>NC_134315.1:3347870-3652222 GCF_964195595.1 Calonectris borealis | reverse complement strand
CATTGTCAGCCCAAGGGACAGGAGGTCTCCGCTGATCTGAAGCTGGTGTGTCCCAGTGGGATATTTGGGACTGGCCTCTAGATGTAAGAGACACCACCTTCAGTGCTGCTCAGTTGTGGCTTCCCTGATGATGCTCAGAGGCAGCACAGAGACTCATTGCCCCCGATGGGATGATGTTGCCCAGCGTGTGGACACCAAGGACTGAGAAAAATTCTTCTTCCTCTTCAAACTTCAGCCTGTCTTTCATACTCTCACCTCCAGGCTTCAGACCCTCCAGCTGCAAATCAGCAAGAGCTGTCACAAGAAAAACTTACCAGCCTCGTGTCTTACCTTGTGGACAAAGTCCTCTCTCACTTCTGGCTCTGAACAGGGCAGGAGTTGTCAGCCAGGTGCATGCCTCAGCTTATCCTGGGCTACCTCTGGCACGAAATGTCCCTGCAGAGGGAAGCCAGATGGGGAAGCTGATGTTAATTTGCAGCTGCAGCAAAGCAGAGACTCGTAGCCGTCAAAACAGTGAGTGCCGGCATCGTGACTTCCCTCTTCCCTTGTGATCTGTGGGAAACGGGAGGAGAGCCAGGCTCTGCATGGGGACACGCGACAGCGTGGGGCTTCCCAGCCACAGGCACCTCTTTCTTTGCCTTGATAGGTCACCCACTGGTAGCTGAAGGGAACGTGCTAAGCCTTTAAAGGTCACCAAGTTGAGCTGGGCTAGCATGGACCACAGACAGCACACAGCACAGTTCATGGCCCAGCTTGCTTTGGTCACATCCTTAAATTAGGGTGGCAATTTCCATCCTCACTGATTCCCCTGTTTTGCCTGCTGGGAAGCCAGTTTCACAAGGAAACGAAGACCTACCTCAAGCCCCCATTCTCTTGGCCGAAGCACAAGTCCTATTTAAAGACACCTGAAGCCAGAGATCACAACAACCTGTCTTAAAAACCAGCACGCTTGCTAATGGCGTGCAAACACCAACATGCATTAAGTCTGTGGCTTCACAGCACCAAGTCTTTGCAGAAAAACCTGCTGAAGGTATTGCTGCCTGCTTCATCCTTCCCCACCCATCATCACATACTGCAACTGCCTTGTCCTCTCAGTTGCAACCAGCACAGCTGTTCAAAACAACCACACTTGCTGTTTACCTATTTTTCAGGTGGATTAGCTCCCATAACTGCATGTCTGCCCGACTGTACAGTCAATAGACAGAGAAGAGATGGCATGGATGAAACGGTGGATGGGCACTGGGACGGGGGTGCATACTGAGGCACTCAGGCTAAGCAGACGCAAGGGCAGGCAAGTGCTTTCAGGTCCCAAAGGTGCTGCATGGTCTGCCTGATGCTTCTGTTCCACACAAGGCTGGGGAAGAAGGCAACAGCATCTTCTCTTATGTGCCTCAGCTGTAAAACAAGTACTTGCTCAAGACTGCAAACAAATAACAAAGCTTAGTCTAAGCCTTGCTGAGATTACTCTTGTGGATTAGGATCAAGAAAACAATGAGATGTTCATCACAACCAGCCTTGTTGCAGGTGTTCAAACTCTAATATAGATGCTGTTAGACGTATCACCTACACTGTGCCAGTTCCCATTGAATCCAGAAAGTCCCACTGTAAAGGATCCGCAGCTGACCTGCAGATGCTGATTAAACAAGCACTTTGACTTGGTATTAGAAGGTTTGGAGAGCATGATGAAGATGGAATTTTAAGCACACATGGATGGCACAAACAGTTTCTAAGCCATTTTATATATGGGCTCTGTGGAGGTGACTTACCCCCTACCTGCACAAAGCCTCTGGCTAGTAATTAATCTTAGCATCACATCCACCAGAAGACAGGAGAAACTCCCACAGCACACCACCAAAACTCCTGCAGCATCCTCACAAGTCCTGAGACCTAAAAAGTAATGGGGGCCCTAACCTACCATCAGGTATTCAGGTAGAAAAATGTGGGACCATCAGAACAGCCATCAAGGTCCATTCATCTCAGTGACTTGTCTTTGGCCATGGCCAAGAGCGGATGTCTAGAGAACAGTGTCAGAATACAGCAAATAGTTTGAGATGCTTCCCCAAAATATCCAGTCAGCTTCCAACAATTTGTGGCTTCCTGTGCCACAGAGAGTGTTTTCATATTTAATTACCCATAGTGAATTTTTCTTCCATGAATTTATCTAGTTGCTTTATGAACCCCCATTGATTTTCTACATCCGCAACATCCTGTTGCAAGGAGTTCCACAGCTTAATTATACACTGGGAGAAGAACCACCTCCTTTTGTTTGTTTTGGACTTGCAATTTCTGGTTGCATCTGATGTCCTGTAATTCTTGTACAGATAGAGATGGTGAACATACTCTCCCTGTCCACCCTTCCCATACCACTCAGTGATCTGTCATAACCTTTCTCATATGTCTCCCTTCCAGCCTGATGAGTCCTCATCTACTTAGTGATATGGCAGCCACCACAGAGTTTTGAGCATCTTGATGTCCTGAGTCTTTTCTAACTTCACTTTGCATTCACTTGCCTTTTAAGGCCAGGAAACCATCTTTCAGATGCTCCCTAAAAGAGACCACGAGCAGCTGAGGCCCCTTCCCATGAGGGTGTGTGTATCCCATACGGGCTCAGAACAAAGGAGCTGCCAAACACGTGAACATGAAAGTCCATCAGGCCAAAGCAGCTCTAACAACTCTAGTAACACATTCCTTCTTGCGTCACTGAGAAGAAAGGAGTCAACTCTTAGTGTTTGCAAATGGTCTTGGAGGGCTGCATTTTTTGAAAGAGGACAAAGATGCCAATATTTTTGTATTAGACTCCAGGGATACTGGAGGAGAGAAAAACAGCAAAGGAGATTTGAGTTTCTCCTGGGTGACTTCCCTGAATGAAAGCCTGGAGCATGGCTGACATGACCATGCAGAGATCTCTGACCAGTGGTATCCTCCATGAACCTCTCCCTATTCCCTTTCTATCTACGTTAGCACAGATGCTGGGCAAACCATCTCCAGCACCCACGTTGCTGAGGAAGCAATGTCTTCACTGCTCAGAGCAGGGCAGAGCAGATCTCACACGTGCTTCACTGTGTCTGCCTGATGTCTGCAAAGTCAGCAGAGATAGCAACCAGCCCCAGAGGGCCAGGCTCACGTTACGAACACTGACACATGAGGAATCTCTAACACCCAAGGCAGGAGGCCCCTGGGAAGCGCTGCTGAGCGTGTTGATCCCAATCCACAGCCTGGGAAGGTGGGAAGTGTAAGAGGACTTGTCGAGTGTTTTCTGCCCCTGATCACAGAAATCACAAACTTGCAGAGCTGGTGTGAGACCGTTTCACCCCTCTCCCTGCTTCTTTGTTGTTATCAGAGCATCTAAAGATGTGATCAGAGCACAGGACTGCAATGTGTTCAGGGGCGTACAAACACGGACAGCCCTTCCTATGAACACAGCTAAGCCTTTAAGAGGCTCAAACTGAACTACAAAATCACCAGCAGATCCTGTTTGAGACCAGCTGGTGTGGCTGGCAATAACAGCCTGCCTGCCATGCAAACATCCATCTGTCTCCCCAGCACCTACGTGTCCTTTCTAGGCAGCGTCCCACAGCTTTGTCTGTCTGGGATACCCCGGGGAACCAGACTTATTTCTGTTGATGTCACAACTCCAGCAAAAGAGATGCTTAAATTAGAGACACTTCATAATTCCAGGTTCATTCAAATTCCTGTTCATTCAAAACCCCATAAGCCCAGGACTCAAGTACTTAATGGTCAGAGACCATCAGTAGACAGCAATATGAATGAAAGTGAGTACAAAGAAGAAAAAAATACAACGCTAGGTATACCCAAACCTTCCATTTTGTAGCCACAGCACTGTGGTGTTTTAAGAAGATACTTGAAGGAGAACAAGGATGTTTGAAAGAAATTCTCCCCACCTGTGCTTGAAGGGACAGTGCAGGAGAGAGCACAGAGGCACACATCTGAAAACAGAGCAAGAAGGCTGCAGACACCATGGGCTGAACAGCAGCAGGGGTCAGCCATTCAGTACAGTCGTCAGAAGGGCAGTCATCAGCCACAGAGCATCCATGTGGTGACGAAGGTACCAGATGCCAAGGGCTGTGGATGAGACCCGCAGCTGAGCAGAGGGGTAGGAAGGACACAGCGCAGAAAGCATCAGCAAAATTTTGACATAACACAATTTTCAGAGGCTGCGATAAGATGTGTGTAAGCAAGAGGGGACAAATTCACTGTGTCAGCAGACACAGTGGTGTCCTCAGGCTTCAAGAAAAGACACCAAGGCAGCACAGGAGGAACGAATTAACTATGCTGGGCACAACCCAAAATCCATGAGGTCTTCTTAGACACGGGCCAAGGTTTTAGTGAAGACATGAGCTGGGTCTTGGCGTAGTGTGTGCACAGAAGTGGCAATCAGATCGAGCTGGAGAGGAAATCAGAGCCGAGGGAGAGTTATTTCAGATGGGAAAGATTAAAATGTGTTTGGGCTGTGAGGAGGAGAACCAGAAGCCAATGGAAGGTTAAGCAAAAAGAGAGCCAAAGCAGAAGGGAGCATCAGGTGACGGAGCGAGGAGGATGGCGGGGACAGGTCTGGGGCAGGAAAGGGGCTGCTGAAGGGAAAGGAAGAAATGTGCTCTTTTGCCAAAGTCTCCTTGGAAGAAAACAGAGAGCTCCTGTTCAGAGCCAAAACGGGGGAGGGGGAATGAACGAGGAAATCAGCTTTATCACGAGATATCCCGCAGCAGGAGAGCAGAGGAGGGGAAGTGGATGCTGGAAGGCAGCCATGGCTGGCGGGATGGCCTGGGAGACCTGCGGTGAGCTGCAAAGAGCCAGGCACTGAGGAGAGAATTTATTTTGTCCCTTTTCAGCAATAGTCCATACCATGCCTTAGCCTAGGGCCACTTCCAGCCAAGGAACTCTGTCCTTAAGGTTATGCAATATATTCGCAGGAAGCAGCCGTACAAGTCCTACCACCGGCACCTGCAATAATGTGAGGGGTGGAGGACTCATTTTTTTCTCTGACAGTATTGTGGCTTTCAAGCAATAACCCAGAAAACAGTGTTTGCATTGGCTTGGATGTGAAGTCAGGTCATAATGCGAGCAGATAAAAACTGGAGCTTAGAAAATTGGCATTGCAGTTCTGAGCCGACAGAAATGTTGCATTGGTACCCTGAACTTGAGAGGATCAGGAGACTCATGGTGAGTAGCCATGACGTTACTCATGGTCCTGCCTGGACAACTACCCAACTCTCACACCTTTCCTCTTCTTCCTTCCCAGAAGTCCAAACACCTCTGCTCCTTCTCTGACACATGATATGAAAACTACTTGCCTGTCCATCAGGCATCAGAGTGTACAAAACATCGTTCAGATCAGAAATGTTGTACCTGGGCAGGTCATGTACCCAAAGCCAGGTCACATACCCAGCCTCATTTTACCCTGATGAGGTTCCCAATGTGGAGAGCTGCCCCAGGAAGGCACTGTCCCCAAGGCCAGCACCAGCTATGACATGGCCACCCTCTGGTGGCCACCACTCCTCTCACAGAGACTCCCCCATCTTCTACGTGAACTTCCATTGCTTACTCCTCCTTGGTAAGAGGTTAACTCAGGCGCACAAAGAAACCATTGTGGAAAATCTTGCTCCCCCCTGCCAGCCATTTGCAGCAGCACTGCGTAGGCTCACAGTGCAACAGTTCACCAACTGTGCATTAAAAATGTAGAGGAAACCATAGATATTAAGGTGCCCGCAACCATCACATCAGTTCTTTCCAGCAGAATATTTACCCTCGTCAGCCCATATAGCACCAGCATCAACAAGAGACCAGGCAGAGATCAAATGCTATTAGTAGGGGAAAAAAATACAAGTTTTGTTTGGGTGCACATTCTTTCCGTTTGTTTGGATTTTTTTAAATGGAATATTCTGATCCTCCAACATTTTTTTTCTGTTCTCTACATAGGTCAACCCATCTATATCTATATGGTGGTGTGTCAAATTAGGTGGGCATGAACACCCAGGGGAGAGTTTGCTGGGGTGGAAGGCACAATGCAGCTACTCAGGGATAAGAGCTCATGTCCTTCACTTCCTCAAGACAGTGACCAGAGGAAACATTACACTGCTGAGAACAACATTTCTCCCCCTAGGGTCTGTGAGGGCATCTTGGGCAGCCCATGAAACCATACCCATGGTTGCTGTGTCCACTTAAAAGCCTTCCCCCGCAACGCATGGTGTTCCCCAGGACACTGTGAAGGTTGCCCAGCGGGGTGCAATTTGAGAACTGCTGGGTTGGGACCAAAACTAAAGCTGTACCCAATCAACCAGGAAAAGAAGTGTAAATGTTTTTAAACAAAATATCCTGCGGTGATGCTAAAAAACAAACACATGCTGCTTCTGTGCAAACAGGCAAAGGAGAACTGGAACCAAGCCGGAAGGCGAAAAGGAAGTCAGCAACCCAACGGGTGACAAGTAACTCAGATTTCTTGCATCACGCAGGATCCAGTCCTGTTGCAAAACCCAGTTTGATCCTTCCCTCACCAGCAGTCTCATCAGCCATGAGTCAATTCAGAGCGTGGGAAGAGACTCTGGACTCACGGAGCCCCACTCCAAGCTCGTACTGAGGGAGACAACTGAGGAGGAATGACTTATGGCAGTGTACTGACAACCAAGTCCTCTCCAGCCACCCTTGAGAGCAGCATTAAAGCTGTATTTGCCACTGGGAAGTGCACTTCCACATCAGGTGGATGTTGTAGGGGATGCCTGTCGACCGTCTCACCAAACACAACCAAAGTGAGCAAGGTGAAGGAATCATCTCTGGGGTTTCCTGAGATTGAAACCATTTGTCCTGCCAGCTTCATCTGATGACCCCTAGTTCTTGAGCTGTATGAGACAGAGACTAGCTAGTCCTTGTTCACACTCTCCGGATCACTCATGAGTTTCTAGACCACTCTCGTGTCCTCCCACAGTCATCTCTTCAAAGCCGAGACGTACCTACCTGGCTATTCCTTGTGGGAATATCACTCCATGCTTCTACCCACCTCACTGCCCTTCTCTGGACCTTTCCCAGCTCCAGCTCCTCTGGGATGGTGAGCACCGTATCCACGGCACAGCACAGAGCTATTGTGATGTTTCCCCTATGTTCTTAATTCCTATGTGGGAGTTCCTCGCACCTCACCCGTGCTGGAGACGGCTTCACTCAAGAGTTAACGTATCTGAGCAGGAAAGGCACGGAGAAAGGGACTTAGCGGCAGGGAACGTGCCTCTGATGAGGATGGGGATGGAGAGGCTTGAATTATCCTCCCTCCTGCCCCCACAACCTGCATGGGAAGGAGTCAACGAGCACGGTTACACCTCTGTTCCAATGAAACAGGCCTAAAGCAAGATCTCAAGAATGCAAGTCAGGAGCCTGGAGAGCTACTGATAGTGCAGGGGAGGGCAGGAAAGTGCTTGGGCTCACACAGAGGTGCTCAGGGACACGTGCGTGACCCCCCCGTGCTCTCCCAACTACATGAGCTGTGGTGAGCATCCAGTGTGAGCTTACAGCAACGGGGAGAGGTGGCTTACTTATGTCAGAGGAACAGAAAAGCAAGAAAGGTCAATTCCTGTGTTGTTCTTCCTCAGGAAAACCCCTCTGGGTATCAGCTAGCTCTGCACTGACGTTGTTGTGCCGCTGGCTTTTGCAGACTGTCTGTCTGTCTCTCTCCCCAAGCCAACGTCACATTTGTGGCGGCTCACGGGCCAGAGATGATAACACCAGAGCTCGAGCCAGTGAGGAGGACAGGGGCCAGTACTGCCCACGGCAGGGGATTGCTCGGTACCGGTCACTGTGGAGGCCAGCCCTGCACTTCTCCGTGATGCTACCCTTGGGACAAGCGCAACCGCAGCCAGTCCTTGGCTCTGCCCCTGTTACCGCAATGGGGGCATTGGGATGGGCTTGTCCCCAGGGTGGCTGGGGCTGTTTCTGTCCTCCATCCTCTTACCAGGTGTTTTCTGTTGATCTTCCCTGCTCAGATCCCTTTTGTCTTTTCCTCCCCCCAGGGCTGGGCTGATGAAGCTGATTCGGGATCACGTGTTGCTTAGCAACATTTATTATCCCTGACAACATCCAAGTTTACTCCGGCTGCCAAAGGGAACCAGAATGAAACAAGCCTCCCCCACCTCTGGCATAGAGAGCTTTTAACTAAATTTGCATTTATTGCTACCCTCTCTGCATGCAGACATTACAAGGGCACCCGGTGGTGCTTGTGTTTCCTCTCCATCGCGGTCCGAAGCCCTTTTGTGGGAGCATGTCTCTACCAGGGCAGGTCCCAAATCTCTATTCTGGTTCAGCAAAACTAACAGAGATGTAACCAACACCAAGCTCACCCGATGGGTGAAATGAGGCCTTGGGCCAGAGAGCAGCATCTCTCTTCTGGGCTGTTTCTTACACACGGCTGTGGGATGGTTACAGCTACTGATTCGAACAAGAATCGTACAAGAACCCATCCCATAGGGAGGACATTACCTGGCATTACCTTCTGTTGCCAGTTGTTGCACCATTGAGAGTCAAAATTGCATTCAGCTATTGGCATCACCTGGGACGACACAGGTTACCAAAGCGATGCAGCTTGTGAATGAGCTGGAAGATCCTCTGCAAGGCGATGACAATATGGATGTGTCACCCGCACCACGATAGGGAGGAAAGAGCCTCTTGCTGAAGTGGCAGCATGCCCTGTGAAACGCTTCCTCTCTTTAAAGGCTTGGAGTGGTCAACGTCCTTTTGAGTCAGCAGGAATGGGGTTCAGTTCACAGATGAAAAGCCCACTAGCATTAGGTGTCTACGTGGACTCAGCTACCTAAACGTAGGTATCCATTCCCACTGGGGACATCCTTGGGTATCCCACTCACTTCTCTGGAAATTCATGGGTGTGCATCCTGTGGCATACCTGCCAACCCTTGCAGATGTCCTGGGCATGGTACGGCATATCTCAAGAGGCCTGAAACATCTACATTGAGGCAACTGAATTTAGCCAGAGGTGTCCAAGGGCTTGTTACGGTTCACACAGATTTAATCAAGGGACTCTAGAGAGCTATCCACCTCTACAGAAAGTACCTGTGTGTGGTCAGATGAATTACCCTCCTGACATTATTGCCTGTACTGGCAAGATACTCGATGTGGTTGCCAAAACATAGATGTGTAGTTATCTGAGACCTGCTGTGGTGTCTGGAACATCCTCTTGGGGATGTGGCACAGGCTCTACAAGGATGGAGGTATGCCCACTGAACCAGCAGTTGGAGAGAGGAACGTGCCAGGCAGGAGACCCAGCACTGGAAACCTGTATTTAGGCAACTGAATCATTGCCCAAGTGTATCTTCCCAGTCCAGGGGTGCGTTCATCCCATAGAGAGCACAAAACAACTGGATAATGAGAAGCTTGGGCTGTGCTAGTTCTGGGCCAAGAAAGCATTGGCATCCAGGATGCCAATTCAGCAGGTTTCTGAAAATGCCAGCTTCCCTTCCAAAATAACAAACTTCACCCACGAAGGAAAGGAACGATGGTAGCTCTGTTCTCCAGCAGCTGCAACAAACAAAAGCTGTGTCAGAGCCCATTCCAGCAAGGAGGCACAGGGTAACAAATTGCCCAAGAAAATGCAAGGAATTTCCTGGCATAGCCAGCCCTCCTAGCATGATCCATGCTCACAAGCTAGAAACCCGAATCCCTGCGTTGTTAGCTAAGATGGGATTTAAAATCACATATAAGCAGGACTGGCACCAATTAGCCATCATAATAAGCAGTGCTGTAAGGTGGTGATGCCTGGAAGAGGCAGCAGATCAAACAGAAATGCATTCAGAGGGCAGGAGGGGTTTTTTGAGGGAATTTCCTTGGGATGAGCAGGGGTGATGGAGAAGGGAAGATACTAAAGTTGTGACTGTGGGCTACGAGGAGCTTGCTTTGTAGTAGAGAACAGAGCAAAAGCCACAGTGCTGGGAGAAACACTGCTTTGGATGATAGCATTTCTACATGGAAATGCGCCTCTGAGAACATCACAGGCTTTCAGGGAGGTAAAATGAGTGTTGAAACCTCCGTTTCGTAACAGAAGGGAAAGCACAGAGACTTCAGAGACAAGCGAGAGGAGAAGCATGGATTACAACCTGACACTTTCTCCTTGACCTAGCCATGAGGACAAGCTGTTTCTCTTGCTGATGTTCTTTGGGCTAAAAATCAAAGCATTCAAGGAGGATTTCTGGAGGTGCATCCAGGACTTCCTGAAGGCGGCCACAAAACATGGAGAAGGGCCAAAATCTTCTTCTGAGCAGAAAAGCAAATGCAGACAATGCCTAAAATCCCTTTCTTTTGTCTCTTGTGGCCCCAGATGTCCCAGGGGACATGGCTTTGTCCCTGCAGGGGACTCAGACAGCACAACCTTCCCAGGGCATGGAGGTGAGCTGAGAACCTCACGTGGTTTTGGAGCACACCAGCACAGGGCTGGTGAGCCTTTGCCACCCTTCCAGCCCCTTGGGGCTGCTGTGTCCTTCATCCGAGCTCCACCAACTAACATCTACCTCCTGGTCCTAAAGGTTTGCTGACCTGATTTTACTGTTGGTTGCAGACTGGCACAGATAAGCAGCCTGGGGTGGGTTTGCTGGATGCACTTAAGGAAGGGCTGATTGCACAGGGTCTCCCTGGCACTCAGCACCTCTCTGGACCACGATTTGGATCAGGGCATCAGCTGCATCACAGAGAGGGAAAGGACCTAATTTTAGGACTTCCTCCACTGGATCAGTTCATGAAATAGGCAGCACCCCAGTGAGATGGCAATAAGGTTGAAAGGAAACGGAGGCACAGCTAAGCTGTGCACCCCAAAGAGAGGATCCCAGTTCCATGCCTTCCTCCAGAGCAGCTGTGCTCCCTGGCAGAAAAAGACAGCACGTATAGCGGTGGGTAGTTTCCAAATCAACAGTTGGGCTCTGGATCCATTTTGGCCGAGCCCCCAGCCCATGTCCGATGGCTCAGATGAAAGGTTCCTGTGCTGGCCCCGCTCTTGCTGGAACTGAACAAGGATGAACAGCGTGGCTTCGACTTGCAAACTGAGCCAAAGCCTTAATAGAAATTACAGGAGGAAGCTGAGCAGACTCCAGGACATCCTCTCGTCCACTTCTCCCCATTTGCCGCAGCACAAAAAGGGATGAGAGGGTTGGGACGTGCCCTGATTACCCTGCTCTGGAAAACACTTTGCTCCACCGCTGTTGTTTCCTGCCCACCTACAACCAGTGGCTTTAGCGTTTGTGCTCTTGGCACAGCCCGATGAACCCGGGAGCTAAGAAAACATTCAGAGGGCTCGAATGAGTAGCAGCCCTGTGTTTGGGCTGAATAGCAAAAGGAGCTTGTGTGGGTTTCCCTTTCAAAGCCGGCTGAGAAAAGGTTTTGTTGCGACTCTCTGTCAGGCCAGAAGCGCCAGGGAGTCTTGAATTCTGATCTCTGTACTTGTTTGTGCCTATTTAATTTCATTATTTACTCTTTAACTGCTATAAGGGCTGAAGCAGCTCAGAGCTCTTGCAGAGAGGACTCCCACTGGTCCCGGCCAGGCAAGGTTGGGGTCTGCCGTTTGGCTCAGAGACCCAAGGAGGCCCCTCCAAGACCCAAACACCTTCCCACGCAGGACATCATTGCTATGGGAATGGCCCTGTGACACAGCCTCTGTCCTGGCCCAGACCCTCCGCTTGGCAGGGTGCTAAGAGGGTCTTCTTGCACGCAAGGTTTTTTTCCAGCCCAAACACAGCAAGAGGAAGAGAGGCAGAGACAAGAGTGTGGATGGAACTGTAGCTGCTGGAGATCTTCCCGTGTCCAAGACCTCTGCCCTCAGAGCACCGCATCATCCTACAGCTTCTGTGTCCTCTTCAATTCCCCCAAGCATCCCAGCAGCCGTGATGGGAAAGATATGCTCCCTCCCAGCTAGCCCTGACCTTAATCTGGCACCTCATCATCTCATCCTTGGACCTGGCTGCAGTTTCCCACAGATCAGAGGCTTGATGGTTGTAACTTGCTCTGCCTTGGAAGGAAGACACAGCACGTTGCCTGGAAACACTCTCATGCCATCAAAATTCATCTCCTCAAGACACCAGCACCATGGGAAGCCATGGCTGCAGTGGCCCAGTGCTGGCTCTGTCAGACGTCCCTTGGTGCTTTCTGAGTGCAGGTCAGTATCTCTATGGCCACCACTCAGTGTCATGAGGCACACACGAAAGAGGGACTACCCTCAGCCATGCATGGTCTTCTACAACCTTAAGGTATCAGCCATAAGCTGAACTGCAAGGTGGCCATCCTGGCTTGGAGCCTGCAGTAGTCATGGTCCCCATGGAGAGCACCTGATTTTGGCTGAGCTACCTCTGTGCCCGTTCTTGGTACGCATGCTCCAGATCATGCGTTCCTCCCCCCAGCTAGAAACCAACTGGGAGAGCGCCTTGATTTCTGCTATTAAAGCACATCAGGTGCTTTGAAATACAGATATCAACTTATTCCAGGTAAACTGCAAAGCAGGGAGCTCCAGGAAGGTTTTGGGTGATGCTGATGGAATGGTCTCATCTTGAGTTACTGAAGGAGGAGCAGCATAAAGGAAGAAGGGGAGTGGAATGGAAGAGGGTAAAGATAAATATTATTTGATTAATATTAATATTTAGTAGCCAGAACCTGTCCTTGGTTAGTTTGTGAATTTAGATCTGAAGCTCCTGGAAGGGCTTGGAGGGATTTTGTGCCTCATATTCTCGTAGGTGCCAATTAATTAGATGAGCCAGCCTGAGATGCAAGATGCTCGAGATGAAGCAGGATAACCAAAACCAGCCTGTATGAAAAAAAAAAAAATTATGAATAATTCAGAATGAACACAGGAGTCCAAGTTAAGGCCAAACCTCACAGAGGGAAATGCAGATCTAAGATTTTTTTTGAACGGAATTTGGAGTTCAAGTTCAACTTTGGAGTTGCCGTCATGTGAATTATAACTGCTGGGCATCCTCCCTCGCCGCCTTGTGCCTATATTGCGTGTGCTGCACCTAAGGGCTGTGTTTTATAGACAGAAAAGCATTGTTTCAGCCATGTAGGTATGAAGCCATCCGTCCGTCAGCCGCCGTCGCTGCACACACAGTGCGTCAGATGTCTCTGGGGACATTATTCTTCCTGTCCTGGCCCTCACTCCGCGGCCACCCGAGTTGACATCAGGATAACCCCGTTCGTGTCCAGGGAGGGCCTCCCGCTCTGCACATGCGTAACCGGGAGGGAGATGACCCTGCCGTGCTCCTGGCCCTGGAATTCTCCTTGGACAGGGCTCGGCGTCTCGCAGTGCCGCGCTGACGCTGTGCTCCCTGCAATGCCTCACGTCGGCTCGTCTCGCTGAGCCGTGCACCCCCCAGAAGGATGCAGAGGGAGATGTTCCTGCCCTGGCAGCGAGAGGTGGCTTTTTCTGCACGTAGACCAGTTAACACTTAGCATTTTGTCACCTACTAAGCCCCATTCGACATGACACTTCAGCCCAGCCACCGAGTCATTTCTCTGCTGCAGGAAAAGCCCCTTCCCTCGCTGTCTCTTGCAGACCACTCGGGATTTCTCCGAGGAGGCACTGGAGTATTTTCCACCCATCAGGAGAGCTCTTTGCCTGCTCTCAAGTCAAGGTCTGGCGTTACCCCGAGGGATGTCTCTGACTGGGCTCGGGCTCTCCCAGCTCTCTCTGGAGCTCATGTACCCACCGGTGAAGCATAGATGCTTCAGACAACATGGATGAAAGGATGGGGGCCACCAGGCTCATTGTGGGGAGCCCCGTTTCCCAGCCCACTCCTCCCCTGCGGTGCACCTCTCCTCGGGATGCTGAGCATCCTCCTTTCCAGGGAAGGGGGAACCTGGCACCACTGGGGAAGGGTTAGTGACCTGCTGGGTGAAGCCCAGAGTGGGGAAGCTTTCCCAGTGCCTCGGAGAGGTCCCTTTCCTATCTGCCCTATAATGGCAATTTGCAACGATAACCAGTGTCAAATCCCATTTGAACGCCGAGTGCTTCAAAAAGAGCCATCGGTACAGCAAGGGGAGGATGCTCCCGCCTCCCCTTCCCCTCCACGCAGCCCCCATCAGGCAAAATCTCTGGCTTCCCAGGAGCCTTCTACTCCTGCCTTAAGACACAAGGAGAAGGGAGGAGGGAAGCAAATCTCAGCCCCAGGCTCACGCATTTTCACCCATCAGAAAGCAATTTTACATGATTACAGAGCTTTCTATTCTGGTCTGCAAATGCAAGTTTATTAGTTAAGAGCACACCAGTAACTTTGGATTGTGACTGCATTAGGAGAAGCACTCAAGCCTCATCATCTTCTGAATAAGACACTTAAGGAAACATCCACAGCAGTTATAACCTCTGCTGGATCTCTGCCTGTGGCATGACTTAATGGGCTCGTGGTGGGAATAAGGAGAGGAGAGGGGGAAGCGGGTAATAAAGCTTCCAGGACAGAAAGCCACAGTATAGCAGCAAATCACACCCATCTTTACGGAGGAGGTTCATGAGATACTGATCTGCTTTCACTGTTTAAAGCCTAAAAAAGGGAATCAAGTTTAAGCAAATGAAAAGCCTTCTCTGAAAGTGCAGAAATTGCGAAGGAAGATGTGCAGGAAATACAGCACGGGCAGGAGCTGGCCAGAGATTTCCATAAGCTGGCACAGCAAAGCAAAATCCATCCTGGGAACCTCTTTGCCAAACCACACATCTCCTCTCCTGGGAGTTGGGGCAGCTGGGGTACATCACGGGATGGGGCGTAACAGCCACATCAGGGGATGTGACCAAGGGGATGCTCTTCACACGTGGCCTTGCTGCCTAAGTGGGAGCTCCAGCAACCCCTGAGCATCTCCAGCAGACACGGACAAATCCTCCCCAGAGCCCACTGGGAGATGGAGTAGTTATCCTCATTCCACAGCAACAGGGAATTATTACAAGCACAGGCAAGGCAAGAACAGATGTAGACCCAAATCCTAAAGTACCTAAAGTCCCTTGACCGAATGGCTATTCATTCAAAGGACATAAACCTTAATAGACCATCAATGCTTGATGTATTAAAAATTTACCGAGATCACTCAGATTTACAGCAGAATCAGGGGACTGAATTTTTTTTGTTTTTCCTAAGCCACAAACATCTTCCTAAATTGTGGAGCAATCCATCCACTCTGTAATTTAAAATAAGTGATTAAAAAAAAACAGAATAAAAATAAAATCAAAGCGAATTTCAATGACATGAAATTAAGATTACTGCCAACATCTGCTTTCTGAAAAGGAGAAAGAAAATCTTGAAAAGATTTTGCTTGCAAAGGAGAGAGGCATCTTTAGCTTGAATGCTTTTTCAAATGAAGTAGAAAAAAAGCCCAATCTAGAGGAACTTAGGCAACCCTCTCCTTCAGCAGAGACAAAATACCACTTTCTGGGAAGCCCAGCAAATTTGGACCGGTGTTGCTAGAGGATGCCCTCCCTGCAGAATCACACCGGGGGGGGATCCGAAATGTTACTTCACCCAGACCTGCGAAGCTAAATCAGGCAGAAATAAAACCACCTCCCGACGCTCCTTTCCCTCTAACGGCCCCGGTGAGATTTAGCCCTAACGCTGGCAGCGTAGCTCCAAGGTTGCCCTTCAGTGGGAGCGACGCGGGATGGGGTTTATTTACCGAGTACAGGCTGTGCTGAAGGACTTCTTGTACTCGTGGAGTACAGCCCGGCATTTGCTGCCTTCAAGCAGCTCCTGGGTCGGACTTTGCAATCCCACCGCCGCCTCCCGGATTTATTTGCAAGGACAGAAGGTCATTTTCCTAGTCACCACGCAGGATCCAGTCCAGCGACAGCGGCAGGGTGCACTATTTCCAGGCCAACTCCTGCTCAGCCCCTGAAGTGCTGCTCAGTGAAATAAGAACACCTTTTAAGCAATAATTTTCAACCATCCACTGGCCGACCAGCTCCCTCTGCTGCTGCTTCTTCCAACTTGACCCAAACTACATTTTCAGAGGTGAGAAGCCACCAGAAGCAGCTGATGAATTTAGCCCAGCAGTTGGCTGGCAGAGCAGAGTCTTTGGGATTTAGGGGTCAGCTGGCTCCCTGCAAGATGCCTGGTGATATATAAAATGCTCAATGATACCTTAAACATCTGCACGTGTCCCAGGTCCTGTGGGAGACTCACCACAGCTGGAGGCCAGCAGATCCTAGGGCATCTCCAACAGCCTATGGCTGCTGAACTGGACTGAGCCCCACTATCCATGTGAACAGACCTCACACTGACTTCAAGGTTCTTGGTTTATTAGGCAGATTTCTTTTCAATCCTTTGGGTTTTTCATAAAAAAGGCCAGGGTTGTACCGAGACCAAACAAATGCCGTCACTGCATCACCGAGTGCAGGAAGAGCATCTGGCATCTCCCTCACTGACGCTCCCTCACTCTTTCTATGTTCACATCCCTCAGTGGGACCGTACCCAGATCGGATGAGCAGAAATTCTGGGCAGGGGGTATCACAGCAGCCTTTTCCTGGTTTATTTTGAAGATGTTACTTTGACGACTGCACGCTGTGCCTTCAATCTCAGTTGGAGTGTAAATCTCAATGGCTTCTCTTGAACCAAGGCATTTTATCAGCCTGGCATTTACATCGCTGGCCCTTGGAGATGTGGGGATGCCAGACACCTTCTGAGCTGGCAAAGATGAGGATCAGCAGCAGAAAGGTGAGAAAAACAATCTGCTGGCTTGCTGAACAACATCACCCATGCCCGCTGCAGGGAGAACTACCATCTGCCATAGTGATGATAATCTGACAGCCATCACTTGTCCCCAGGAGACCCGAGACCCCCAACATGCTTGGCAGCGTGAGTGACATAGCAGGAGACAGCCCATCTTGGGCTGAAGAATGTAGGGGTGAAATAGCCTCCACCTCCAATACACACCTGAGGAAACTGAGGCACGCAGTGGCTGGGACAGGTCTGTGGTTTCATAGAAAGTTGGTAAACTGGAAATGTGTCCCCCAGGTTCTGCCATGAGGCTGAAGCTCCCACGGAGGGGTGGGAGGGTGGCTGGGTTCGATATATGTTTAGAAGTGAGTGAGGTGATGCCAGGAGGCTCCAGCTGTGGGCAGAGACAACCTGGAGTGAAGGCCAGGAGGTCATGCAAGCTGCTACCGAGTCAGCCCTTAATTCTTCTGCAGGGACTGGCAGCAATGACACCAACCTCCTGGCAGTCCTGCCCATGGGGTAGAGATGCAAGGGGGCTGTCCATCCACCGGGCATACGGAGGAACCACCAATTTGCTTCACCCCCAACCACCCAACAGGTGCCGGATGTGACTGTGTTCAGCTCCTCTGCCAACCTTGGCCAGGTTGGACCTGATAACCTTGGGCTGTTTGAAGTGGTGGCCCAGGGGTGAATGGCAGCAAGGTTTATCTCCGAAGGTTTATTTTGACAAAGGTGTCCGCCCTAAAAAGAAAATAGCCGGCATCCTGTTTTAGAGCTGTACCATGCTGCTGCAGCCAAGCAGCTCCCGGTGGGAGCGGGACAGCAAAGCCCTGGCTAACGGGCAGTGGAGAAGAGTTGTACTCAACACAACCTTGAATCCATCGCCCCAAGCTTCTGCATGGGCCCCAACGTCTTGCTTCAGCATCTTCTCCTGCCTGCAGTCTGTGACTGCTAAGGAACAAGGAGTGGGTAGGACTTACACCCCAGAAAAGGAGGAATGGTTGATCTGGAAGCACAGGAGCTGCTCTGATTGGAGATGCCAGCTCAGAGCAAGGCCACAGATCGTTTGATGCAGGATCACCAGGATATGGTGCAAACCCTGGATCAGGCTGCTTTCAGAGGGAGCAGGATGAAGCCAGGAGGCTGGGCTGTGGAGAGGAGGATGCGGTGGTGGAGGAATGTAAACCCTCCTTAGGTTTGGGCTGCAGAGGTGGGAGAGGGATGTGTGCCCACAGCTGCAGAGATGGCGTTGGTCCATGAAGTGTCCCATCAGTGCAGGGCTCCAATGGAGCACCTCAGGAGGTGGCACCACCCACGGCCATCTCCAGGACCTGTTCGGTCTGTCTCCTCCAGACCAAGTATTCCCAGCCTGGGGGCACAGGCTACATTTTGGGCTGTATTTGAAGACACTTCTGTTTGGGTGAGAGAAGAGTGGGAGGAGATGGGTAAAGAGACAACACAGCAGAAACTGTGCAACCTCCCTGAACGAGGAGTGAAGCACTGCAGGAGAGCAGCCCAGGGAAGGGAGGAGGATGCACCCCCTTTGCAGAGCAAAGTCCTCCTGCTTGCTTTCCCTCTTGGCAAGCCCAGCAAACAGGCTGTGATGACAGGGGGCCATATTCCTCTGCTGGAACCCCAGACGGATGAACATTTGTGCAGCTCACAGAGTGATGAGAGCCTCAGACCCTGCCTGTCCAGGTCTACCAGACCTGGCCCCCATCCATTTAAGGACCAGAAGGAGGATTCATATGGCAAATGCAGGTGACCCCACCAGCTGCATGCTGCAGGCACTGCAGACATTTTGGCTTGTATGGATGAGCTTCCAGGTCAACCATGACCTGTTCCCACCAGGACACCAGAGCGGAGGGAATCTACAGAAGGGAGAGGAGAAGGAGAGCCAGAAGAGTGGGGAATGAGATGCAATGACCAGATGGATATTTCCAAGAACTTGTCCAGCCCTGATCCTGCCAGGGACCTTCTGTAGCCCCCGTCTCCTCCTCTCTGCCCCCAGCTGGAGAACCACTCAGATCAGTGACAGTGGCACAAAGACTTGCTTCAGAAGGTATTCAAGCTCCAGGAGGAAGCATTTTTGCAGAGGACACCAAATGGGAAAGGAAGAATGCTTGGAGCAAGGGCAAAACCACCAGAGATCTGCCTACAAGATAGTTCATGGTCCCGGATGGGGCAGAAGACCCAGAGGAGCAGAGACATTCAGGGCGATGAAAGAAAAGCAATGCCAGTTCCTCATTCATTCAGAGCTGCAGCCAGGAAAATCCATGCCAGGCCTCAGATCCCGGCGTTTCCTTGTAAGGGGTGTGGTGCCTAATGTGAATTAAGATGAACTCTGCAAAAATTTAACCTAGCGCAGGTCTATCAGCCATCCCATCAAGTTGTGTTTGAGGGGGCGTTGAAATAGCATTGCCACAAACTGTGAGCACAGACCCTCCCAGGGCACAAGAAGAGCTGCTAACGAGAGTCCATCTCTACCTCGGGTAACGAGATCTGCTCTGCACAGCGACTACAGAGGCCCCTTTTCAGGGGTGCAAGGAGGAGCTGATTTTAGGATGCTCCACTTTTCGCTCATAGCCTGAGGGCTGTCAGCTGCTGGATGCATCTAATCTTATTGGCAGCATGTAGCTACTGGCTTCTTGTCTTTCCCTTTGCTTCCCTGGAAACCACTGATGGAGCTTCATGATTGTGAAGCACAAGTTCACGCTCCAACCCCAGAGCTTGGACCGTCACCGCAGGAAGAGGAAGGCATGGGTGAGAAAACTCAACCTCTGCGTTTCACACCATTGATATTTCAGCAAATCCTGCCTGGAACAGTAGCAACTAGTCAGGATTGTTTATCTGCTGGCTCTGCCTGCTCTTAAGTGGAGCAATTTGATGATGTCAGTCCAATAACCCTGGCAATAAATCATTGACAATAAGTTAATCACTTGACCTAATAGCTAAGACAAGGAATACATTGTTCTAAAATGAAGCAAAATTTGCCAGTGACAAAAAAACCCGTATTCCTCCTCATTACTTTCTGCTGTTGCTGTTGACAGGAGAGCAATCCTAAAAAAGATTTGCTATGAAATCGCTGTTTCCCTCCCGATGGGGCAGGGGGAAGACTAAAGCAGCTTCTAAGGTAATTCCAAATTTAAGACCTTATGTCACCAGGTCATTCAGGAAGAAGACTTTGTAAAAGAAGAACAACAAAAAAAAGTCCTCCTCCTTTATCACGTCGCTTGGCAGCCTTGTGTCAGCTTTCACCCGAGGATGTGAAAATGTAGCAGGATGCTGAACCTCCCGCTGCCCCTTCTCTCCTGGAGGAGTGTGGAGTTACCCCTCTTCCGAAGGAATACAATAGGATGCTTCTTTTCCAAGTACATACTTGTACAAAAAAAAATTCATTGAATTAGCTGTGCTTTCCTCCCTCTTCTTTGAAGCTCGACTGGGCCAACACAGAGTTTACTGCCTGGAAATGTATTTGAGGATGGTTTTGGAAATCACCAGATTTCCTGATGGAAAGCTGAACCAGAGGATTGCTTTGCTCTTGCACCAGCACATGTAATCCTCTCCAGCAATGCAAAATGCACGGCCACAGCTCTGGTGTAGGTGTCCAAGAATCCCCACCCCCCCCCAAACTTTGGCCAGAAATTCCTCCAAGAAATTGCTTCTCAATGAACAATGAGTCATTCCCTCCCACCTCTCCATGTCACGCTGGATTTGATGGACCTGCTGTATTTCCCCTCTTCTTTCCCAAGCTAAGGAGTCCTGGCCTGCCTAACCACTCCTCTTACAGAAGTCCTGCCAGACCTTTGCCATCTTCACGGGGTCACGGGGATCCGAGATGCCTGACTGAGAACCTGCAAGAGACCCATGTCCTTCTGGGCCAGCAACCAGAGGATAGATGGGATATCCCAGGTCACATCAAATAGCACTTGGCACTTACTCTTCGGCAGCTGAAATGAGCTGGGTGGGATGGGGATCCTCAAGAGAAACCAGAAGTCAGAGGGAAGGTGGAAGCATTGGTGGGGCACCTGGTTGTCTTGCAGATGATGTGATTTTCCTCCACAGGAGCGCAGAGCCCTGGATTATTTCCTTCTGGATTTGTTCTGAAATCTAGATGAATTCCTTACTATAGTTCTCATCCTCTCCTGCAAATAATCATTCTTTCAAAGCAAAATAAAATCAAGGACCACTTTACTTGGCATATCAGGGCAACTCTACCTCTCTGAAGCCAGCAAGCTTGCAAATGGGATATCAGAAGGAAGACAGGCTGAGAGGACCTTGTCACTCCCACCTGTCTCCATAGCTGTTTGGACAATGACCAAACACCAGGTTGTATAAAGCCAAAGCAACTCCATCACTAGGAGGGGTGGGAGGACGTTTCTCCTCACTCTGAACTGTTTGTGAGTTTTTTCCATGTTTTTTCACTGTGGAGCCCTAATTAACGACAGATGCACGGACCTCCCGGGCTAAGCATGCCTGAAAGCAGTACAGGAGAGGGACCAGCACTCCCCGTTCCCAGCTCTCAGCCGGAACCACGGTCAAGGGGGCCAGTTTAAAATAAAAGGTTTCGTCGTGTGAACTTTCCAGAGGAAGCAAGTTTTCTCCTGGAAAGAACAGAAAGTGTGTGTGGTAGGAGCAAGCAGCTCCTTGGGGGCTGCCTGAGCAGGAAGGAAGATGTTTTGATTTATTCTAGGTGTGAAACTTGGCCAGGGAAGCTTGCCAGGTGTTTGTGTTGGCTCCCCTTTGTCACCAGGCTGTGCTTCCAGCAGGAACTTTGCTTCTCAAAGCTGGCCTCTTAATATCCATAATCAGGAGAAGAAGAGGGGACAACCAGCAACAAGGTCTGGCTTACTCAGGGGTCAACCTCGCCGCCATCTCCATGCCTGCCACCTTCTCGGTGCTGCAGAGAAAACCAAGAACCCAGCTTATCATCAGCACTTTGGGGCAATTTTCCCAGCGAAGCAGATCAAAGCAAATACCTACAACCAGGGCGTGAGAAGCCAGATCCACAGCAGCTCGAGGCATCGGGTTGGCCGGCCTTTGGTCAGCCACATAACGCAACAACTTCCCACAGATGGGGCCAATTCAAATCAAGCCTTTGTGCTTCTGGACGGCACGAAATTGGGCCAGAGGACAGCCGACAGCCTTCCCACTCTGCAGGAACTGGAAGGTCCCGAGATAGCCTGGCAGCAGGCTTAAAGCAAACAAAAGGAAGTGCTGTTTCACACCACTCGCAGAGACGGTGCAACTCCTTGCCAACAAATCCAGCCACCTTCGATCCACCGTAGGCGATGGGAAATCAAGCAGATTGTGTTCTGGCCCCCATCTGACTCAATGTTCGTGCTTCCCTGAATGCAAGGGGTTTCCTTCCCCTCCCAGGGTGTGAAGGCACAACTTTTGCTCTTTTAACTCTTTCCTTTCCCTTCCCCGTATCTTTTTGCGTGGGTCTCACAGAGGTGGGTGACCCGCTAGCATCATCTCCTCCCTCCGTTTGTGTTGCTGTCTCCCCATGTCTTCTCGTATGTGGAATAAAGGAAAGAGTTGTTCCTCCTCTGCTTTCCTTTAATCTCCTTGGCACCCCATTTCTTTCTTTTTGCCTTTCTCCCCTCCAATTTTTTTCCCCTCCCTAGTGCTCATATCTATTCTGCTGAAGGCAACCATGCTGGAGAGTGAGAATTGACCCCAGGTCCCAGCAGTGCAGAGTGGCTCACATCTTCACGGCTAGACCACACTTGGGCACATCCCCACCGCATCTCCTGGGGCTGGTTCTCCTCTGCACCTCCTGGGGCCAGGAGATATCACAGTCGCTTCTTATGTTTCTGTCCCATTCACAGTGCCTGAAGTAACGTCCCTGTGGTGTCGCAGCCCAGAAAGATGTGTGTGCAGCACAGTAGAGTGTTGCAAAGGGGCATGTGCCTGTGTGGGGAAACTAAGCGTGTGGCCTGGGATTTGGAGGGCTAGAGGACTGCGCAAGGTGCAAAGGGCCAGGTCTAGACCAATTTCATCCATGTAACCTGAAATGGATGAGAGGAGGGGGGTTCTGGTGCAAACTATGCCCAGAATCATGCTCAGGTTCCTCTCAGAGGGGACATTAATTTACTCCAAAAGCAGTACAGACTTCTGCACTTGTCTGCACAGTCTCCTGCTGCTTGTCCTCTTGTCACTCTAGCATCTCCTTCATCAGGGATTCCTTCCACTGTTAAGGGTGAGGACCAAGGACAACCCCCCCCTAGACCCACCCGTATGCGTTGAAGGTGTTCAAGCTCTCCTTCCTGCCTCCCTTGTCACATTAGGCACGGTCACCCCCTGCACATCGCTTCAGCCTTCACAGCTACAAGAGGCGACCCAGGTAGACAGAGCACACAGCTCTTGACTTTGCTCCAGACCAAGCACCCCCCTTTCCTCGGGATGAGACCGAGTGTGCTGAGCGTACACAAAACATCCTGTATTTCCCTGACACCTGCGTCCAGCCCTCGAGAGGCAACTTAAGGACAGTCTTCAGCTATGAATGTTCTTGGTTTCATCACTCAAAGTCAGACCTTTATTGTCATGAAAAGGATATTGTGGTGAGCACTGTCACTTCCACTCACTGTTGGGAAATGGATCTTGCCATGAACTAGCTCTCACATTCCCTGGAGTGTTAACCCATGTATTGCTTTTAGGACATTTATGAATAGTCCTGCCTCTAAGTCACTACCTAATGGAGGGCTAGGAAGAAAGACCTGCTTTAACAGAGACCCAGGCCACCAAATCCACCTGCTTGGGTCCTGATGCCTCCTTCCAAGGCATAGCCAAGGCATGGCCAAGATCCATGTGCAGCTGAGCCAATGTAGCTGTAGAGGGGAAGAGCCTCAGCTATTCATCCCTCCCCACTTCTCCCCAGCTGTGTGGTCCTACCCCTTCCCAGCACCCGCTCAGGCCCTGACACAGCACCGAGCACAAAAACAAGCCAGTTCTCATCTGTGTCGTTACAGATCCCATCTCTCAGGGATGTGGGAGGATGTTGTATAAGGGCATGTGATATTGCGGCTTATCGCAGAAAGTCTCTCTCTTCACAGGGAGCTCACGTGCTGAAGCATTCAGCCACATTGCCACAGACCCCAGCACGACTGCCTCGCGTGCTCGTGCAATGCCTGTGGAACGCCAGGATTGCCACTTCTTCCAGGAGGACACGACCCCAGGTTTCATCCTGTTGAACATCGCTCCTGTGCAAGCAGGCTGCTTTGCATTTCTGAAGAGCTTTTTTTGTTTTTCTAATTCTAGAAAAAAATTTTCTAATTTCTAACCCAATTCCTGGACCCTCCTGAGTACACGGTGGCTTCAGCATACTTGAACGTGACCTACAGCCTGGGTCCAGGCACTGGTCACTGCCTTATGTCAGGGGACTCCTGGCAGTGCGGGGCAAACCGCACAGGAGAAGAGTTGCTGAAGAACCCATCCCGAAGGGCTCGTCATCGGGACAGGCAGTGACGAAGCCCCAGCTCCGCGGGAAAGCACCTGGCAGCCCTCTCCCCGGAGAGCAAGGAGATGAAAGCACCCAGGTGCACACGCAGGCAGCTGCAAGGGGCCCCGCAGCCCGTCCTCGTGCAGCATGCCGTGTTCCCGGAGCGGGATCAGGGTGGTGTGACCCGCTCTGAAAGCGGCCAGGTAATTACATACCTGCTTGGCTCATCAGTTGGGTCATCTCTTGGATGTCTGCTGGGCTCCTGTGAATCCTCACCGTTCTGACCTGCAGAAGTGGATATCGACACTGAGAAAGGGAGAGAGGCAGGAGGAGCAGGCTTTGGAAAGCCCTGAGATGTCACCTCCCTTCGAACCAAGAGGCTACATTCTCCCGAGGAGCTCTCATCGCTATGATTTTGCAATATGATGTTTCTTAGCAGACCTTCTCATGGGGGTCCCGTTGGCAAAGGCTGGATCTGCCCCATCTGCCCCCAAATCACCCACTGGAGCCAGAGCTGCTCCCTCGCCACCGGGTACATCTCCAGGTCAGGAGCTGCCTGTCCACCCAGCTCCACATCCCACCTCATCCCCACACCCAAGCTCCTGACCGAGCGCTTGAGCGCTGCTTCCAACAGGACCTGTCTAAGCACGCCGTTGTACGTGGCTCGGGGTGACGGCTGCTGTTTTGTAGGAATTAACCTCAAACGCAGGCGCAAAGTTTGAAAGAAAAGAAAATGAAAGATTAAATATCAAAGCTAAACCTGCTAAAAACAGAACCCTGAAGGGACAAAATCCCCGGCCTCAAAGCAGCTTACGCATCTCAAGTTCCTGGTGGTTTTTTGACCAATCTTAGCTCAATCCTGCCCAGCTTTCCTCCCAGACACAGTGTTTCCAAACACTTCCTCACTGTGAAAGCCTTGCTCCCATCCTTTGCTTTCCTGCTGCACCCCCCAGATCTACCAAATGTGCTTTTCCCACAGGATCACCTTCCCCAACAGCCCGCTCTAACTACATCCCCGTGGTGCATCTCCACCATCTTCCCTGCTGTCGGTCCCAAATGGTCTGAACACCCCAGGGTCTCCCCTGTCTGAAAGACGCACCCCACCCCGGACCCAGTGGGCTCCTCTTCAGCTGCCCTGGGACAATCATCAGCTTAACCAAGCATCTCCAGGAATGCCAGCCCCCAAGAGGTTTCCAAAAATCATCCCTCTTTATCCAACACATGCACAAACCTAGATGAAAATGAGACACCTTTGTGCATTTCTCCAGCTCACCACACATCGAGTGTTTTATGGCTTTAGGGCAGAGCTTCCCATAAGGTATCCAGGCCCCTCCTTCCCTACACACAGCTCCTCCACCCTGACGTGGGCTGGGTGAGCCTTGCTCTCCCCTCAGCCCCTGAACTCTGCATTTGCCATCCTGCAATCTCCTTATCAGAGGTGGGATTCAGCAGATCAAGACACCTAAACATCTTGATGTTGGATGTTGATGGGAGACAATGGAGAAGTCTCAGATGCCTGTTTTCAGGCCACCAAAGCAAGCCTGGGTGCCAACTCTTAGAGGAGCCTCTCCAGTCACACCCAGCGGGTTCTCCACCTGATCTACCACTCCAGCACAAGTCTTGTGCCAGCGCTGGGTTTGAGCCACGTTTTCTGTTTACCCAAACTGTCTGGATAACCACTTATCCAAGACCAACACTCCCCATAAGCAGCCCCTACACCAGGTGCAGGAACATCTGCCATCACATCCAGGCAACTTCCCCGTGTTGGCTTCGCAGAGAAAGCAACCACCCCATGTTTAAAATGGAGTTTGCAGACTGATGGGGGTAGGGAATGAATCCCCAGTACAGGACAGATCTCAGATGCCGTACGCAGATCTCTCAGATCATGCCAGGGCTCAGAGAGTTGGTGGAGAGACCCCCACGTGGAAACCATTCCCATCTCTACTCCCTTTAGACTTTACTATGGCATGATCCGCATTTCCTCTGCAAAGAGCAGTTCCCATCCCAAACATGCCTGTGGGGGCAGATAGGGGCTGTTCACCCTACTAGATGGTTTTTTTTGGAACTGATGTGCTCTACCTTACCCAAACAGACCGTTTCAGTCCCCTGCTACAACGCTGTCATGGGTACCTGAGAAAATGGCCATGTCCCTTGGACAAGGGGACAAAAATTATTTCAATAGGAAAAATAGAGGGCAGGGAACATGCACAGAAGAGCACGGATTGAGGACGCTGCGCTTTTCTTCCTGGGATCCTTCGCTCAGGACACACAGGGACAGATCCAGAGTCAACACTCAGCACCAAAATACTGTGGCCCATAATGACTTTATAGTCCCCCTCCATCATGGCTAAGCAGCAGCCCACAGCCAGGAGAGAAAAATTAAAACTACCAAATGCCTCCACTTGCCTAAAAAGGAGGAGTTAGGTAAAGATAGAAGAGGAAAGATGCTGGTGCAGCATCCCCTGGCTTTCTACCCCACCTGCAGTACAGGCGAGGCGCCCACCCAGGAGGGCAGCAGTTAAATCCACGTCTGTATCCCTGAGAACGGCGATTTTTGCAGTGTCTGCTCAGGCCAGAAGGATGTTCTGGAACTAAAGCCCCACGTGCGGGTGTGGGCACCGTTCGGCACAGTCTTGCTCCATACCCAATACAAAATATCTGTGCAAGTGCTGCCAGCACACCTCATCCAGAGGAAATAATTTTGGGATTAAATGGGCACATGTGTAGCAGAAAGACGTGATCAGACAAGCACGGCAAAAGCCACACTGCCAGCAAGGAGAGCCCTGCAGACTCCTCCAGCCTAGCAAGGAAACACAGAGTTCGCACAAAGGGAGTCAATAAGGAAAAAAAATTAATTGTATTTTAGGAGCCCTAAAGTAAAAATCCCAGCAGGAGTCACATTCCAAAACCCAATATTGCTTTTCGCAGCCCACGGGAGCAGAGAGCCAGTTTCTCTCCCAAGAGGAATGAGCACGGCTCTGCCGGAGGCAGCAGAGCTGCCATGAGAAATACGGTGGCCCCTGACTTCCACCTGGTGACTTTTTACAGTACAGGGAATTTCCAGAGATAAAAAGATCTCTACGCTTTGTTTGATAATTATCCTCTGCTAGCGACTTCCCTTCATCTCCGGTTTTATTTTGACACATTTATTGTGTTCTTTTGATCTCCACCTTCGCAATGACACCACAGATAATAATTTCCAACAAAGTATTAAATATTTTGATGTCTCCACAAGTAGCATCTGCTGTCACTCCTGCTCAGAGGCAGCTGCGGCACCTCACTGCCCTTATGTTTCAGGGCAGAGAAAGCCCATCACCAGCTGAGATCATGAAGACATTTCCTCCTGCAGTAAACGGCACATGCAGCTATGCAAGGAGAATTTGCATCCCGTCCTTGGCAGCTCCTGCACCTTGCAAATCCTCACCACAGCGCTCTCCCTGCTCCTTGCAGGCTGCACACAATGGGGTTTGCCCTCTGGAAGTCCAGCCTGCAAGACCAGCATGGATTTCCTTCACCCTAGGAGACACCTTGTTTTAGAGCCAAAGGGTGAACGTTCAAGCTGAACCCACCCCCTCTGCCTGGGGGTGGCTGGAGGGCAATGCAGGATCATAGAAATCAGAAATCATGGAATAGTTTGGGTTGGAAGGGACATTTAAAGGTCATCTAGTCCAACCCCCCTGCCATGGGCAGGGACATTTTCCACTAGATCAGGTTGCTCAGAGCCCCATCCAACCTGACCTTGAATGTTCCCAGGGATGGGGCATCTACCACTTCTCCGGGCTGCCCGGCACGCACTCGAGGGACGGAGCTGTTTTATTTTCTGTTGCAAGGGTGGGGGGTGGCAGCTGTCTTGGGGGGTGCAGTTTGGCAAGGGAGGAGGAATGAGATGCTGATGGATGGCCACAGTCCTCCATCACTCTGCAGGACCAAGAGCTGGGAGGACTGCCCAGCCCAGCCTCACAGCTGAGGCTCCCAACCCATCAGGGCTCATCCCTGGGGCAAGGAGGCACAGCTCCCAACCACAGAGCCTTTGCAGAGGCACTGCAGGTGCCCAGTTTGATGAAGTGCTTTAGCACAGCCACCTCTCCCCATATTTGCAAGGAGCATCCTCAGCGTCATCTCTCATTCCCCATCTTTGGAGACCACCAGCACGACTGCTGCCTGCAAATCCATGGGACAGAGGGAGCCCAGCCATCCCCTGGCACAGTGCACCAGGGTGGACATTCATGCTGCCCCAAATCACGCCCCACATCATCCAGACTCTGCCATGTGCGGACCAGGGCTTTCTCAACCACAGTGACCAACTCCCTATGCAACATCTCAAGCACAACTTGGCCATGACCTTGTGCCTGGGCAGGGTTGTTCCCACCCCTCCCCGAGCGATGCTGCTGGGCTCCTCAGTGGAGGCCACGACATCCAACATGGTGACAAGAGACGGTCATGTCCATGAGGCCACATCCAAGTCTCTCCTCATAGACATGGGGCCATACAAGGGGTGAAAAACCAGCAGCTTCTGGAGCAGGGAGCTCAGCCCTGCCTCTGCCAGAAATTGCCAATGTTGCTCATAATTTAATTTCTTCCCATCAATTCCCTCTCCAAACCTTTCCCCACCCCTCCATCCCAAGGGTCTAATTCTCCAAGAAGCAGGAGCATGGCTTGCTCTCCCCACCCAACCGTGCTGTATTCACGCTCACCAACCCCAATGAAATCCTTAAAGAAAAGCAAGGAAAAACTCAGTGAGAAAATCCACCTGAGGAGACCACGGACAACACCTCATGCATCACTTCTCCATCCAACAGCTCCCCAAATCCCTGTATTAGGGGCTGTGCTGCTGCTCCCGGGGAGCTCCCTGGTGTCAGTGACACTTTGCAAGCCGCCTGTCAAGAAAGCCGAGTGCCAGCAAGGACCACAGTGGCATTTTTAAGACGCAATTAAAAGCTGTCCTGAGGCAAAAAGCATGCATGGAAAATACAAACCCAACTGAACGTGTGACCTTTCCCCAGAACTGCAGTCTTTGCTGTTTCTCAACAGTTTATGGCTTTTTTTAACTGAAAAAAAGTGTTCTGGATTAAATTGATAAAATCTTATTCAATATATGGATAAGTGCTAGCTGTCTATTTCTTGGGGAAATTTAAAAAACTTCGAAAATCTCTATTTTAAAACAACTCCCTATGTACTTTCCCAGCAAACTGAGAGGCTTCAAAACAAAAACCTCCTGTGGTTTGAGAGCAACCAGCTTCTTCAGACTAGCAAAGACCAGTAAGTAGAGGATGACAGAAATCTCAGATGCCTCTCCAAATTTGTCCTCGTAGGCAAATAGAAAAAAAATGCAATTTGGGAAAAAAAAAAATTGTTTTACTTACAACCTGCCATTCATCTGTGGAACTCTCTGCTGAATATATTTCTGAAGCTTTTAAGGTATTAAAAGCCATTATTTATAACTGATTTCCCCGTCAAATACCTCCCTCAGAAACTAACTTCGATCTCGAATGATCCAAAACATTTCTTCTGTTGGGGTACCTCCTTCAGGTTTATGTTTCAGCTTCATTACTTGATTCACACCCGGAAAAATCTACATTAAGAGAAAATGAAGATGCTGACATCAAACCTTAAAATGATAGGAGATGCCTTGACTAGGTGAACTTCCCCTCCTCACCCTGTGTGCTAGGGCAAGCTCACACGCTTGTCCCTGGGAGACCTTGCTGGGACGAAGCAGCTCTGGGACTGAATCTGAACCACGTAATAGGAAATCAGGGTCTGTAGGTCTCCGAGGGGTTTGAGGAGCAGTGAGGAGCGTGAGGGATGGGACATCAAAGAGAAGGACAGCTACTTTCCTTGTTAAAGCCATTGCATGTTGCCTGCAAATGCTGTGGCCATCTCTGCTACTGTGAAACTAAATCACATTGAGTAGGAAGAGGAGGAAGGAATCGCTCGCTTGTACGTTATTTCCTAAATGCCCGTGATGACAGGGACACCTGCATCATGAAATCACTCAGGTCTCCAGCAACGGCGTGAGCCTGGCTCCAGAGGTGGGCTTGAGGAGGAACATCAGTAACCACTCAGCCACACTCAGGACAGCAAGGAGGAAATCCTTCCGATGGCCTCTGTGCTGCATATGCAAAAAACCTACAAAAAACCACATACGGTGAGGAAAATAATGAATGTGCTCTTCCAGACTGTGCCATCACGCACCCAAGGAGCAACATAAATGTTATCATGGGCAACCTGACATCCCCAGCTTTTGAGATCCGGGCTGAGCAACCCTCACTGTCTCCGTATCTTAAATACATGTAAAGGACAACATCCTCAGTGATGCTAGGCAGGAGAGAGGGGAGATCTGGGAAGGCTTATACAGGCTTGAACTGCAGGGTATGAGCTGACACTAGCTCGTGGCAGAGGTGGAGAGGAAGCTTCTGTAGGTGAGGTCTCTCATGGCTTCCAGCAGTGGGACAGCTTGATCAATTGGAGCCATCCCTACCCGTAGCTCTGAACTGCACTTTGCAGCGTGGTCAGAAGTACGGAGGTACCAGCACATCCATCCTAAGAGACAATTATCCTATTGCCCTCAAGCCCCAGGGTTCGCCCCGCTGCAAACATCTGACTTCTCAGTGCTCATAACCAACAGCTACGGTTTGAGCTACGTGCCACTTTCGGGAACTTAATCCCAAAGCAGGCAAAATTAGCTGGGCTGGCTTACGTTACAAACCCTGAACTGAAACCATCATCCTGGCAAACCCCAAGGGCACCTGCAAGCTGTGCCAATGCCAGCTGGTGACAGGAGCATGGCCTCGGTTCAGCTTTGGGTGGCAACCTGCCAAGTCGCAATACTTCTGATCCCACCCTGCAAAGCAAGGAGCCGGTCTTCTGGCCAGCCTCCCTTGGCTCCTCTCTCATTTTGGGACCCTGTGGGCCACACAGCTGTTGGTCATAGGACCAAGGAGCTGGATTTTACAATACTTGGGATGCTGGAGCAGAAAAAAGACCTTAGTAGGATCTTGAGAAGATACAAGATATAGGCATGACCAGGCCAGAGGGATTGGTAGACTGGGTCTCAGCCACGAGGAGCAAGACACAGTGGATCCATCTCTCCACTGTATCCTCACCTTGCAACACATCCAGCCCAAACTAGTATCTGCCAACCTTCTGCAGTCAAGGGGCGGGGTCCACAAGGAAGGAGAAGAAAGGACAATATGCCACCAAGCAAAGCCCCAGAGGACTGCTAGCAGCATCACCCCTGTGGATTCAGTGAGCAAGATAATGGCAACACAGTGAAGGCCAGCAGTTGTGAGGCGGGAATGGAAGAGAAAAGATGCTGAGGATGTGCTGATCTAGAGGACACTCCCCCCCCATCCCACTGGGACCAGTTTGAAGTTCCAGCTGGAAGCAGTCTTGACTGGCTGGAACAACATCATTCAGTGGCTCAGACATCTAGTGCCCCTGGACATGCTTTAGGCCTGCCTCCCCACTTTGCTGGTTGAGAAGGGAGAAGGTCTACCTTGTCTCAGCCAGCACCCTGTGGAAGCTTGGGATACTTTCAGGCATCTCAAACAGCAACACACCTACCTTGGGACATCCAGACCCAGCATGCTGATACCTCTACCCATAGGCATCTCAGTCCATGAGCCAAATCCCACACTTTGGTTTCTGGTTCCTGCTCAGAGATGCTAGCACAGAGCTGGTTGTGGCCAGTAAAGAAGGACCAGGAGATACTGCAGACTCTTATGCTTCAGTCAAGGCTTGCATACATTCAAGGGACATGAAAACCAAGTCTTAACACAGCTAAAAAGAAGCTGATGGGCAAGCTAGAGACCACCATTCTTCCCAAACACCTCAAACAGAGTGTGAAGGCCCCAGGTTGAGCTTAAATAGAGCTCCAGGGCCCATGGGTGGGCGTGGAGGCCACAGGTGAGGCTGGTCATGGCCATTAAGGCTTATTAGTGCCCTCAGAGCTCTGACACCAAGGATGTCTGTGATGGCAGAAGACACCTGTGTGTGGGCAGCTGAATGGACCTCAATCCTGGGGGATTACAACTATTGATGCAGCAGCATGAGCTGAATGTTTCAGCAAAGGTGATTCAGCCATAAATTGCAAAAGGGCCAGCAGAAACACTTCACCTCAGAAATGCTCAAATATCTTGTTTTCACATATTGCAAACACCCTCCTTCATCTCTCCTGCTGATCTCACTTATTTTAGGGGTGGTTCCCTTCAGCATCGCCACCTTCTAATTCCAGGGCTTGCATAGTGTCCGCTCAGTGAAGCGTTCGAGACCCTCGAGCAAGCGGTGCCACGTTAGTCCAGAAGACGTCTGCAGACCACCACCCTGCGTCATCTTTCTTTCGCCCTTTGAAGTGTGGAAATCATCTAATTAGTGGGTAATGCAACTGGAAGTTGAGGAGCTTAGAAATTCTGACATTTTGTGTTCAAAAGTGCCTGTTTTTACTGCAGCCCAGCAGGGAAACTATTCTGCTCTGACGCCAACCGATGGCTTTGGGGATATTATCTCTTCTGAACATGAATACCCATGAGCAAACAGGCATGTGGCTGAAGGGGAAAGAGTCCCACCCAAGGAAGGAAGGCAGTCTTCTTTTTATGCATTTACACTAAAAACTGATTCTAAATTCAGCTTTAGGAAAGGTCAGTTCCCATGCAAGCAACAACGCGAAGCATCCGTGTCCGCAGGAAGGTTCGTGGGTTGTGATATTACCACCAAGGGACTGGTCAGTCCTTCAGAAGACCTTGGCCGTAGAAGACAGCAATGGAGACCTTACAGTGAGCAAAGTTCTCTTACTGATTCACAAAGGAAACGCCATGGCAGTGTGAGCTGTCTCAGAAGTCTTCATGGCATCAAGATGAGTTGTGACTTCAAACTCCAAGGACACAAGTGCTGGGAAGGGGCAGAATCAAGCCCCAGATCCCCACCACCTAACCCAAGCCCTCTTTTGACCCGTAAGGTGGCAAACTTCCTGACACAGCTGGTGAGGGAGCCAACCAGGGAAGGCGCCCCGCTGGACCTGTTGTTCGTGAACAGAGAAGGACTGGTGGGTGATGTGATGGTTGGAGGCCGTCTTGAGCACAGTGATCACGAAATGATAGAGTTTTCGACGCTTGGAGAAGTAAGGAGGGGGGTCAGCAGAACTGCTACCCTGGACTTCTGGAGGGCAGGCTTTGGCCTGTTTAGGAGCCTGGTTCGCAGAGACCCTTGGGAGGCAGTCCTGAAGGGCAAGGGAGTCCAGGAAGGCTGGACATTCTTCAAGAAGGAAATCTTAAATGTGCAGGAGCGGGCTGTCCCCATGTGCCGAAAGACGAGCCGGCAGGGAAGAAGACCGGCCTGGCTGAACAGAGAGCTTTGGCTGGAACTCAGGGGAAAAGGAGAGTTTATGAGCTTTGGAATAAGGGGCAGGCAACTCAGGAGGACTACAAGGATGTCATGAGGTTATGCAGGGAAAAAATTAGAAGGACCAAAGCCCAACTAGAACTTAATCTGGCTACTGCCATAAAAGACAATAAAAAAATGTTTCTATAAATGCATTAACAACAAAAGGAGAGCTAAGGAGAATCTCCATCCGTTATCGGATGCACCTGGAAACATAGTGACAAAGGATGAGGAAAAGGCTGAGGTACTTAACGCCTTCTTTCTCTCAGTCTTTAATAGCAAGACCAGTTGTTCTCAGGGTACCCAGCCCCCTGAGCTGGAAGACAGGGACGGGGAGCAGAATGAAGCCCCCATAATCAAGGGGAAATGATTAGCGACCTGCTACACCACTTAGTCACACACAAGTCTATGGGGCCGGGTGGGATCCACCCAAGGGTACTGTGGGAGCTGGCGGGTGTGCTCACCGAACCACTTTCAATCCTTTATCGGCAGCCCTGGCTAACCGGGGAGGTCCCAGTTGACTGGAGGTTAGCAAATGTGACGCCCATCTACAAGAAGGGCCAGAAGGAGGATCTGGGGAACTACAGGCCTGTCAGCCTGACCTCAGTGCCGGGGTGGGTTACGGAGCAGATCATCTTGAGTGCCATCACACGGCACAGGACAACCAGGTGATCAGGCCCAGTCAGCACGGGTTTATGAAAGGCAGGTCCTGCTTGACCAACCTGATCTCCTTCTGTGACAAGGTGACCTGCTTAGTGGATGAGGGAAAGGCTGTGCATGTTGTCTACCCAGACTTTAATAAAGCCTTTGACACCGTTTCCTGGAGAATCTGGCTGCTCGTGGCTTGGATGAGCGCACTCTTCGCTGGGTAGAAAAATAGCTGGATGGCCGGGCCCAAAGAGTTGTGGTGCATGGAGTTAAATCCAGTTGGCGGCCGGTCACGAGCGGTGTTCCCCAGGGCTCAGTACTGGGGCCAGTTCTGTTCAATATCTTTATCAATGATCTGGACAAGGGGATCAAGTGCTCCCTCAGTCAGTTTGCAGACAACACCAAGCTGGGCAGGAGTGTTGATCTGCTGGAGGGCAGGAAGGCTCTGCAGAGGGATCTGGACAGGCTGGATCGATGGGCCGAGGCCAATGTATGAGGTTCAACAAGGCCAAGTGCCAGGTCCTGCACTTGGGCCACAACAACCCCAGGCAACGCTACAGTCTTGGGGAAGAGTGGCTGGAAAGCTGCCCAGAGGAAAAGGACCTGGGGTGCTGGTCAACAGCCGGCTGAACATGAGCCGGCAGTGTGCTCAGGTGGCCAAGAAGGCCAACGGCATCCTGGCCTGTATCAGAAATGGTGTGGCCAGCAGGAGCAGGGAGGTGATCGTGCCCCTGTACTCGGCACTGGTGAGGCCGCACCTCGAATCCTGTGTTCAGTTTTGGGCCCCTCACTACAAGAAGGACATGGAGGTGCTGGAGCGTGTCCAGAGAAGGGCAACGAAGCTGGTGAAGGGCCTGGAGCACAAGTCTGATGGGGAGCGGCTGAGGGAACTGGGACTGTTTAGCCTGGAGAAGAGGAGGCTGAGGGGAGACCTCATCGCGCTCTACAACTACCTGAAAGGAGGTTGTAGCGAGGTGGGGGTTGGTCTCTTCTCCCAAGTAACAAGCGACAGGACAAGAGGAAATGGCCTCAAATTGCGCCAGGGGAGGTTTAGATTGGACATTAGAAAAAATGTCTTCACCGAAAGGGTTGTCAAGCCTTGGAACAGGCTGCCCAGGGAAGTGGTGGAGTCACCATCCCTGGAGGTATTTAGAAGACATGTAGATGTGGTGCTTAGGGACATGGTTTAGTGGTGGTCTTGGCAGTGCTAGGTTAACGGTTGGACTCGATGATCTTAAAGGTCTTTTCCAACCTAAATGATTCTATGATTCTATGGTTCTATGATAAACAAATATCTGAGGGACCCCATGTGGCTTTGAAAACCAGTGAAAGACTTTGCAAGGGAAAAAACAGCGTGTGACCTCTGGTCCCAGCTCACCTCTGGCCAGACTGACTTCTGCCACCCTCCCTTGCCTTTCACCGATAAGACGAGGTAATTCAAGAAGCAGCATGACTCAAGCAGTGGGCTGCTCCCCTTGCGTACTTTATTCTTGCTCCCCTTGCGTACTCATTCTTGCAGACCCACATGGAGTCATCGCCAGATGTGTAGACCTGGCCTGAAGCCTACTGGAGCACATGGTGCCTCTGGTTTCCATGGACAATGGATGGCATATAGAGGGAAGGAGGAACCAGACCCCTTTTGAGGACGTTGGTGGAGGAGATCGTACTCCAGATCTTGTCTGCCAGCGCATGGGAAGGGTGGGAGCGGTGCCCACCCCCCATGGACATAAACAGCCCATCTGAGCCAGCCTGTAGGCATCTCCCACTATCCTGCAGACTGCACCCGTCTGACTGGCAGTGACACAAACGAACCCCCCCTTGCCCCCGGCTGTAGCTAACAGTAATGCGAAGGGGGAATCCCTCTCCTTTCAGATCCCCTGCCCGCCGTTACAAGCCCTGGGCGAAGCTGGCTCATTGCAGGTTGCAGAGCGTCTGCCAGCAGCCGAAGCAAACAGAAACACCAGCACCAAGGACCTCAGCAGTCGGGGTTACCCTTGGCAAGCGCAGGCTCTGCAGGCTGTAACTAAGCCCTGGCTCGTGTGGGACCTGCTGAAGAAGAGGGGGCAGGTGGACCTGCAGGGCTCCTACTTGAAGGGCTTTATTGGTGATGTGGGTTTGGGGCGGACACGGCTGTGATCACCCTCCAGAATCCCAGATCTCTGCTTTGCCCCAGCCAGAGATCAGCAATACCCAAAAGGTAGTGAGAAACCATCTGCCCTAGGATCCTCCTCTTTTCTCCCTGAGGATCTCCAGACCTTCTCCTAGGGACTGCCTCCTGCTCCCCCAAACTAGTGAAGCCTAAACAGAATCACAGAATCACAGAGTGGTTGAGGTGGGAAGGGACCTCTGGAGGTCATGTGGTCCAACCCCTCTGCTCAAGCAGGGCCACCCAGAGTTGGCTGCCCAGGACCATGTGCAGACCGATTTTGAAGACCTCCAGGGAGGGAGACTCCACGACCTCCCTGGGCAACCTGTGCCAGTGCTCAGCCACCCTCACAGTCAAAAAGTGTTTCCTGATGTTCAGAGGGACCCTCCTGTGTCCCACTTTGTGCCCATTGCCCCTTGTCCTGTCACTGGGCACCGCTGGAAAGAGCCTGGCTCCGTCCTCTTTGCACCCTCCCTTCAGGTGTTTATAGACATTGATGAGACCCCCCGGAGCCTTCTCTTCTCCAGGTCCCAGCTCTCCCAGCCTTTCCTCATAGCAGAGATGCTCCCGTCCCTTCACCATCTTTGTGGCCCTTTGCTGGACTCTCTCTGGTCTGTCCATGTCTCTCTTGTACTGGGGAGCCCAGCACTGGACACAGTGCTCCAGGTGTGGCCTCACCAGTGCTGAGCAGAGGGGAAGGATCACCTCCCTCGACCTCTGGCAATGCTTTGTCTAACGCAGCCCAGGATACCAGTGGCCCTCTTTGTTGCTGGGTCATGGTCAAACCCAGAGTGAACCTAATCCTGGAAGGGCAAACCAGAGAAGACATAGCCAAGAAGATACCAAACCTTCCCCTCCTGTGAAGCCTCACCACCCCTCCACCCATTGCTCTTTTCTTCTGATAACATCCGCAACCCGGCCCTGGAAATTCAGGAGCAGGAAGGCTACTTACAGGCGATCTTTCCCCTCTCATCTCCTCCAGATCCAACTCCAAGGTGTTGGCAGGAGCCAGGCAAGGCTCAGGCTCCATCTGGCAAAGCCCTCTGGGGCTCAGGGCTGGTGTGTTCGCACAGGCTGAGTTTCCCTTTGACCCGGGGATGCCCAGGCATCAGACACTGCAGGTGGGACCTGAGAGCAGTTGAGCTGATGTGGTGGACGTTGCCAGACCTCACAGATGCTGGCAAAGGGGGTGCATGTCCACTCTTAGCACACTCCAGCCAGCTCTCGCAATACGATGTGTTAAACCACCTTCATCATCAACTTAGGGGATGTCACTAGGCTTTGCTCTGAAGCGGCCGAGAAGCAGGAACATGTCTTCTCCATCCCCCTCAAGTAGGAGGCAGCTATGGAGAGGCAGTGACTGCTGGGAGGAGCGTTCATCTTAAATGGCCCCAGCAAGACTCGGCAGCACAGACATGGAGGTACTCTCTTGATCGGGATGTTCTGGAGATGATGCATGCAGAGCTCTTCAAGGTAACTCCTGTAACCCATCAGCATCCATTTGGCTTGCAGTGCCCTACTAACCTGATCCATACCAGCCTGCTTGTGGAAACCCCTTTGCTTTCTCCGTGTCATGGAGAAAAATCCAGGGTGAAAGCCACCATTTCAGATTAGGGTCACCAGCCCACTGAGACCTACTTATTTCGCCCAGACTTTTGCGCTTTATTATGGTCACAAGCTTCCTTGCACCTCCCTCCCCTTTTTCACAGGTATGATTTTGAGCTGAGATGGTTCACCCTCCTCTCTGGTTGCAGCCACCGGTGGTGTGGGCCTTAGCACATCTTACTTGCATATGGGAACGCTGCAAGATGCTTGGCATAAGGAATTTGGCCATCGGGAGATAACTACCCAAAGTGGACTGCACCCAGTAACACCTCTCTCGTTTTCAGAAGGACACGGTGATGATGGTGAGACACCAGATCTTACCTGAAGCAGCTCAGGTCGTTGTTGTAGCTGGTGTTTCCCCAGGAGATTTTCACCTCTGAGAAGGATGGAAGACCCACTGAGACGCAAACTTCTGCTGGCAATGCAGGAGTGGGAAGATCAGATTTGCCCACAGCTACATGCAGCTGGGTCACTCGCTGCAGTGCTTCGAAGCCTCTCTGCACACCCTCCTTCAGAGACCTCCTGGTCAACCCAGCCTGAACCTTCAAAAATTTGGCTGCTGCTTCTCCCCCTCCAGCTCCTAAGCCCAGCTCAAGTTTCTTGGCTGGCTGGCTGGGAGCCGACGGGTGGCTGCTGGGTCCTGGATGCTTTTTTAGTGCCAGTGGCTCCAGCTGGTCTGCCTGCGCTGGGGAGAGTTGGTAGGGGAGGGAGTAGGAAAATAGCATAGGAAAAAGATGTGACTGTGGCTCCGTTTTGTAATCCGAGGGCGCTCTGGTTTTAATCTAGCTTGGGAAAACCCTGAGGGATGTCTCTGCAAGGAAAATAAAGAGAGGGAGCACTGAGTTGTCAAGGTCAACCGGCTCCTTGTGTTTCGAGAAAGGGCAGGACTTGCGGCAGGGCTGAGCCACAGACAAGGCTCTGCCCGAGCTGCAAGGCGAAAGCAAGCCCGAGACGGACTCCTGCGGACCGAAAGCACAACCCACGCTATTTCCATTGTGTTGTGGGTGAACCGAGGCCAGGACAGCCCCTATGGACAGGCTGCATCGGTCACTCACCCTGGCTTCAACCTCTGCCCTACAGCCTGGATGAGCAAGACCCTGGACACCATTAATGCACCAAGGTCTGGAGGACCCAGAGCTTGGCTGAAGTTTGACCCAACAGCACGTTTACATGACAGCAATGGGGAAGATGGCAGAGCATGGGCTTGAGCAAGACCCTCTCCACTGCCAGCACAGGCAGGCTGAGAGTTGCATTAATTTAGTGCTGTGGTTCCCCTCGTGAAGGTGTCGCTGCCCGGGAAGAAATGTGCTTACGCCAGTGCAGCACATCCCTACCCAGGCAAGGCACATCATCATGCCTATAGCAACACGGCACTCCCACAAGGAGAAGTCATGTAAGAAGCAGGTCTGAGGCCAGTAAATCCTTTGAAACCCAATTTCCGTACAGAAATTGGGGGACTTCAGAGCCCACCCAAGGTGCCAGCCTCCCCACTCCGCATCCAGGCGAGATCCTGGTTCACATCAGCCCCTTCCCCACCGTGCCGTGCTTGCCGTGCAAGTAAAGCCCTACCAGCCTCCACTCGGTCTCATGTCAAGCGTTGGGACACTTCTTCCTGGCCCAAAGGGAGTTTTTGGGCCACCCAGGAGCTTTCATCCTGCTTGGGTTTGTCCCTTCCCCACCCTTGTCTAGTCACAAGCCAAGGACATAAGTGGGAAGCTGTGTGCATGCACCCACGCCTCTGCAACCTTTCCCAGCACGGGGCTCTGCCCACTGCCTCCAGGCTTCAGCCAGTCAGGAATATTTGGACAGACCTGTCTTCCTTCCCTAGAAAAATTACAGAATGTATAGATATGTATCTCGCCAGGATACGTTGACTTTCCCAGCTCAGGGGAGTTGGGGAAGGTTTGATGTTCTGCAAACATCCCGTTTTGCATCCTCCTAAAACGCAACATTTTTGGGGGGGAGGATGGTTTTTTGGTTCGGTTTTGCTGTTTTATTTCAGATTTAATGATTCCTGTTGCGTTTGCATTGTACCAACAGTTTGGGGTGTTTTGCCTCCCTGGGAGAAGGATTCAAAGCTCAACCGTTCCTTTAGGACACAAAGACCGTTTCCTTCCCAGATCAGGGATATTTGCAGGGTCCCTGTTCCCACCATCCCTGCATCCCCAAATAAATCCTTGGCAATGGGCGGGTGGGTCTCCTCCTCTGTCCCACAAGCATCTACCTTCTCTCAGCAACAGCAGAGGCTGGAGGCAGCTCATCACATGGCAGAGATGCTCTCCATAGGGAGCCCCGTACAGCCCAAAGCCACCCTCTCAGAAATCACATCCCAAGCCAATTATTTTTCCCTGTGCCAGGTTCCAAGTGTCTTTTCCCCCACCTCATGGGCTCACACGGAGATGGGGAGGAAGGCAAAGCGTTAAAGAGGTGAAGCAGGAGATCTCTGGGACCTCCCAGCTGCAGCTTGCAAGGAGAAAGATCGAGGGGGCTGAAATCAGATACTGGATCTTTCCATAACGAAATGGCCCAACACTGCCAAGAGGTTTTTTTCCACTGTACAGCTACTATAGGGTTGATGACAGGAAAGCTAATTATATCAACATCCTGTTTACCCGGTAGCGTGGAACAAGAGCCCAGATATACTTGGGCTGTGAGGGCATACTCTGATCCGCTTGCATGAAAGAAAATGCCATGCTCCTGGGTCCTTTTCTTCTGCAGGTGAAGTGCTACCTGCTCCCACTGCCCCAAACCTTTGTTGGTTTGCCCAAAGAGAGATCCTGGAAAGCAAATCATGCAATGATTGTTCAGTTCCCGCTGAGAACGGCTCACAGAGCTGGGAAATTGCTTACCTTGCTCTTGTTGGAGCACATGGGGTTTATTTAAATCCCTGTGGGTTCCTGCTAACCCTGCAGCAAGCCCCAGCCTAAAGCCTGGGAGGGAGCTTTCCCTGGGAACACCCTGACCAAGCAATACTTTGCAGAAGAAGCAAAACACCCAGCAAAAACCACCCAGCAAGTCAGGGCACCTTGCCTCAGTTTCCCTGTCTGTCAGAGCTATATCCAACAGACGGGTGCCCTTTTCCCACCCCCTCTTTGCCCCACACCTTACGTTTCTGGCTGGCAGGCAGCTGGGTGTGCTGGCAGGGTCCTCTCCAGACTTGGTTTTGGTTTCAGCCTTTCCACCAGATTGCTTCACACCAGCCACGGCCCCTCTGCTCATCTGCTGCCGTCCTACTTTTTTTTTGACATTTCCCATCACTTCGCTTTTCTTGTTAAGTCTGAAACGTCATGGGACAGCCCAGGGACAGCAGGGCTGGAGGAAGGAGGAGGCCACAAGCAACCAGCCTTCTCCATCTCCCCCCACTCCCTGGCATGTCGCCACCATACCCTGCACCTAAAGACCTTGAGCTCGTTATGGATTATGGATTATGGGTTATGGTAAGCACTCATTGGCGGCAGAGCGAGTGCCATTCTGTTGGCTTTCCCCCCTTCAATAATGCAAAACCAGAGAACTGAAATAATTGGTACAAGCCTGGAGAAACAATCCAGGACCAGAAAGTGTCCATTTATTCTGGCCCTTCTGCTGGTTTAGAAAACAGCAGGAGAAAGCATCTTCTCCTACCCTCTCCTGGCCAACATAGCCGGTTGTGTGACGTGGTGTAGAGAAGGAGCTAGAAGGAACAAATCCCTGAGGTGGGGCTAGAGCTGCCAGCAGGCAGGGGATTTGGCACCTGGATATGGTCCAAGGGAGGTGCTTAGACCTGCCTCCAGATGTCATAAGCTGCCAGCACGTTTCTACCTGAGTATCAGAAATGAATAGAATAGAATATTTCAGTTGGAAGGGACTACAATGATCATCTAGTCCAACTGCCATATCACACTGATGAAGCCAAGAGAGAAAGAGGTGGAGATCCACATCTGGATCTCAATTTACTCAGAGCTCCAGAGGCCTCAGCAGAGTTTGGGGTTGTGCCCACACTGGTGAGAGCCCATGGGGTGGGCAATGGTCTTTGTAGCTACCCTTTAACGTCTTCAGCCTTCCCTTACAGGCGATGTGCTCTGGATCCTGACCATCTTAGGGTAGCAAAACAAAGTTGCTGGACTGCTGGAGGTTCTGCCTTCCATGGCAAACCAAGCCAAGATCCTGTCACCTTTTGTTATTAGCGACCCTCCAGCATTTTTGGTGAGGGCTATGTCATTAACCGTGAGCCCTTGCTACCTTTCCAAAGTACAGTTACCTCCAGCCTCCTTCAGATCCTGCTACAATTTCCAAGGGTTGTGCAACAGCCAAAATACGGCACAGTGGTCTGGGGCACAGCTGCATGGTCAGATGTCCCCTCTCAGATGGGCGGCCTTTCAGCCGCCAGGGTGCAATAATCACATTTGCATTAACATCTAGATATCGTGAAGCTTAATGACTCAGCTCTCACAAGGTACTCTGAAAAGAGTCGGTGAAGAAGGACAGACAGGCAAAGAACAAGGAGAACCTGAAGGGCCTGTATCAGAAATAGCGTGGCCAGCGGGAGTAGGGAGGTGATCGTGCCCCTGTACTGGGCACTGGTGGGGCTGCACCTCGAATCCTGTGTTCAGTTTTGGGCCCCTCACTACAAGAAGGACATGGAGGTGCTGGAGCGTGTCCAGAGAAGGGCAACGAAGCTGGTGAAGGGTCTGGAGCACAAGTCTGATGAGGAGCGGCTGAGGGAACTGGGGGTGTTTAGCCTGGAGAAGAGGAGGCTGAGGGGAGACCTCATCGCGCTCTACAACTACCTGAAAGGAGGTTGTAGCGAGGTGGGGGTTGGTCTCTTCTCCCAAGTAACAAGCGATAGGACAAGAGGAAATGGCCTCAAGTTGTGCCAGGGGAGGTTTAGATTGGACATTAGGAGAAATGTCTTCACAAAAGGGTTGTCAAGCATTGGAACAGGCTTCCCCGGGGAAGTGGTAGAGTCACCATCCCTGGAGGTATTTAGAAGACACGTAGAAGTGGTGCTTAGGGACATGGTTTAGTGGTGGACTTGGCAGTGCTAGGTTAACGGTTGGACTCGATGGTCTTAAAGGTCCTTTCCAACCTAAATGATTCTATGATTCTGTGACCCTCACAATCATTCATTTGCAAAAAAACAAGACCCAAGATCCACATCTCAGCCAAGTCTGAGTCAAGTCAAGTCTGTTTTAAGGATTTTGTTCCTCTTGTCAAAGGAAGACCCAGTCCTAATTAATGTTAGGCCAAATGCCATGGCCAAGACTTCAGGATACCACTCTTGTTGCCAAATCCTCTTCCTTCCTTCCTTCACATCAGCTGCAAAACTGAAATGACCATGTTTTTTTCCAGACCTTATTATAAATTAGCAAGGCTACCCAGGTGTATTTATTATCCTGCAACACAGAAATGTCAATGTAAAACACCATGGCCCACCATTTCAACCTTCTCTCAAGCCCTCTTTCATCATGGCCATCTGAAGAGAAGGGGGAGGTCGCTCCGCAGGCCCTGTGACATGTGTCACCTCATGGGGTACCAAAATAGGTTGAATCAAGAACATGAATCGCAAAGCCTGGCAGTCCCAGCAGGCTCTGGGGTGGGATGCGGCTGCACACTGGGGACCCCTGGGCCATGGAGAAGCTCAGGTCACCATCTGCAAGGGGCTGGCTAATATAACAGAGGACCAAAGGGACACATCCTTCCAGAGCAGCATCTGGAGACCAAGAGCTAAGATAGCACTATGAGTCTGTGCCTGCACCAGTGTCCTGCAGTGAGCCACCGCACCCTAATGTAACGGGGTCTGGCTCAGACTGCCTTTTCGACTGAAAAATGTGGATTTAAGTAGCCAGAAGAACTCATGAATTCGGCAAATTGCTCTGGCCAGATGAAAAAAACAAAAAAAAAATTAAATACACAGAAGTAGGGGGGTGTGTTCAGAAAAGTCAACATCTGCCACAACTTATTCACACCAGCAGTACTAAATCAAAACAGAGTTAAGGCTAGAAACAAAAACAAAGCAACTCTTTTGTTTTGGGTCAGATTTCCTTGTTTTTTTTCCAGTCTCTGTTTTCAGTGGAGGGGGTTCTTCTGTTTATTTATTTCGTTTGACTCAGCCCCAAAATTCCCTTTGATTTTTCAGTGCAAGCTGAAGGCGAAACTCGGTTATTTGCACAGCTGCCTGCACGCCCCGCTGCAGAGCACGAGGCCCTCGCGTCGGAAGGCGTAGGGACGGCCACTTAGGGTCAGCCCAAAAGTGCCACACGAGACGTCGTGTGGCAGAGGAGTGGGAGGGATGGCCACAGCACGTCTCAGCCTTTCCCTTGTCCTCCAGCATCCCCGTGCAACTCACGGCACCGTGCGAAGGCAGGAGCACGATGAATTCATGGAATCATAGAATCACAGAATGGTTTGGGTTGGAAGGGACCTTTAAAGGTCATCTAGTCCAACCCCCCTGCAATGAGTAGGGACATCTCCAACTAGATCAGTTGCTCAAAGCCCTGTCCAACCTGACCTTGAATGTTTCCAGGGATGGGGCATCTACCACCCCTTTGGGCAACCTGTGCCAGCATTCATCGCACCCTCTCCTATGTGCCACGAAAGCCACCAGAAACTGTTCAGCTAAAAGAAAAGGCAAGGTTCACATCTGCAGAAATAATTATGGAGCAAATTTAATTAAGAGTTTTGTGAGCAGCGTAGCAGCAGGATCTTGATTCCCTCCAGCCAAGGTCTGGGAAGGCACAAGCCCCATCTAGGTCCACTGGCAGAGAATTAGCATGGACAGCCCCAATCCTCACATCCATGAGCGAAGAGGCTGGAACAAGTCCAGCTTTTCCTCTTCAAACTCTCCGTACAAACGCGGTCCCGTCCTGCGGAAGAGAGCGTGGTAAGGAAGAGCCATTGTCCTATGGAGAAGCAATGTCAAAGTCAAGTTCAACCCAGACCCAGACTTGTTAGGAGCCCCACCTGCCTCTCAGCTCAGGGTGAAGGAAGAGGAGGGGATGGAGGGTTTCTCGGTGACATCTCTGGTGGGCATCCTCTGCCCCATTTCCCCAAAGGTAGTGGCGGGGGAGCCTTAGGGAGAGAGGGAGCACTGGATCCATACAATGCATATATTACAAACTTCTCTGGGACCGAGAAGGAATTTCAGGAAGACGTAAAGAACGTCAGGGCAGCGCATACAGCCCTTTCTTCCTTTTCCCTGATGGAGCATTGCAGGAAGGAGCAGCCTTGCTATGCCAGGAGGAGGTTGCAACGGGCACATGGCCAACGGAGGCGAGTTTGCTGCCAGCCAAGGACGAGATCTGCTCAAGGACAGAATCCCATCCTTGGCAAGTACTGCTGGTACAGTGAATGCAAGGACCTTCCCCCTCCTCCGACTTTCAGGGCCCCCTCTGATGCACGAGGAATGAAACGGCTGCAGAAAACAGCTGGAAGCTTTCCCTCCCCACCCAACAGGGGCAAAACATTGTTTTTTTTTTTTTCTCCTAATCTCAACATTGCAAAATGCTGAACTATTTTAACTGAAACTTTCCAAAAACATTTCAGCCTGGAGGCAACCAGCCAGCTTGAAGAAAAAGTAGAGTCTGGCAGAGTTATCAGTAATTAAAGGCAAAGTTTTATAATATGAAGAAACAAGGAGCATGTTAATGATAGATACCAGCTCTCCCTTTAGACAGGCAGCACCTCACCGGCCACTGAAATAGAGCTGCCCTGGGGCACCGAAAGAGAGTCAGTTATGGACGGATGGGTGGGTGGGTGGATGGAGCAATGTGGTAAAAAAACAGAGAAGCCTGTTCCCCACTCAAGACAAAGGGCAGGATACTCTTTATGTCCTCCAGATAAAGCCCTACGAGCACAACCACAGTCAGAGGAGGTCCTCTCAGCTCCTTCTCCACAGGCATCAGACACACTTCAGGCTGCCCTTCACAGCTGCCCCGGGGCGCGTGGTACTGGTGTCATCGGTTGTCATCATCCCTCAGAAGGGCTGGGGATGCAAACTAATTCATTTCAGAGTTTTCTACCGATATCTGCAGGAGTCCTTGGTCTTCTCCAGACCATGAGCAGCTCCTGGAGCACCAGACTGCCCAGAGGTGATGCTTTCTCTGAGCTGCACCTAGAATGATGGGGAAATCACACATGGCCGTTCAACACTTGGACCATGGAAGATGGCATCTTCAGCAGAAGACAAGTCTCTTCCTGAAATAAGAGTCATGCTTTGGGATCTCGGAAGGGGACAGTACTACCAAATTAATTGACCACTGCGCAAACAAAGCTCTGCACGGGTGGCTTGCTGCAAAGGCACAAAGTAGTCTTTGTCCTGGGAGAAGCAGGCTCATGACCCACAAGCCCCCAATATTTGTTAAGACCACCAAAAGCCTCACCAGGATGCGGTCCCAAATCGCACAGACTGACCTGGGGTGTCCAGCCAGCTCAGGCATTGAACACACGTGGAAACATCATTGCAGAGCTCTGGGCTTGCTCACACCAGAGCTGGTGCTCCAGTGAGAAACGCAGCTAGAGATTGTAATCCAGCGACAGACAGCTGGAGGGTAGCAGATTTCCATCGTAACCACAAAACGTCAGAATTGCAGATACAGCAAAAGCTGTGAACAGTCTGAAAATCTGCTTTGGGCAAGAACATTTACATCTCATTTGGGATCAGCAGGACAGACAGACCGACACGTTCAGACCTCAGGGACATTGACTCGGGAATCTTAAAGTATCTCATTTGGGCTTTTTTTTTGGTCTGCCTTCTTGCTTTTGAACCATTACGTTCTATCTTTTCAGCTTCCTCCGTGCAGCTGAATGGACCAGACATTTGTCTTGCATGAAGATGTACTCACGCCGTATTCTTGTGAACACTCACACAGGTCAGGGCAGTAAGATAAAGCACCAGAGATCCCAGTCAACAGCCAATGTCATCTGTATCCCTGGTGTATTGTTCTTAATTAATTTCTATCATAATTTTTCTATTAATTGCTTTTATTGCTTTGGTTCCTAAGCTATCCTTTCACAGACCAAGATCACTTTGTGCAAGATGCAATGCAATGAAAAACAGTTTCTGGTGCAAAGAGATAAGATTTCCACTACATTTTCAAGCTATATTTCAAGTTTGCACCAAACTTCAAGAATTGGGTGAGATTTCAAACCTTTGTACTGTTGGACAAGGGAGTGATAGAGAAGTAGGGTCAGCATCCCAAAAGGCACATCTGAAGTACATCCAGCAACGTGGCATCTCCCACCAAGGAGCCTGAAGATGTAACGACAGCTTCGGGCATGATCATTGCCTGCAGGGAGGCGTGGTCACTCCCCCGTCCCTTCTTCCCCCAATTCCCGTATCCCTCTCCGTCGGTGCCCGAGCGGAGGGGAGGTCCGTTGTAGCTGGGACAGCTGCGTCCATCGCTGCAGGAAATCCTGCGGCGAGAAGGGACCGCGTCTGGGAGAGGAAGGAAGGCAGGGGAAATGGGGCTGTCAGGATTCAAAGCAAATATCCTGTGCCAGCCGCATCGCAGGCCCTGTGACGCTCGTGTCCCCAGCAGGGTTTGGTGAGATTTGGCTCGGGGCCTAACCCCATTTTGCGTCCTTTTTTTTTGTTAAAAAAATATATTTATTTGCTTTAAAGCTCCCTTCTGTGGAAATCTCTCTTCCGTCCCTTTGGTCCCGCCACTTTCCCTCCCATCGCTGCACTGAGTTGCCCGGTCTCCTCTGCAAGCACAGCTCCAACCACTGAACCCCCAACAGCCACCGGCTCCACTCCCCCCGAGACGTGACCCTCCAGAGATGCTTCCCACCACGTGCTCCCTCCACGACAAAGCAGTGCCTCCAGCACAAGGCATGGGAAGGGAGCAAGACCCAGCGCTCTGATGGATCTGGGAGACCTGGTAAAATGCTGGCTTTGCCAAAAAAACAAAGCTGGGCTTCAGCTTGCAACGGTCACTGGTCCATCACTCCCGCTAACTCCAGGGTTTCCCCAGCTTGGCCATCATCTGTTTCTGCCACAGAAGGGGACTCAGGCATGTGGTCCTTTAAGAGCCAAATGCTGGCTTCCAGCCGTCCAACTAGTTTCTCATTGACCAGGCTACCTGGTCAATGGAGGCAGTGGGGTCTCCTTCCACCATCCCTCAAGGTCCAACATGGGGTCCTTCAAGCACAACACATGCATCCACACAGGGATGCCCAAGTCACCCCTTTTACCTCTCCATCTCCCCCTCCTCCATCTCCCACATAAAGCAGCTCCCTGTGCCTTGGCCAGATGCTAACCTCACCTGCTGCTCAGACAGCATCATGGATACACCCCTCCTGCAATGACCCTGTCTCCTGGCCCACAGGACCTCCAGCCTGGGACCTCCTCCCTGGTCCTATACCCCTCACTAAGCAACTCCTTGTCCCTGGAGCAGCTCCCAACACACTTTCTTCTGCTGGGAAAGAGGAAACAAAGGTCTTTCTTGTCCTCCCCAACACTACGCAACCTCCTCGCAGCTGTGGGTTCAAGCAGTAGGTTCAAGTCAAGAACACTTTGAAGACGGGGCTGAGGTAAGGGGGGAGGTGGCAAGACCACAACCTTCAAATGGCAAAAATTTCCCAAAGACAGGGAACTCACATTCATATCTAACACAACTCCTGATTTCAGATAGTCCACAGGAATCTATCTGGATGAATGGAGTCAGTAGCTGCCCCCCAAATCCACCCCTCCTTGGAGAGCCAGCCCCAAGACATGTAGCCCACGAAGGAGTTTGGTGTCAGATGCAGACGTCAGTCTGGACGTGAGGAGTTGTACATGGACCAGCCTGCAGCAAAGCCTGGGTTTGGGTCTCTCTCCAGAGTCTGTGCAGATGACGATGGGGTAAATATACTGAAAAACTCAGCAGGGCAGCGCCGTTGTCTTCACACTTAGCAGGTAACGCAACCACCCCGTTTGTCCTATTGACACGGACCAGAGCAAACCATCACTCTCTGAGCAAAGCATCGCTGGCAGAGTAGATTTTCAAATACAGGTTTCCAAAGCTTAGTGGCAGTGCCGTGAACACTGAGCTGCTTGCAGGCAAGAAAAGCTGCCCCTGACCTTCTCTGCCGATGGAGGAAGGGGAAAAGGGAGCGTCCACGGAGGTCCTCCCAACCCCATGTGCCCCTGCACACCCTGCACAGCCCTTGCGGCTCCGGAGACATCTCTGCCCCACCAGCACCGCTGTGCTTCTGGATATAGCCACTAGAGGATGGCAATGTCCTAGGCCACCCGCCGCACGCTGGAAATCACCGAGATCCAGCTTTGGAAACCGGCTGCATGGGGGATCCCAGCAGCACCGAGGCCACCAGAAACACCCATCCCGCGTCACTCAAGTCCAAATCACAACCTGAAAAACCCCAGCCCTCAGTTCTGCTTCACATCCCAAGCAAAGGCAGCCCCTTTGGAGACCGGTAGTTGGGATTTTACGGGAGATCAGCCCACATGTGCTCCCTGGTCCCCTCAGGACACGAGTGGGTGGGTGTTTTGCTGAGTTACTTGGTGCATTTCCAGATGTTATTGTCCCCCCCCCCCAATTTTTGTGATCACAGGATGGTCACAGCCCCATCATCAGAGAGTCCCTGCCACCTCCACAGTTTTCTTGCATCCACCATCAGATGGTTTGACCAGAGCAATGTCCCTCTGGGCTCTCCGTGGGGACGTGGTTTCCAGCAGAAAGCGGGGAGCCTGGCGAGCTGAGGAGGTGGAGGCAGCACCTCGACCCCAGCATCCCCCCAGCCCGCTTTGCAGGGGACTTTGAAGGCAAATAAATGTCTGGGAAGGACGAATGCCAAAGTAAAAGCCTGACTGTGCCAAAAAACGTCCTGTCTGAGGTGCAGCTCAAAGAAATATTCCTCCTCACGAGGAAGCACGAAAACCGAGCTGAGTTGCAGAATGAGATGAGCTGTATCACCTTTGCGCAAGGACTCGTCGGGGAATAAAACATCATCAGCTGTTTCAAAATAAGATCACGGTTATGAGTGTGATCAAACTTGAGGCCTTATTCATGGGTGCGCATCGCCCTGCTGCGGCCATGGAGGGGCTGATCCTGAACGATTCACTGGGAACCAACCTCTCCTCTCCCCTGGGGTTGAATTCTGCCCAGTGTTGCGAGTGTTTTGCTCCAAGCAAAGTAGAAAATGTTCAGTTCCTGGTGGGTTTGAGCAAAGCAACCAGGATAGCCCTCCTAAGACACTGGGAAGAATTAATTATCTCGATATGCAAATAGATTTCAGTATGCAAATAGATAAAATTTGCTCATGCCTGCCTTAAAGTGAATATTGGCAGCAACGATGACCTCTTCCCCCAGCTCGGGGTCAGCTGTGGTTTCCCCTTCCCTCCCACCGAGAAGATAGACCCAGCTACGCTGAGCGTGTCCCGGTCAGCCTGGTGGATCTGCTGGGCTGGTCCCAGTACATCAAGATCTCTCTTGGACTGGGGAGCCCAAAATGGGACACTGTCTCAGATGTGGTCTTGCGGTGGTCCCAGATCCCGCTCTGCAGGCATCAAGCCTGTCCCAGGATGTGGCATTTGCCTTTGCTGAACTTCAGGAGGGTCCTGTTGGTCCTGTTCTCCACCCTGCTGAATGTGGTGTCACCCACGAAATGTGAAGACCCACCATTGGCTCTGGGAATCCCCGAGACAAACCTCAGGAGGCTGGAAAAAAAAACAGGAGCAAAGCTCCTCGAGTCCCCCAGGGTGCCCCACACATGTTGGGGACACGTTGCTTTGGCCATCTGCACCAGCCGTTGAGTGCTTTCGGGGGCCGGAGGGGCACGGTGATACCTCGCCATTCCCAGGCTGTATGCCAGCCCCGGGGAGGGGACCCAGCAGCACAGCATCCACCCGCAGCATCCCTGAAACACTTTCCCGCTGCTAATTAAAGCCTCTGACATCAGTGTTTTGATGTCAAGTGGTTGCATAACACCTGGGGGTGTCCCGGGCTCCACACTGCGTCAAGGGCAGGGATGGAAATAGATCCCCCAAATCCTGGCTCGCTGGTCCCCTTCTCCCTCCTTGTGGCCACGCTGGTGGCCTCCAGCCTGGCACGGGCACAGGAGGGATGGAGGGAGCTGCCGGCCCCGGAGAAGAGGTTGTCTTCGTCCAAAAAAAGGGGCAGGTGGTAGCAGAAGCAGTACGGAACAGCACTGCTGATCTCCCACCCTGTGGTGCCTTCAGAGGTGGACCTCAGCTCGATGTGCCCTGCCACCCTCATACGGGCCATCTAACCAAGCATACGGACCCCTTTTCGCTCCGGTGGGGATTTTCACAGGGCGTCTCAGCTTTCTCCACCCAAACAGAGTTATAAAAAGATACAGGTTCATCCAGCAAATTCCTTCCAGTGAGAAGGGTAGGTTTTCACAAGGGACTGGGCTGAAGTTTCAGAGCCAGAGCCAAGTCCAGCTGAGTCAAAGCTCCCTACCAGCTTGCCAGCTGGACGTGATGCACCCCAGTTTTACAGGAAAGGCATCCAGCCAAGAGGCGTATGAAGCATTGCCCAGGTCAAGTGCTCCTCACCCGTGCAGAAAACAGGTCATCGGCTACGTGAATGGAGGCAGGTGCCTCCTCTGCAGGACCGGTCTTCTCCAACGATCGTAAATAATCCCAAAGGTGCTCAGCTTAAAAACTCCTGCTACCCCACGGCAAAGCCCTTGGCTGGAAGGGCACTGTGAGTTCTCCTGGCTCTCCCTGGGGCTGGTGGGACAGCCGGTGAAGAGCAGCTTCTGGAGCCCTCCAAGGAGGATGGCTCTGCTGCAGCACCCAGGTTCAAGATGGACTTTGGCCAAGTGCTGAGCGAGGTTACCCAACGCGACTGCCCAACGCCGGCCTCAAAAGTCTGAGGACACGTCCAGAGTTTTCTGGGTCAACCCAGTGAGACAGGCCTCTCCCAAAGCCTCGGGACAACTTTGTGTTGAGCTGCAGGTCTCCTAGCCCTGCTCTGCAGAGGTAATATTGCTCTCCAGTTCAAGCCAAAGCTCTCACCTTGAATTCTCCAATTTTTGGGGAGCTGCAATATGTTTTCCAGGGCCTCCTGCTCTCTCCTCTCCATGTGATGGTGTCCCACACATTTCCCATGGGACCCTCTGATCTTTTCTCCCTCTATTCCCAAGGGCAACATGAAAGACCATCACTTAGTGCCCTGAGAAGGACAACATTACGAATCTGGATGTGGCTTGAGGAGAACAGGTCACCCCAGCGGGCCGTGCCTCAGTTTCCCCAGCTATCAAAAGAGGATTAGTTCATTTCCAGGATGTTGTGAGACTCAGAAATAAACACCACGGGGGCAGGACTGAGCATCACACAGGCAACAACTTATCTGGGCTGCTCCCAGAGCCGCCCAGGAAGAGGAGATCCGGTGAAGCCTTGTCTCCCCAATTAGCCCGGTGATGGGCAGGGATGTCACTGGGGTGGACGTGTGGTGTGCTGGGTTTTCCTACGCCCAGAAATTACTCCAATTGCTGAACCCCAGTTCTTCCAGTCTCCCCATTTATCCGGAGGGTTTATGGGGAGAGTCCTGGTGCCACACCTGCCCTACAAGACCTGCCACCCACACGTCAAAGGTGGGAGGAGAGGTGAAGCCCTTTCCTGGCATGATTTCCATTTTGCGAAGGTGCTTCTGGGCTGGGATTTCTCCTGCAGGAGAGGTGTTTGCAGGAGGATTTCATAGCCCCCCTTAATCATGCCCCCCATCACCCTATCTGTGAAGCCCCGAGCCCACCCAACAGCAAGGAAATCCCCTTGCAAGGGCTTTCATCCACATTTTTCACCTGGGGAAACTGAGGCACGGGGATGCAGCTTGACCAGAGAGCTCCCAGCCTGCGTTTCTCTGCGAGCGTTGGAGGATTTCGAGGTGCAGTCAGGCTCTTGCACTTTCTCTCGCTTTTTTGGCCAGCCGGTGCAGAGCGAGGGATGCCCACCTCCCCATCTACTCCCTCCTCGCGCAACTGCCTTGACTACGGCTTCGGCAGAGGATCCCACCTCTCCCTCCTCACCCACCGCCGTTTCTACCTGGGTCATTGCACGCTGATTTACTGCCGCGTGAGCAGCTTTAATCCCCGGCGAGGAGCTAACCTTCTCCTGTTACGGGGCTGGGATGGCTCGGAGGAGATCGCTTGGGATCGTTTCCCATGGCGTGGGGTAACGAGACACCTGGGTTTTTCTCCCTGGGCTCACGTTGCAAACCCAGCTCTGCCACTTCCCACCGGCATCCCGCGCTCAATCCTGAAAATTTCCCTATGTGACTGTGATGCCAACCTCCCCCCAAAAATCCCTTCCCCTCCACGGCTGGCCAGGGCCAGGGAGGCTTTGCAGGAGCATCGTAGCTGTTGTCCGCAGGTGGCACGGGAAGTCCCTTGTCACCCCGGTGTGGTGCAAGGGGGTGATGACGGCACTGGGAGCTGCAAACTCCCACCGGGGCGTAAAGGCAGACCCAGAAGCTCAGCTCAGACGGTCGGGGTGACCATCTCATCATGCTGCCGCCAGCGTAACACCGTGTTTGCAGGCTGCTTTGGTGTCTAGGTCCAACGAGGAGGTTCAGCAAGAGAAAAACCGGTTAGAAATGACCCGTGGGCAGGATTCACTGACCCAGCAAGTCCCCGGCTCCCTCCTCGCACGCCAGGTAGGGGAGCAGCCGGAGCTGGAAGGTGCTCAGGGCAGCGACTGCATCTTCCTATAAACAAGACCCACAACACCCAAAAAACCCCCTAGGAGGGGCGAGCGTTGGAGGAAGGGTTAGAGAAGAGCCATTCCAGGTGGTCTCTGCTGATGATGCATTCAGCATTTCCTTCTCCCCACGCTCCCAGCCAGGCTCGGCCGGCCCCACGGGAAGGCTTTGCCGGCTCCCCGTGTTTACTGGCGTGCGATGCTATCAGGAGCGACGGCTCTGCCCGTACTTGCAGGAGGTAAATCTGCATTCGGTACGAAGGGTGGGGACTTTCCTCGCTCCCGACTCAAAGGCAACTTCAGAGGAGCAGGATCTGCCTCTCATCAGCGCACAACAAGAGCGTTTGATGACCACTTCGCCAGATTTTTTCAGACGTGGAAGAGGCAAGTTAATTGGGTTAATTGGCCCCTCCGGCTTGGGGCCAGTGGTAGCCATGAGAACGGGGCTGGAGATGTCATTTCTTGCAGAGGCCCCAGGGGATTTATTTTCCTCTCTTTTTTTTTTTTCAAATTTAATTCAGAATAATAGAAATTATTTGCTCTCCACACACATTTGCTACTTAAAGCTCGCTCCATGCAGGACCCGCTCTTCACATGAGGCAGGAGGGTCACCAAAAGAGTGTGCTGGGTCCCAAATTCAGTGTCCTCAGCTCCAAAAGCCATCAGAAGAGCTCTGGTTATCCCATCTGCTGGATGTTGCAGTGGTGGCCCTCCACACCCAGAGACCCTTGATGTTGTCCATCGCATGAGCTCCCCTCTGATTCCTCCCAAATGCTGCCATCTCTTGCACATGGCAGCATCCCCATCTCCTACTGACCTGCCACGGGAGAGGGGACATCCCGCACCCCTGCCCCTCTGCGTCCTGACTTATTTCCGACACCTCAAGCCAGGTAGCAACCCACCACCTCCACACACAAGTGCGTCTCCTCCGATTTTCACCTGCTGGGAAATTGTCCCCCATGTAAAAGTTGTCCCTGGCTTTACCCAGGAGCCCCTCTGCCTGCGGATGCTCCTGCAAGGTTTTTCCCAGCCTAATTTTAAATCGATCCTAGTGTGGTCCCAAACTGAAGCATCACCGCAAGGATCTGAGGAAGGGACAATATTAAATAAAGATGCTCTGGGCTCTCTGCTCCCCTCCTCCTGCTTTGATTGCAAGATCCTTATTTCCACAAAAAAAAAAAAAAAAATTCCAAAAAGCAAATTGCCCTCAAAACCCCTGGGGCGGTGATGAATTTTGGTCCTTATAGCTAAACCGATGTGTTAGAGGGAAGCGGCTGCTCCTGGTAAGGTGGGAATCACCTTCTATTTCCAAGACAGCTGCTGGGAGGGGTGTGAAATCCCTGAAACTGCCGAGTCTCGGGGGGATGTCGGCGAGACGGAGCAGGCGGCAGATCACAGGACCTGCGAACTCCAGCTCCTGCATAGACTCGCGACCAAGCGTGCCCCAAAAATGTGCCTGGGATGGATCCCACCTGCAAACCCCAAACGCTGCTGGACAGGATGCACCTATAGCAAAAACCCGACCGAAGCCCCGGCAGAGCTTTGGGGTGAGACAGTGTGTGTGCGTGTGCGACCGTCTGAGTCTGCGAAGGGCAGTTTGGACCTGTTCCTAGTTTGCAGCATTCCTGTCTCTTTATGGCTGATGTTCTCCAGATGTTTTGTATTGCAGCCTCATGTGGAAACCCACTGGCCCCGGGGCTGAATCCTGCTCAGCCCTTGACGTTACACCCAGCAGAGAGGAGGAGGGTGATTTCACATCGCTGTATGCATGGCATTTATTATATTTAAAGCATATTTAAAGCAACCCTGGGGCTGAACCACGGCTGCACAAAAGTGCCTACTCCAGTGTTCGCTCTTACTTTTGAATTCTTTTTCCCAAGGAAACACCGCACGTAGGATCACCCCGTCTCCACAAGTCCATCAAGTGCTGTTAAACAGAAAGATACGGATACAACCTCTGGCTCAGGAAGTCCCGAAGCAGCAAATTGCCGGAAACTGAGAAAATATAATGTGGAAAGCATTACCCTGGCTTGGCCCTCGCCTTGCATTCCTCCCGAGCAGCTCCCCTAGGTCCCAGCCAGCGGACGGATACTAGCAGAGACGGACCGTGGCTCTGAGCCAGGAGGAGCTCTCGTCCCATCTTGCGTGCGTGTCCCTTGCCCGTGTTGTCCAGCTTCGGTGGATTTTGTTGAACGAGCGGAGGTTGCAGCCAAGGACCTAGCCGGTTTCACTCTCTGCCTGTGTCTTCTATGGGTGGGATGATGTGCTTGGTGCCCTCCTAAGGGGTAAGGGGGAATTTGGTTCCCCTCCTTCAGCTCTCAGCTCTGGTTTGGTTCCTGTAGGCAATGAGTGTGGCAGTCCTCAGCTTGGTCCCTGTTGGCAAACGCCCCATCCCCAACAGGGATATGGTGGGTCCTCGGCCATGGGACAAGGCCGTGGTGGCCCTGGCACCATCAATGCAGCGGGGCATTTTCCGTGCATTAGTCACCATGCAGCCGATGCACACGCTGTCTCGGACAAACCGGTTCGACCTCCGTTTAGGGAACTTTCTCATTTACTATTTATAGATTCATTTTTTTTTCTTTCCAAAGACATCCCCCACCCCCATCCTTCCTAGTCCTCATCCATCTTGATCCATACATCACCGAGGGCGAGGAGCTGCCCTGGACGCCCAGCCCTGGAGAGATGCGATCGTGGAGGCTTTGTGGGCTTTGCTTTGCCCGTCCGTCCTTGCGCTGGTGCCGGATCCTGCACAGGACAAGGACGCTCAGGCTCGATGAGGGGCGGGAGGGGAGGGCACAGCAGAGCCCGGTGGTGTTAATGGGGTGAGGGAGGGTCTGGCTGCCTGACAGGAATTCCCGAGCGCTTCCTCGCATCTCAGGAAACCACCTGCATCCACCAGCAAACGGTCCCTGCTCCAGAAGAAGGCAGTTGAAAAGTTTTCCTGACCTCAGTGGCAGGAGAACACCTGTGGCAATCGGCTCTCCATCCTGACCGGGCTGAGCCCAGCTCCGGGCCGTGCTGGACATCCCAAACTGCCAGGATCAGGCCCTGCCTGTAGCTCCGAGCCCTACAGCCACGACTCCCTCAGCTAAAGCTTTCAGCATTGCCCAGCGATGTCCAGGTTATTTATTTTTCCCTGGCACGTTTTTGGCATGGTCTGGGGCAGAGCAAGAAGATGGATGAGGATGAGGATGAGGATGAGGATGAGGATGAGGATGAGGATGAGGATGAGGATGAGGATGAGGATGAGGCTATGCCGTGCCACCTCCAAGCACCTGGAAACGGCCCCAACCCCATTTACTTCCCCGCACGGATGCGAGCAGTGATTACCCGAATTCCCCTTTCCTATTTGGACCGGCAGGATCCTGCGCTGCAGCTGAGCCCCACGGCACACCGACGGAGAGGAAGAGCCGCGGGGCTGGGGTTGCCACCCAGGAGCAATACCTGCTCCGCTCGTTAAGCTGGACATAATGCTCAGAGTGAGATCGCCCTGGGTGGGTGCAAGGACCAAGGAGGTGGATCAGGAGGAGGTGGGTCACGAGGAGGTGGGTCACCCTTGGGCAAGCCTTGCAAAAGCAGTGTTGTTCCTTGACTCACAAAGTCATCCATGAGTCAAAGCTCCCGGGTAATCGCGCCCTGCTACAAGGAAGAGGAAGAGTGTGCCCTGCTCCACCCCGCTCCACATCAGTCTGGCAAGGGGCAAAATCAAAGTCCTGCTGACGCTGTGAAAGGGGTGGAAAAGACTGAGAAAGCAATCCTGCACCCCAAGCCTGGAACAACGCCTGTGCTGCCGGCTGAACAACGCCGCCGCAGCAGGGATGGAGGGAGGGAGGTTCCCCACATCCCGCTTCGGAGGCAGAGATGGGATGGGCGCACTCTGGACATGTTTGGTGTTCACCAACAAGTGTCCTTTGCTGGCCATGCTCCCTCTCGGATCGGCCGGCAAGGCCATCCCATAGACCTCGAGTGAAAGGAAGAAGAAGGGGAGGCAAGGAATGGGGAGGCCAAATAGTCATGGTGGATGAAGAAGGAAAAAAGGGGCAGAGCGAGGGGGATCGTTTCCAGCAAAGGAGCTGGAGGAGGACGCTTGGACCACGTCCAGGACCTGACAGCAGTATGCCATGGGTGCTGGGACCACAGAAGGGGATGGTCTACAGGACCCCATCTCTTCCTCTGCCCACCAGGTCTCCCATCCACAACACCTGGATGATCAGCTTGGCCAGGCTGGTGAGGTTGAAGGTCCCCTTGACCAGCAGAGACAAGATATGGGGATAGACGGTCCAGGTAGGATGTTTTTATGTCCTCTCTATCGCTAACACATGCCAAGATGACCAAAGCCCATTTCTGCTGGCAGACTTGAGCCCACACCACATCTTCTGGCAGATGGGCTGAGGGCTGAGATTTCGGCAGCATAGACCTCACCCAGTAACGTGGCTCAGGAAAAAGCCTGAGAGAAACAGCCAGAGGGTCAATCTCAGTGATGAGAAGGGAACATCAAACAGGAGTCCTCCTGTGAGACCCACTAACACCTTCTTCTACCTCATTTCATTGAAGCCTCAGCCAAGGATCAGCCCTTGACAAACCCTGTGAAATCACCGCTGTGGCTGGGGAGAGCTCCGGGGGGCCACATGTCACCAGGCAGCGATAACGTGTTCAGCCGGCTGAACATGAGCCGGCAGTGTGCCCAGGTGGCCAAGAAGGCCAACGGCACCCTGGCCTGTATCAGAACTAGCATGACCAGCAGGAGCAGGGAGGTGATCATGCCCCTGTACTCGGCACTGGTGAGGCCGCACCTCGAATCCTGTGTTCAGTTTTGGGCCTCTCACGACAAGAAGGACATGGAGGTGCTGGAGCGTGTCCAGAGGAGGGCAACGAAGCTGGTGAAGGGCCTGGAGCACAAGTCTTATGAGGAGCGGTTGAGGGAACTGGGGGTGTTTAGCCTGGAGAAGAGGAGGCTGAGGGGAGACCTCATCGCGCTCTACAACTACCTGAAAGGAGGTTGTAGCGAGGTGGGGGTTGGTCTCCTCTCCCAAGAAACAAGCGATAGGACGAGAGGAAATGGCCTCAAGTTGCGCCAAGGGAGGTTTAGATTGGACATTAGGAGAAATTTCTTTACTGAAAGAGTGGTCAGGCCTTGGAACAGGCTGCCCAGGGAAGTGGTGGAGTCACCATCCCTGGAGGTATTTAAAAGACTTGTAGATGAGGCGCTTAGGGACATGGTTTAGTGGGCATGGGGGGGTTGGGTTGACGGTTGGACTGGATGATCTTAGAGGTCTTTTCCAACCTTAATGATTCTATGATTCTATAACACTACGGATCTACACCTCCCACCGGCTCCTCCATGCTGGCAATCAGAGGGTGTCTATCCCCACAGCCACCTCATTAGTTTTCATCCAAATAGGGAAAATTCCACCCAAGCCCTGCTGAGGCTGGTGTTCTCCTGCATGCCAGACAAATTTTGGGTTTTCTGCTCAAATGAGGGCCCTTGAGCAGTGACAAGTTGGGTACCAGCATTTGCTTTTAGAGGGCATGAAAGCACCAAAAGTGCAGGTACCTCACTGGGTTTGCCCAGCTCACTTCTCCATTGGGACCACTACTGGGTCCACCAGGCCCATGGAGAGGACCATGGCTTTCCTCGTGCTGCATGGGTGGATGTAGGTCTAATTCACCACAGGGAACCCAAAACTCTGCCACCACCCGCAAGCAAGGCTGAAATGCCACCAGAAAAGAGCTTGTCCCTGGCCCACAGCCCAGTTGTGATCCACCCAACCCAGAGGAGCAGAAGATCCTGGCAGGCTGCAGGAGGTGGTGAGTCAGGGAGGCTCCCTGACTGCCGCCACTCCAGCCTCCACCCACTTCACAGGGAGACACAGGTCCCATCCCTGGGCTTGTCACCCCTTTGTCTTGGGATGACAACAGATCTGCCACGACATTCGTGGTCCAGCACCACCTGAACTCAGGACTGGGCTAGGAGGAGAGCTTTGCAGCTGGCTTGGTTCACGTGCCATGAGAAGAGCTTCCCAAAGACGAGCTGCTCCTGTAGCAAGTCCTCAACCCCCTCTGAATAAAGAATAAAGACTTTGGGGTATCTCTACAGGCTGGATCAGTGCAGAGGAGCATCACGTGCATCATAAGAGGAGCAGGAGACTCCTTGCCCAGGAGAAGGCAGCCTCTGCTCCACCTGCTTTATGCATTTTGCCAGCGGAGGCTATGCTTGTGCAGTGCAGAAGCAGCTTTGCAATGGGATGGAAGGAGGCGGCGGAGGTCCACCAGCCGGCCTGTGAGCCCTCCTACGACTGAGGAAAGGTGATTATCACAAAGCAAAAACATCCCAAAGAGAAATGAGAGGAGAAAGGAGACATCTTCCACCTTCCCAACAAGACAGACCCACCCTCCCTTATCATGCCATCTCTCTGCCGTAAGGTCCGGGCACGCAGCCGTGCTGGATCTCAGCTACTTTCACTCATCGAGTAGGAAAAACTGGATCTTCTCATACATAAAGTGGGGTGTTATTAGCAGGAGCGCACAGAGCAGAGAGAAAGTGAACAGCGTGGTTTCCTCCGCAGTCAGGGTGGTGAATCAGAGCTCGGAGACGCGTCCCCGCTCCCCCAGATGAGCCGGTTTTGGGTGTCCCTATCCCGCAAGCCTCACACCACCAGTCCCTGGACAGCACACTGCTCATCCGATCCTTCCCCTTCCACCAAGGGGACTTTCTTGGCCACGTCCCCACAGAGGCAGCACTGCTTCCCAAAGGGGAAACTGAGGCAGGAAGGATGGTACATCACAGGGAGCTGTTTGCTATAACTGGCAGCAGAGCCTGGGCCTGTGCCAGCACTGGGAGTCCAACGGCCACCCTGCCATCCTGGCCACCCTGCCTTGCCGGCAGCCGATGTCCAGAGGCAGAAGGTCCCTGGCTGCGGGGCCGGTTTGGGTTGTTTTCTCTCTTCCAGGGAATTTCTCCCTCTGGTGAAATGTCACAGCCTGGTTTCCACCTGCACCCCAAACTCCTTCATGCCTGTTTGTCACGTCCTCGGGTTGGATGTCAGCTCCTCCTAGGTCCCAGCAGCTCAGGAGAGCCAGAGGAGAAGGTGGCATTTAAGGAGGAGGACAGACAGACAGACTGAACTGAAGTCCTACTCTCCTGCGTGCAGACCCCCTCCCCAGTGCAACCCCCGATCCCTCAGCCATCAACTCGCAGAACTCCCAGAGGAGCAGCCTGCGGGGACACCCTGCCCCTTGGACTGCGGTGACAGCGAGCGGGTCCGTGCCACGGGGCTGCTCCGGATCCATGGAAAGCCCGTGCTTACGCACCATCCAGCTGGCTGCATCCTCTGCCCAAACCCCACCGGCACATTTGAGCTGGACCGTTTTTCCCTCTCCAGCCCCTCGTGCGAAGCCCGGTGAGGCATCAGAGCCAGTGGACCTCCCCGCGGCTCTGCGCTGACTCCACTGACCAGCTCAAGAATAACGATTTATTAATAAGGGCCAAACTCTCTCTTCCTTGAATACGAATAGCAGAGGAGGCAGCACGTCGCTTGCCTTCATGCATTATCAGTGCCTGCTGTGTCCTACCACCACCCCAGCCATCGCTCGGCCTAGGAAAAGGAGACGTTTCCATCCATTTATGTGCCCTAAAAGAAAGATGAGTTTCCTTCCAAGATGTGCCAAGGACAAAGGCTGCGTGCGCGGCCAGCGGTGCTCCTCTCCACCAGCCGTGGCTCCGGGCTTCGCCCCGGGGTGCCGGGGGCTGGTCAACGTGGGAGGAACAGCAGAACCTGATCTCCGAGTGCATTTGGTTCCCAAATTCATCCCGTCAGCTGCTGGCGGTAGGTCCCCGCGGGGCCCCGGCTCTGCACTCTCTTCGTCGGCACCAGGAGTCCCAGCTAAAGGCAGCTCCAGCGTGTTCAGGCAAATCCCTCCCGTGCGAAGTGGGGATTCCCACAGCGGGAATAAGGCTTCACTCAGGGAAAACATCCAGCAGACTGGCTCCCTGTCTCATCATTCAGGCATCCCGAGGTCAGGGCCAGCACCGTCTTCAAAGATGCTGCAAGTCCTCCCGCGACACCTCGTTAGGACATCCAGCACTCACGCCGCTGCCTTCCTCCGCTGGTGGGGAAGATGAGGTCGCAACTGGGATTAGTTTATGCTCTCATAGTGCCTGGAGATCCTCGCGTCTCAGTCCTCTGCAGAGGCTGGACAGAGGCGAGGCAGGAAAGCGGTGTTGGTCCCCGCTGCAGGAGGAGTTTCCCACCATCACGTCACCGACAAAGCCCATCCGATTTCACCGGGATGCGGCTGCTGCCACGGCGCAGCCCGGTGCGTGGGGCCGAGGGATGGAAACGCCACAGATGAACCGTATTCATGGGTTTCTCATTACAGGCTCGCAGCTAATTACAGCAGCCCTGCCTCCTCTCCCTGGCTTGCCCACCTCCGGATCTGGCCTTGCCACGCTTCGCCCTCCCGGCTGGGAAAGAAGAAGGAAGATAAGACTTTCCCTGCACGTTAATTACATCCTCCAGACGAGCTCGAACGCCTCAAACCTTGTGAGGAGCTCTGATAAGGTTGAGATGAGTCACTGATGTACCAGAGATCCTGAGCTCAATAAATCGCAGCAGCTCATGACGCACGTGCAGGCAGGCAGCGCGCACGCCGCCATCACGCCGGACGTTACTCGGGTCCTGCTGCGCTGCGGGATGCGGAGCCCCCGCTGCGTAGGTGCAAGCTGGTCTCTATCCTCCTGCCTGCCCGGTTCGTCTTCAAAGGGTGGGAAGAGAAAACGCGTTGTCCTCCGGACAACGAGAGCTCGTCCCAATGAGGTGACGCCAGCCGGCTGACATCCCGGTGCTGGGAGGTGATGTCATTTCTCTCTCAAGTGATGTCAAGTCCCTGGGGATGGGGACGGGGACGGGTCCTTCTCCTCCTGCGCAGCCAGCTGGGTGCGGATGCTGGCGGAGCCGACCAGAGCAGGACGGTGCCTGCTCGCACGTCCCCCCGGTGCCACCTCCTGTCCCCTCTGCACCACCCCTCTTAGCGCCACTGCCACCCTGTCCCCACTGCCACCACCCCCCGTCATATTCCTTGTCACCACCATCACCCTGTCCCTGCTGCCATGCCCTGTCCCCATTTTCACCCTGACACTCCTGTCCCTGACCCCACTGCCACCTCCCATCTCCACTGCCACCTCATGTCCCCAATGTCACCTCATGTCCCCACAGCCCCGTTCCCACAGTCACCTCATGTCCCCACAGCCCCTTCCCCAGTCATCTCCTGTCCCCATAGCCCTTGTCCCCAGTGTCACCTCATGTCCCCACACCATCTCCCTCTCCTCACAGTCACCTCATGTCCCCACTACATCTCCCCTGTTGCCTCCCCAGTGCCACCCCGTCCCCATGTCACCCCGTCCGCAGTCATCTCCCGTCCCCACAGCCCTTGTCCCCAGGGCCACCTTGTCCCTATTGTCACCTCATGTCCCCACACCATCTTCCTGTCCCCAGTCACCTCATGTCCCCACTACATCATCCCCGTCTTCAGTGCCACCCTGTCTGCAGTGCCACCTTGTCCCTAGTGTCACCTCATGTCCCCACACCATCTCCCTCTCCCCACAGTCACCTCATGTCCCCACTACATCTCCCCTGTTGCCTCCCCAGTGCCACCCCGTCCCCATGTCACCCCCTCTCCCCACAGCCCATCTCCAGTCATCTCCTGTCCCCACAGCCCTTGTCCCCAGTGTCCCCTCATGTCCCCACAGCCCTTGTCCCCAGTGCCACCTCATGTCCCCACACCATCTCCCTGTCCCTAGTCATCTCCTGTCCCCACAGCCCTTGTCCCCAGTGTCACCTCATGTCCCCACACCATCTCCCTGTCCTGTCACCTCATGTCCCCACTACCTCATCCCCTTGTCCTCAGTGCCACCCTGTCCCCAGTGCCACCTTGTCCCTATTGTCACCTCACGTCCCCACACCATCTCCCTCTCCTCACAGTCACCTCATGTCCCCACTACACCTCCCCTGTCACCTCCCCAGCACCACCCCATCCCCATGTCACCCCCTGTCCCCACAGACCCTGTCCCCAGTCATCTCCTGTCCCCACAGCCCTTGTCCCCAGTGCCACCTCATGTCCCCACACCATCTCCCTGTCCCCAGTCATCTCCCATCCCCACAGCCCTTGTCCCCAGTGTCCCCTCATGTCCCCACACCATCTCCCTGTCCCCAGTCATCTCCCATCCCCACAGCCCTTGTCCCCAGTGTCCCCTCATGTCCCCACACCATCTCCCTGTCCCCAGTCATCTCCCATCCCCACAGCCCTTGTCCCCAGTGTCCCCTCATGTCCCCACAGCCCTTGTCCCCAGTGCCACCTCATGTCCCCACACCACCTCCCTGTCCCCAGTCATCTCCCATCCCCACAGCCCTTTTCCCCAGTGTCCCCTCATGTCCCCACAGCCCTTGTCCCCATTGCCACCTCATGTCCCCACACCATCTCCCTGTCCCCAGTCACCTCATGTCCCCACTACATCATCCCCGTCCTCAGTGCCACCCTGTCTCCAGTGCCACCTTGTCCCCAGTGTCACCTCATGTCCCCACACCATCTCCCTCTCCCCACAGTCACCTCATGTCCCCACTACATCTCCCCTGTTGCCTCCCCAGTGCCACCCCGTCCCCATGTCACCCCCTGTCCCCACAGACCATCTCCAGTCATCTCCTGTCCCCACAGCCCTTGTCCCCAGTGTCCCCTGATGTCCCCACAGCCCTTGTCCCCAGTGTCCCCTCATGTCCCCACACCATCTCCCTGTCCCCACAGTCCCCTCACGTCCCCACAGCCCCTGTCCCCATCTCACCCCCTGTCCCCTCACCACCCCCTTCCCCCCCTCCCTCCCGCAATGGCGCCTCAGGCCCCCTCCCGGCCCCTCCACCCCGCCGTGACGTCACCCCGCCGCTCCGCCCCGGGGCGCGGCGTCGCGCAGGCGCAGTGCGGGCGGCGAAGCGCCGCGGCCGTGCCCGGCGCCGGGCAGGGGCGGGGCGGGGCGGGGCGGGGCCGCCTCCATCCGGGTCCCTCCCCGCCGCCGGGCAGTGCGGGCGGCGCGAGCCTCGGCGGGACAGCGGCGGGTGAGTGCGGGGCGGCCGCGGGGCGGCGGGGGCCCCCTGGGGGGCCGGAGGACCGGGCACCCCCTCCCCGTGCACCCCCTCCCCATGCACCGCTCTGTGGGGCAGGGCCCCCCCTCCGGCCCCCCTGTGGGGCAGGGCCCCCTCCCTGTGCGTTGTTCTGTGGGGCAGGGCCCCCCCTCCGGCCCCCCTGTGGGGCAGGGCCCCCTCCCCATGCACCGCTCTGTGGGGCAGGGTCCCTCCTCCGGCCCCCCTGTGGGGCAGGGCCCCCTCCCTGTGCGTTGTTCTGTGGGGCAAGGCCCCTCCTTCAGCACCCCTGTGGGGCAGGGCCCTTCCTTGTGCGCTGCTCTGTGGGGCAGGGGCTCCCCTCCCTAAACACTGCTCTATGGGGCAGGACCCCTTCTTCAGCACCCCTGTGGGGCAGGGCCCTTCTCCCTGTGCATTGCTCTGTGGGGCAGGGCCCCTCCTTGTGCATTGCTCTGTGGGGCAGGGACCATCCTCCGGCACCCCTGTGGGGCAGAGCCCCTCCTTGTGCACGGCTCTATGGGGCAGGGACCATCCTCCGGCACCCCTGTGGGGCAGGACCCCTCCTTGTGCCCTGCTCTGTGGGGCAGGGACCATCCTCCAGCACTCCTGTGGGGCAGGGCCCCTCCTTGTGCATTGCTCTATGGGGCAGGGACCCTCCTTGTGCACTGCTCTGTGGGGCAGGGACCATCCTCCGGCACCCCTGTGGGGCAGGACCCCTCCTTGTGCCCTGCTCTGTGGGGCAGGGACCATCCTCCAGCACCCCTGTGGGGCAGGGCCCATCCTTGTGCATTGCTCTATGGGGCAGGGACCATCCTCTGGCACCCCTGTGGGGCAGGGCCCCTCCTTGTGCATTGCTGTATGGGGCAGGGCCCCTCCTTGTGCACTGCTCTGTGGGGCAGGGACCCTTCTCCAGCACCCCTGTGGGGCAGGGGCACCCCCTCCTCAGCAGCCCCCCTGGGGGACAGGCCACCCTCCCTCTCGGCTGCACAGTCCCCTATGGGGCAGGGACCTCCAGAGGGACACGGGGCTGCCCCACGCAGGGCAGGACCTGTTCCTGCTGCCCCCCACGCAGAGCCCTATAGGGCAGGCTCTTCTCAGGGTGACCGGGGTGCGCCTTCGGGGTGTCTGGCAGCCCTATGGGGGTGCCACAAGGTCCCCACTGGGGACCCATAATGTCCCCAGTTGTGGGGCAGAGGGGACAGCCTGGAGGAGGGGGCAGCGGAGGCTGGACCATGATCTGAGACCGCATTGTCGAGGAGTGACTGAGGAGGGGGCTGGGGCGGCGCAAAGGGACAGGGGGCGCGTCCCCACCCAGCACCCATCCTGCCCGGACCCCCTTTATGAAGGGGAGCTCCTGGGGGTCCTGCCCCACGCTTGGCTCGGGGTCCCCAGGTCACCCCATTGCTGGTAGCTGCCGATTTGGATGCAGGCACGTCCCCTCGCTTTCCTGGTGCCGAGACAGGACGCTGCGGGTTTCTTCGGCTTTAAAAAAAAACCACCCAGAAATGGGAAAAGCTGCTTTTTGGAGTTAAACGGGGCGGCTGTTCCTGCCGTACAGGCACGTACGGAGCCCTCCCAGCATCCGCTGCTTCGCCCGCTTTGGCAGGGGACGCGCGCGGGTCCCACGGGACTGAAAACTGGTGGGTAAAAATGCACCTCCTGGGGTTTTGGGGTTTTTTTTCTTTAGTTTAGCCTGTCTTTATTTTAGCCTGGGTGTGCGGAGGACAGCATCTCCGTGGGTCCGGTTGCTCCGCGCACCTACGAGCGGTGCCGGATCCTTCGGATGTGCCAGCGTGTGTGTCTGGGGGTTATTTCCCCCCTCCCTTGCGCACCTTTGGCAGGAGGTTTGGATGACATCTTGCTCTGGCACGCTCCTCTCCTTTGATCTCGAGTTTCCTGCCATGTATAACGTGTTCAGCAACACGCGAACCCAGCTCCGCGGCTGCCGGTTTTTCCCAGCCGACTCCTGCCGACAGCTCCTGGCTTTCCTTTGTCTCGGCTGCCGCCCGGACGGGCTCTCGCAGCCCGAGGATGCTCTGAACGGAGCAAAGACAAGCACAAAAAAACCCCCATCCCTTTGTTTCCAAATGTTCGCAGGCTCAGCTGATTTTATGCGGCGTTTCGTGTGCCCAGGCAGATAAACTGACTACTCACATCTCTTTTTTTTTTTTTTTTTTTTTTTTTTTCCCTGGGTTATTTTGGGTGATGTAGTTTGCAGGGAACATATCCCCGCTGCAGGCTGCGCCGGAGGGATGCGGCAGCTTCCTAGAAACGGGGTGAATTAGGCAGAAGCGTAACTGGAGCATCTCGTGGTTGTCCTCTCGCGTCCTCCTCGCGTCTCCTGGGGTGAGCTGGGCCATAAGCTCCCAGCACCACACGCTAAATTCTGGGTTCACCAACCCTTCTCCTTGCTCGGAGGAGGAGAAGTTCAACCCAGGTTTGCACGACCCGCTGCCGACAGCAGCTTTGGGGCCAGTGAGGACAGAGGAAGGTGAACGAAACCCGGGTCCAGGCTCAGACCCGACTGCCTTGATGGCTGAGATAAGCCTTTTTTTTTTATGCTTGACCTGTGAGTCGAATTTTAATATTATTATTATTTCTTAGATTCCTATTATTGTTTCGGTTCCCGTGGGTGTTCGGTTTGATAGCGAGACCGTAGCCTGAATTAATATTAACACTTCTTTTTTATGACGGGTGTAAGCAGAGCTACCTTGTGTCAGACAGCCCCTGAGTAAATCAGGTTATTTGCTCTATTACTTTATTCAGACAGGTTAGGTGCTCCAGCTGATGCATCTAGAGTGCTGTGCCATCTGGAGCAAAAATTAAATACAAATTTGGCCCCCAGCCCAGAAAAATAACAAGCCTTTGCCTCCAATAACTGTCGGCGGAAGAATATGGCCCCTGACAGAAGAAATGCTTGGGGGCAACGTGGAAGGAACCCAAAATGCGCTAATTGAGGTATTTAAAAAAGAAAAAGAGAAGGAATATAAATCCTTCCACCCTTGCAGTGCGTGCTGAAAGCAGCCAGGAGGGATGGTGCTGTGGGGCTGATACCCGTAGGTGAAGGTCCTGGTCCTGAGTGGCTGGTGGAGCTGCTGGAGGTGAGGGCGGTGATGACCTCCTTGGTCTCCCGGTTTTGCTGTCAAAGGAAATCCCCTCCGCAACCTCCCAAAGCTCCACCTGACCACTGGCTCGGCTCGGGTTTGCTTATTTTGTCGCTGCTCAGCCTGGTAAAAGTTTATGCCAAAGCTGGCCCGCTGGCTAGGACCTTCCTTCTCATCTCCAGCTGGGTTTGGACACTCGAGGTCTGCGCTTTGAGTCACTGGTGGTGGTGTTTAGTCTGAGGTTGTCTCGGATTAGGGGGACAAGCTGTGGAGGTGGGTAAGCTGTGGTGGCACCTCTTGCTTGTACAGCCCGGGCTCTGGTCCGCTTGCTTCCAAGCTCAACTGGAGATACCTGTGATGGACTAGCTGTGAAGGATACCTTGGTCAACATGTTCTGGATGTTAGTGGCATCTGTCCAAACTTCAAATAAGGAAGAGCTTACGTGCCAAATGGGAAATGGGATGATGACTGCTGGTTGCTACTGCCGTTCTTAGCCGGAGGATGGTCCTGGCCATGTCCTGGGGGAGAGGCAGGTGATGGGGAGGAGGAGGTTGAGGGTTATGTGGCGAAGAAGCAGCAGAGCTGCTGGTGGGGTGTCTCCAGACCGTGAGACTGAACCAAGTCTAGAGGTTTTACCCAAGAAGAACTGATGTTTCCAGCTGATCACCTGGACTAAATGATGTATGGGATGATAGGAGGACACCCGGCTTTTGCTAGGAGGTCTTTTCTGCTCATGGACCACCTCTCTTTATGTTCCTCTTGGGTCATCCCTCCCAACAGCCTGGCCATCGCCTCCACATTGGCCATATGGCAGAAGACATGTTGCAAGTGATTAACTCGTAGCCATAAAACACCACCTGGATGTTGAAAAGGTGGAGAGAGGCACGGCTGGGCGCGCTCATCTCCTCCTGTTCCCACCACCGCGACCTGAAACGCTTCTGCGATGGGGTGGCAGGGCTTGGCATGGCTGAGACAAGGTCCTCTCCCACCGGGTCAGACTCGTGCTGTCTCACATGGCTACACAGTAAACCCAGGCAACCCCATCCCTTGGGTCGGTGTAGGAGGTGCAGATGCTTCTGGTGGGCTTCAACTACCTTGGAACCATTGGTGTCAAAGCCTGGAGGGTGTTTTGGGGGGTTTGAAGCTTCCCCTGGTCTTCGGGTGTCTCGGTCTCAGCTGTGGTTGGTGTCGCTGAGCTGGGTTTCTGGTTTTTTTTTGTTTCCTGAGATCATTCATCATAAAGCTGAGTGTTGTTGACATAAGATAACGTCTGCCTTGCATAGACTTCCCTCCTCTGTCCCTTCATAGTGAGGTTGCCCTGAAACCGCTCAGACTTTGTGTCGGGAGCGGCCACCCTGCCCGCGTCCCTACCCTGACTCACTGACAGCACTCTAAAATGACATCAGCGATGATGCGGTGTGGGGCTTATGTGCAAGAGAGCTCAGCCATCGCCTGACCCTGGTGGTGCCTCTTGCTTGGTTGAGAAATGCAGGTGATCCCATCGAAAACGCTTGAGGAGAGGATGCAAACCCCCCGCGGTGGGCAGAGGTCATTTGCTTCCTGACACGAGGAACGGGAAAACCTCGGCATCTCCGCGGGGCACGGTGGGTTGGAGCGGTACCCGGCTCCCCCCATCCCGGGATGCAGCGGTACCCGAGTGCTCGCTGGGGATGGAGCTGCATCATTTTTGGATGCTTTTCCCTCCCCAGAGCGATGACACAGGCCATTTCATTTTTTGACCTGTGTGGCACATTTAATTTCCGTCAAAGAAAAAAAAAGAAACCTAAACAGTTCCAACCACGTGCCAAGGGCTCCCGTGTCCTGTTAATGAGCTGATTACGGTGCCAGAGGGATGTCGACGGGAGGAAAGAGCAGCCATCCAAAGCACCTGGAAAGGATGCCAGCAATAGCATCAGCGGTGAGGATGGAGTGGCTGTGAAGCCTCCAAGGTAGGGATGAGCGGTGGCAGGAGAGGAGAAGACACGCTTGGGGAGGATGGACAACCTCGCTGCTCCAAGAGAAGGAAAAAGCCTCAACGCCGATGCGTGGATGGGCGGCAGGAGCCGGGTGCCAGAGCCCCCGGACCAAATTAGCTGCGAGCAGCTGCCTCGGCATAGCCAAAGGCTGCGAGGTCTCGGGTTGCTCCGACTCCGGAGCTAAAACTGGATCGGCCTTCGGAAAAAGCGGGCAAGACGCCGAGAAGCAGGAGGAGGAGCGAGAGCCGGGCTGCGGGAAGCCCAGGCAGGGAAATCCTTTGGTCGGTTGCTTTTTCTGCTCCAGCTCCAGGGCTGCAAATGCAAGAAGCAAGCAGGAATAACTTCTCCTGGTTTATTTTTTTTTTTTTATTCCCGTGGAGGATTAGCCTGGCCGCTAATACAGCTTTTAACTCGCAAAGCGCCTTAGAGGAAACCATGCCAGGAGTGTGTTTGCAAGAGAGAAACTGAAAGTGCTGAGCGGGGAGAGCAGCCGCCTTCTGATTGCAGCTATCGACCGGCTCGGGGCCGATACCGCTCCCCCTGTCTGCAAATAGCGGGGGGGGGTTCCCTGCTTCTTGGCTTGGAGGAGCATTTAGGGGAAAATATAAGAGCTCCGGGACCGTGCAGATTGCCGTCCTGGGAATCCACGAGCGTGGAGGCAGGAGGTTTCGGCTCTTCGGTCGGACCGTTTGAAGCCAGGAGGAGCAGCCCAGCAGGTAAGAAGATGGGTGAAGCCAAATTACCCATCAAAATTGGGTGGGAGGGAGCACAGTCTCCCATCTGACGACATCCAACTAAAATAAATTCATCTGAGCGTCGTGCCTCCCCCCCGACCAGGCTCTTCGTGCTTGCAGCCTGCACGAAATTAAATTGCAGGCGTACCGTAAGGATCGAATTAAACTTCTCTCCATGCAGAGCTTTGTTGCGAGCAGGCAAATATTTCGCGGTGCTTTAAAGACTCTCGTTTTTCTATTGTTCTGTATAAAAACCCGTCGCCAGGCTGGGCTTCCCCCAGAGCGATTTCCTGGCTCGTTGGTTATTAACGCAGCTGCGGGGTTGTTTTTTTTCTTTTGCTTTTTATCTGAGAAGTGCCGGCTTAAGACCCAGCGTCTCGTTCTCTTGGTGTCTGAAATAAAAGATGAGGCTTTTGGAGACTCTGTGAGGGTGGTGGCCATCCAAAGCGGGACTGGATGGTTTTGTGGCTGAATAAACGGTGATAATCTTGCCCGAGAGCTGGCTGGAGCCCGTCCGCTGGTGCTTGCGTAGGTCGGCTGTCTGTCAGCCGAGCCCTCCACCCCGGTCTCGCTTTGCATCCACACCAAAAAAAAAAAAAAAACAACCCACGTTACGCTGAGCATCGTTCGGGGGCAGCGCTTTGGGTGTAAAACCAGAAAAAATGGATCGTTTCCTCGGCTGCGGCTTTGCCTGGGAGATGATGAGTTGTCGTGCGCTCCAGACGGCTCTCGGAGCTTCCCCCTTGCATCTTGCCCCCTTGCATCTCCTGCTGCATCCCGCCCTGCATCTGCTGTTGCTGCAGCAGGAGGAACGGGTCGGGGTGGTGATGGCGAAGGGCTGGGATGTGTTGCAGCTGGGTGAGAGGGATGGGGCTGGAGACGAGCCCGGCATCGGGTGGTTTATTCCAGGCCGGAGGAACCTTGGATGCTAAAGCTGGGAGCGGGAGCGTTGCGGGGAGTTGGGCTGCGCGGGGATGGCGAGTGTTTTCCCAAAGCCAAGAGAATGTTTTTCTGTGCCTAAGGAGGAAAAAAAAATATGGTAGCCCATTAAAATGGGCTGGAGAAGAGGGATTCTGCTGCCTCCCATCAGCACCTCCAAAAGGAGTGGTTTTAAGACCAGCCCTGATGAGATTGAGTCCTGGTTTAAATTGAAGTTGAAGCTTAAATCTCTTTAGGTTTCTTTTTTGGATGGCATTTAAAAGAAGTAAGCACTAACAAAAGTTTGCTTTCTTTGTGGCTTTTCCTCACCAAAGGATCACCTGAATCCTTTCTGCCTGAAGCCTCCTTTAGGTTTGGGTTTATTTTGGCTATTAAGGTTTCCCTTAAGAGCCGGACCGTCAGACTTAGGAGTGAACCTTTCCAAAGAGGGTGGCTGTGCTTGGTATCAAAAACCAGGTTGCACGTTGCCTGCTTCATCTTCTAAATCAAACAATTTATTCTTTAATATTATGAATTATTCATTGCAAGCGTAGCAGCAGGTGCCGGACACGAGGATGCTGTGTTATATTTTTCCACCTTAATAACGCGGGTCCTTGTCGTAAAGCTGCGCGGACGAAAGTTGCTGCGAAGCTGGGCAGAACTCGGGTTTTGTGTGAATTATCCAATTTCTTGCTTAGAAGTTTGCCCTCTTTTCTTCTTACTATTAAAATAATGTTTTCCTTAGCCAGTGCTGAACACGTTGGGGGTTTTGGAGTGGTATTTTTTGTAGCTGGAGCCTCATTCCCCTACGAGTGGGACCCTGTAAACAGGTTGTGATGCCCCGGCGGGATGCTTGCCCGGGATGGGATCCCACCTTTCGGCTGCAGCCGGGCGAGCTGGCTGGGCTCACCTCGGACGCTGGCATCGCTCCAGATGATCCTCCACAGCACTGGGATGGAAATCCCCCTTTTCCACCCCAAAACCAGCCCCGGTGAGGATTTCTCGTTGAAGACTCACTGTGTGGCAGCCGTCTCCACGGGCTGCTCTCCGCTTTTGTTTACATCTGGTCAAAAACTTCTTAAATTTTACTGGCGAGGGAGTAATTCTAATCCTTTTCAATGAGATCAACGGATTAGTGTCTCAGATGCTTATAAAATTGCGAGGATTAGCCGAGCCTTCCCCCCGCCCCAGCTTTTCTCTCTGTGCCGCGTAACGTCATCGCCGTGTTTTAAAAGGGGATCTCTGTGCTATTACTAAGAGCTGAACCAATTTATAGGAGCCTTTGTGAATCAAACCGTTTAAAAACAATATCTTCGTCCTCTCCCTCGCTCGCTCTGGCTTTTTGTGCAATATTAGGGTTTTTTTTTTTTTCTTTTTTTTTCCAGCATCCCTGGCGCCAAACCGCAGTAGCCGTTCAGCAGATACGTTGGGTTTGCGTGGCTTGGCTGCATTGTGGCACCCGTGCGGGTAAGTAGGGAGCTGACCCGAAAGCTTTTCTTGATAGAGACTTGGAAAATCACACATTGAGATGAGCAGATCCTGAAAATGATGTTATTTCATGAGGTTGCCCCTTATTGCAAAGGATTCGGGCTTTTGTGGTCCATCCCCAGAGGGGAACGTTGCTTTTTGGGCTGACAGGATGCTCTCACCCCGGCTGTTGGGAGCGGGATGAAGCTCCACGCACCCCACATTCCTGCATCCTCTTAATTATAACCTGTGCTTTCATTAGGACATGACCACTAACGGCCTCGCAAGGGAAAACCATGCACGGAGCTAACGTGGAAGAGGGTTTAGTTCAAACCCCGTTGCTCTGCCTCCCCTTGCAACATTGCCCTGCGCCTTTCCCTGCAGGGTGTTTTTTTTAAATGCCTTTTCTCCCGGGTCGATGGCTGCACGGTCGCTTGACCTGCGTGAGCGAGGCAATCCCGAACTGTCGAGTGGTAGGAGCGCCAAGCCAGGAATTTCTGGCCCTGACCCAATATACTTTCAGAGGCAAGCTTTTAAATATATACAAAGACAAGCTCATAATTTCCACTATACTAATGAGGCCGCGGTGTTTTCATTGAAATGTGCCAATAGCCGCCGCGGTGGTATTTTAGCAGCCTTGTACTGTGAATCCAAATGTGATTTAACATGGCAGCCCCCGCAGAGCGGAGGAAAACCGGCTTCTCCCGCTGAATTTCAATGATGCTTCTCGGCAGCGCTACCTGAAAATCCCTGCGGCGGTGGGACCTTTCCTTGCGTTTCACCTCGATGCGGGTTTTCCCCTCAAATGCCACCGTTTTGGTGAAGATAGGGAAGGGTAGGAATGGGTTGAAAGAGGGATAATGATATTTGAGGAGGGGAAAGTCTTGGTTTTAAAGACTGGTTTTAAAAGATGTGCGGCTGGCTGATGCGAGATGGCAATTTAATAACCAGACTCGCTGGAAATATCTTTAACTTGTAGTAGAAACCGAACGCGAGGGCTCCCAGGAATCATGTGCTCTCTTGACCTTTAAAAAGACACTCGAGGCAGCCTGCCTGCTCGTTGCTAAGCCGACTCGTTAGTGCCACTCATATATTTTGCCTTCTAGTAGGCAATTCAGCACCCGGGAATTCGTAAAGATCCAATAGCAAACTATTACATGCCTGAAAGTCGCGTTGGTGTTTTTTAGCTTCGCTGCCCAAGGAGGCCCCGGTAGCGTTGAAGCGGTCGGAAAATATTTAGCAGGTTTTGTTCAGTCGGCTGCAAGAAAAGTGCAAACTTTAAATAACCCTCTCAAAAGTTGTTTGGTTTTTTTTAAATGAGTCCTGCATCAGCAGCGCACCCGTAACTTGGGGTTTTACTTATTTAGGGCTCAATTTATGAGAAACCTGTGTAAGAAGCAGCGTCCTTGGGCGAAGGAGGGGTGCAGGTAGATAATGCTGAAAATTCATGCATGGCTACCCATCACCTCTCGGTTACAGACCCCTAGGGTGCGGGTACCCCTGAATTTTAAGGTCCCTTGACTTTCTCCACCCCACTAAGATCAGGCCACAATACTGGGGAGAATGGGAGAGAGGGACGGTATCCCACGGCATCGCCTTCGGCGCTGAGGCTGCGCCACAGAGGAGGAGGTGCGTATGTTGGGTTTATGCATATTTATCTCCATCAAGCACCTCGCTTGGGAGTGGAAATGTTCAATTTTCCATTTCCAGCTAAATTTTGAGGTTTTTGTGAACCTTGCAGCCATCTTTGCTTGTGCCGATCCCGTGGGAGTGAAGCAGTTTGTGTCCTGTATCCGTATGGCTCTGTGGAAGGTTTTTTTGCTGGACTCTAAAGCGTTGCAAAATCACTCCCGTCTCTGTTAGCAGAGCAGAAGGAACGATAAAAAAAAAATACTCCCCCAAACCCCAGTACTTTTGTTAAAACCAGAGGAAGGGTGGGCCGACTGCACAGCTCATTTTTCTGTAAGTATTAGGAAAAATAGCAAACGGCAGTGACGTGGACTCAGTGTAAATTCCCAGCAGGCTGAGGTTTGGGTTTGTTTGGGTTTTCCTGAAGGCTTTTTAATGCTGCCAGCATCTTAAAATACAAACCTTGTAGAATCGACGTGGGCTTTGGGGGACAGTTCCTCTGTAGGATTTGTTTTAGTGACTTTTTTCCGGAGCTTTTTCGCTCTTCTGCATCCAGCTACCTCTTCTCTTTAATTTTTACTGCAAATATAAATGGTGCAATTAAAAGAGTCCGCGGAGAACATTCCTGAGGACTGAAATCCAGGATCTGGGAGCAGACGGCAGCAGCATAAAGAGGAATTCTTCCCTCTCTGGCCTCATGCTGCTTTTCCACCACAAGGCTTTACAACCATCTGGATCCCCTTTCAGATTATGGCCCCCCCCCCCCCAAAAAAAAAAATCCATAACCTAGCAACCTTATTTAGTGTAAACGAGAGCATTATGCCTTCCTGCATCCCAAATTGTGCTTGGCTCCTCTTACTGCCTTTATGGGATGGCTGCTAGCGGCTGCGATTTACATCGCCAGCGCAGGGTGCCTACCTCCAGCAGGATTTTGTAGGGATTATTGATCCCTGGGTGTTGCACTGATTTCCCCCCCCCCAGCCCCCCATTAAAGGAGCTTAGGGCACAGGGGGAAAAGGGTCTCAGGAGGTCATTTAGTCCATCTGCTTCTCAATATAAAAGAGTGGAGAAGGCGGGTTGCTCTTCTGCTCCACAGAAAGCAATTTGCTCTTGTTCAGCCTGAAGATGACTTGATCAAAGCGAGATTTTCTTCCAGATGTGATATTTCGGGAGCCCCCGTTGCTTCCCCCGGCTCTCAGTGTCATCACCCAGGAATTTGCAAATTGCTCGGAGCGTTTAACACCAACTTCTCTGGTCTGGCCCTTCAACGGCGTAGGCTGAGCATTTCTCACGGGGTTTCTGATCCGCTTTCCCCAAGGAACCCATTAATTGGGGAAAACTCTGCAAACGAGGAAAAGCAACCGCAGACAAAGACGGAAGATTATTTCCACCAAATTAAGCAATAGGGGCAGGGGGGCTGCAACAGGCGGTGTGAAGCTGCCCACCCTACGGTGGTGCCTGACTTCAGCCCTGGCTTTCAGAGCTTTGCTTGGGCTAAAATACTCCCGTTTTTGATAACATGTGTGTTATTAAATTTTTTAGCACCTGAGCTACATGGTACGGGGCGATGCTGCTCTGTTGAGTGCCATGGTGGCAGGCAGGGATGGAGGCAGCAATGGGGTGATGTGGTCCCGGGGGGGTACCCCCACGCTGGGTACCGGGGGGGCTTCTGCTTTCTCTGCCGTGAGTGTGAGCGGGGCTGGGGGCAGGAGGAGGCAGCGGCGCATCCTTTCCCACCGTGCCTTTGGGAGGAAGAGGGAGCTCAGCAGGTCGTGACGTTGGATCTGGGATGGAGCCGCATGCCAGGAAAAGGGGAGAAAAAAAAAAATAGAAAAAATCCCCAGGGCCAAAGGGAAAAAATTCCTCAAGTGTTATTTCATTGCCGAGAAGCAAACTGAACCGTACTCAGGCAGCTTGTGTGCGCATTTCAAAGCGAGAAGCTGCCGACTCCGCTTCAGACCCTCCTGATAAGTGATTTCCATTTCTTATTTCTGTAATCCGACGGGTGCCCAAGCAGGGCTGTCCTCCAAACTCTGCTTCCCCCTTCCTGCAGACCAGATTAAAAAGCGCTATTGATTTTTTTTTTTTTTTTTTCTGTTTATTTTTGACCTTTTTCCTGGAACTTGCAAAATCAGCCCTGAGCAAACCTCTGGTTTGCCTTTCCAACAGCGCTGGGCGAAAGCACTTGACTTCAAACTCGGCGATGGGAGCTGCAGCTGACCTATTTTCTGCACGTTTCTCTGCCAACGGTAGCAAAAACATTTTCACATTTAAAGGTGCTCTTCGGTATTAAGGTCGTGGGATCATTTGCCTGTTAAACTGTCCAAAATCAAAAGCACTTGCTGAAAATTGCAGTGGTACCGGTTGCGCTGCCAGGTATTTCTTTCGTTATAAAGACTTTTCGATTTTTTTTCAGTGGCGGATTGCTTCGTCACGTTGTCGTATCGCTCTGTCCGTGTCCCCCTGCCCAAGGGCGGTGGAGAGGGTTAAGGTTTTGTGCTCGGTGTTGGTCAGCCAGGGAACGCAGCCAGGAAATTTCCTGATTCCAGTTCAAAAAAAGCACCGGATTCGCTCTTGGGGAGAAGGGATCAAAGGTTCGAAGCGGTTCTTGGTTGGAGGTCAGTTTGGGTTTCTTTGTTGTCCAGGCACACAACAAAAATCCACCGCTGTCCCCCAAACCTGCACGCAGCTGAAATGGGTAAAATAAACAGTTTTGGTTCCGTTTGACACCCAAAAGTTTCCTCTGTTCCCCAGCCGCGGCGCAGCATCGCCCCGGCCGAGCTTTGCTGGAGCTGAGTAGGACTCTGCCCCGTGGTGTAAGGGATCGCGAGGGACCTGTCGGGATGCTCTCCGTTCCCGGCACGCTCTGCCGCGCGGTCGTTAATCCCGCTAATCAATAATGTTGCCGAGCCGTGCGCCATCGCTCGTGCTCCTCCGCCGCTCTTTGCGGTGAAGGAGGTGGGTCCGGTTGGATGCTTGGAGCCGGCGCTGGATGCGCCCAGGCTGTGGCCTGACACCGTCCCCATGGAAGCGTCGTAGCTCTGCTAAAATCGCAGCACGCCAAGATTTCTTCCCTGCTCTCGGTCCTGCCGTCCCCCGTTTTCGGATGGCGAAGGACATCGCTCCCGGCCGGAGCGGCGTTGAGCTTTCCCCAGCTCCATCCCAGGTGAAGGCGATGCGGCCGCGTGGCTTCTCCGCATCTCTCGGGCGAAAGCGGTGCTGGTTTTGGGGGCTGGTTCTGCAGCTGCTTGCGATTTTCCCACCGCCGCGCTGCGGATCCTCACGCTGGACCGGCTCCAGAGGTGGAGCTGAAGGAAATTCCTTCCAGCTGCTTGAGGTCAGGGCTTCGCTTTTTTTTGGGGGGGTTCACGACGGGGGGGAGTTGCCTGCAAGTTAAAAGCAGATATCTCTCACTGCTGCTTTTTAAACACCTGGAAAAATCTCTTTTTTTTTTTTTTTTTCTTTCTTTTTTTAAAATATTATCCCATTAGGCATACCCATTTAATAAGCTTTATGTTGTGGATTTATTGCATGGAAGAATACCCCACTTCGCAATACAACTTGGGTTATTTCAGAAAGGTCTTGTCGGCTCCTCACAGTTTAACTTTCAACTGAGTTAATAACCGTTTTGGTTAAACCTGTATAAAACACTTTGCGGACTTGCGTAACGCCTTTGAAACTTGAGACGCCGTTCGCGCCCACTTGAAATCTTTCCTGTCGATAAAATATTTCAACTTGGAGTTTCGCCACGGCTTAGCATTTTCTTTTCCCCGAGATTCGTGGTTTCGATCGGGCGAAGGGAACCTGTGCGCGTCTGGCTTTGTGGAGTTTTTAAAGCTCAGTATTTCCTGGAGGTGGGTTGGCTTCGCCAGCTTGGCCGGTGGGATGCTGCGGGGGCTCGCACCAGCAGCTCCATCCAGCTCCCCCAGTTAATAGTTCAGGAGGTTCAGACCAGCCTGGGTTTGCATTGAATCCCCACAGAGGAAGCTGTTTGTCTTGAAAACATAAGGTAAATCACTCTGAAAATGTTTTTTTATTTACGGCAGCAGAGGCAGAAACCACCCCTCCGCCCTGCGCATGGGCTAAGTTTAGGTATGATGCATAGTGCTCACGCGGCCCCTTTATCCGCTGGTGTTATAAATAAATAATAATAAAATAAAGAAAAGAAGATCCCTTTAATAAGTAAAACCCGGAGAAGGAGCGCACAGTTCAAATCCATGCGGTAAAGCAGCAGGAAAGAAAAAATCAGCGACTTTCAGCCCGCGGATGATGCTCGTGGCATCACCTGCAGTGGACCAGCGGCATCCCTGGTGTCACCCCCGGCCTTGGGGACCGCGGCTCTCCTGCCTTGCTCCCCGCCTCCCTGCCTCAGTTTCTCTGCCTGTAAGAAGATAATTGCCTCCTTTATTAATCTCTCTGAGATCTCCTGATGAAAGCTCTGGGTAAGAGGTTGGCCCCGCTTATTAAGAGCATTAAGTGCTTGCTATGATTATAATAGGGATTAATTTGGCTAGGTGGCTCATTTAGGTTTGCCTTTAACAGCCCAACTTGTAATCAAAGCGCTGTGAAACCGGCAAGTTAATGCTGACCTGTAACACTTCACTTCCTGACTTCCCAATATGCCATTAACTGTAACTTGGCTTTTAATTAAAGCTTGTTTTCATAGTCGTCGAAGAAACGGGGATGCGCTTGGCCCCGTGCGGCTGATTCATTGGAGGGTGTAACGAAGGAGGAGGCGTGGAGCTTGGGTCATTCTGCTTTGCAGCGTTGCCATCCCCGGCTCTCTCCGCATCCCTGCATACGGCCCCATTGCGAGGACACCGCTGTTCCTTTTTATTTTTGCAAGCTGTTGTATCATTAAATAAATACCCTCCCGTTCCCTCTGTGCTGCAGCCTGGGAAAATCAGATTTTCTCTGCTTTGCTTTAGTTGAAGGTGGTTTTGTTTGCAATATATATTGCAAAGAAATATGCATGCGTATGTATATATTTACTTTTTTTTATATGCACTTAAAAGATTTTCCTCCAACCAGCCTTGGGACTCCCATAGGGCTTCGCTGGTTCAGGGCTTTTTCTTCCCACTTTTTCTCCAGGTTTATCTCTCTTCAGCAAACTTACTTCTTCTGTCCTGAGTGCTGCTGGCCGGCAGGCAGCCTTCCCAGCCCTCCATGTTTCACAGTCCTCTCCCTGTGATTTCACGCTCTGTGAGGACACGCAGACCCGATGGACCCAGCAGCAGTCAGAGACCTTGGGAAAATGGGTCATCGGGCAGGCGCCTGCCCAAATTCCCCACCGCTTCGTCTCTGCCATCGCAGCAGGTTCATTTTTCAGATGAAGAGCAAGTCAGCATCTTCCTCCCCGTAACCGCACGCTGCAGAGAGGGTCGCACCCAGCCCTGGGGAAGTCCTCCCCTCCATAAGGTTTCTGCGGTACCAACCCCCTTTTCTCCGGGCAGCTCGTGCTTCCCATCCCGGGGGTGGTGGGTGCCCCAGGCGGGGCGGTGGGTGCCCCAGGAGAGGCATCTGCCTGCTCTGGCCATGGAGAGAACAACAGGGAGGCTTTTGTTCTGCACCAGAAACTTTTCATCCTTCTTTACGGCTCCTTTTTTATTTCTTTTGGCTGCGCTCTCACAAATCTGAAGCAGATTAAAATATAGTTCCTCCCCCCCCACTCCCCTAAAAAAAAAAAAAAACCCAACCCCAAAGCTTGGCTGCTTAAAATCATCAGATTTCAGTGAAGTCTTTTAAAGTTAACAGTTTCCTGGATCCTGTGCAGGCTAACTTATTTTTTCCCCTCTAACCTCTGTGTTTTTTGCCGTAACATTTCTCAGCTGTTGCAGCGGGAGCGAGGGAGGACCAGGGTAGCTCCGATGTGGAGAAGGTTATTTCACACGGGGGTGGGATGAATCTGGTGTGAGACTCACTGGACTTGCATCGTAGGAGACCGAAGGGTTGTCCCCGGCAGGCTGAGACACTGTGGTATGGCCGGCGTTGGTGACGTCCTTTTGGGGCAAAATATTAGGGAAGTGGCACCGTTGGAAGAAGAGAGCAGGATGCTGTGGGTGGGACGGAGCTCCGTTTCTACAGACCATTTGTTTGCCGGGGGCTGTGATGGTTTGTAGCTGCGGCCGAGGTCGTGGGGACCGGTGGAAGAGCTGCACGGCTCGGCTGGACGTGACCGTAAGGAATTTTTCTGGCTCGATGAGATTTGCTGCCCTAAATCCAGCCTGGGTCCTCCTTACCCGCCATCTCTGCTTTTGTGCTTGGTCCGCTGTGGCGTCTTCTGGTGGGAGAGCTGAACCGCAGCCCCCGCCTCTGGTAAGAAGAGCATCGCAAGTTAAAGGAGTTGTAAAGGAAAGAAAAATAGTAGTCCGGTGCTGGTTGGTTTTGTTGCCTCTTCTCCGAGAGCGGCCTCTCCTTCCTTGCAAAAATCTCCCGAAGCTTTCCTAGATGGAGGACGTTTGATTTTCTCTTGCGTGGTTGAGGCGCTGGAGCCAGCCAACCTGGTGACGCCAGTGACTATCGACACAAGCCCGAGGGCGAGCGGGGACAGCCGGAGCCTCGTCCTCCAGCCGAAACATCCTCTGTCGCGTGAGCGTGACCAAGGGGAGAGCCTCTGAACTGTCTAAAATCCCTTTGACCCAGCAAACGGTGCGGAGATGAAAACCAAACCCAACCCTACGCGGCGACGCTGAGCTGTGCATTAACTCTGCTGGAGCCGGGAACAAAGGTTTGGGGGCTGGTTTTGGCTTTTTTTAATTTATTTGCAAAGCAAAACAGCTCTGTTGAGCGGAGCAAGCGTTGGTGGAGGAGTGTGAGCTGCCGGGTGATTGCTGTGCTATAAAATCCCATCCCCACCAGTGCTCGCAGGGGGGTGTGCTGGCTCCCCGAGCTCTTGTAGCATTTCCACGTTGGCCGGGAGAGTTTCTGAACATGCGTGTTGATCTCTGGAGGCTTTAATCAAATCCAGGCTTTACCAGAAATCGCCTCAAAACTTCCAGCGAGCCCAGGAAACCGAAAGCAACCAGAGCGAGGAGGCTCTCGGGCGGGCGTTCGGCGCCGGCGGAGATGCTGCCTTCGGCGAGGGGTGCGAGGAGGGTGCGGGCGAGGGGCTAGGTGCTGGCAAAGCAGCTGGGATGAAAGGTGAGTCTGCTCCCCGCATAGCAGCTGGGGAGCATGGAACGTATATATGAGCAATGCATATATGACGGGAGGATGGAGGAAAACACAGCGGGTTTGGCAAAAAAGGGGTGTGAGGGGGAAAAGGAGATGCGAGAGCGAGGATGCTGCTTGGAGAAGGAGCGGGACGTTCAGAGGATGCTTTGATTTTTGGCGCATCGCTCCCTGGCATGTTTGGGTTCAGGTGCCACGGTTTCCCCGCCGTCTTCTCACCCCGTGCAAAAATTGAGAGCCGTGCAGTTAATGCGCCGTTGAAAATTCCCCGGTCCGGGGGAGGGTTTTGTTATCCCTTGGTGATTTTATTTGGGAAACGGGGTCCAGACTTCAGGTACTTTCCCTGCTGCTTGTGCCATTTAATTGCGTGTCCAGCCCTCTGCCGTGGGCAGAAAGGAAAACAAGGCATTTTTTTTAACTTCCTTTTTTAAGTGTGGGGGGGGTGAACTTCATGCCTGGCCAGAGGCGGTTGTGATCATTCAAAGGTGAATGGCTTGGAGACTGATTGTGATAGAAAGAAATAGTAAGAAGCAATAATAAATACGTGCTTTTCAGTTAAGGGTTTTGAGTATTAACGTGGCGTTACGGCACGAGGGGGTTTTTATGGCGATATGGAGACATCGGGCTGGTTTTCTGCCTGACTCCTGAAAAACACCCCATGAGGGTTATTGTAAAATATTAGTGTCCCGTGCAATAAAACTAAAATCGTGGGAGAGATCACACGCTGCAGTCGTTATCCCAGGCAGCTGCTCGTGGTTTCATTGGGCCTCTCCGAGGGGAGGGAGGTTTTGGTCACACGTCCGAGACGTGGTACGTCGACAGCCAAAATCGTTGCATCTTCCTCTTTGCCGCCGCTCACGGGTGCTTCGGGGTTTTGCTGGGGGGAAGCAGCGTGGGGTTATACCGAGGAATAAAGCTGAAACCTGCAAAAATTCCCTTAAACCGCCCGACCCGGATCTCATGTGAAAAAACCAAACCAAATCTCTTTTATGGCCCCTATAATTTCTCCGCGGCGCTGCCATATGGCGTGGGAGTGTCCTTGTCCTTTCCATCCTGCCTGGGATGCGCTGGGAGTGTGTTGAACCCGCGCCGGTTCACGTGCACGCTCGATGGTTTTGGAGGGGGGATTTCTATGGAATGAGGAATAGATCTTGGAAACCGCAGGAGGGGAAGGGAAGAAAAACCTTCCTTGCTACAAGGCTTTCTGGCTGCTTTCAATGTTTTCACTTAATTAATGAGGGTTTGGGGGCACTGGCTGCTCGGATGCAAATCCCCGCCGTCCGTCCGATGCAGTGTTTAACTTGAAGGACGATGTGTGTAAGGAAGAGGGGAAATAGCTGGAGGAGAAGCTCATAACGGGAGAAGAAAAATCCCAGCCCCGGCTGATCCAGCCCTGCTTTGTTTTCAGGGTTGCTGAGCTGGGGGCTCGGTTTCGGGCGAGGATGCCTTCGCGCCGGGGGGCGAGGAGCGAGAAGGCAGCGCTGCCGGCTGCCCTCTCCTTCCCCCCACCTTCCTTTTGAGGGGCCGTTGGTCTCCTCCGAAGGGCATCCCCTGCTGCCGAGGGAGCCTCACGTCCGTGTGTTTTCTCCCTGTCTCCGCAGCCTACCCATGAGCTCGGACTTCCAGCATTACAGTTTCAGGATGCCGAACATCGGGTTCCAGAACCTGCCTCTCAACATATACATTGTGGTTTTCGGCACGGCCATCTTCGTCTTCATCCTCAGTTTGCTCTTCTGTTGCTACTTGATCAGGTAAGGCAATTCTCCCTGGCTCCTTTCAACAGCTGCCCCGGTTCAGGCCGAGCCCAGCACCGATCCCTCCATCCCAAAACAAGGATGGCATCACCGTGTCTTGCCAAACCGATGTGACCCATGAAAAAGGTTTAACTTTCCCTCGTCATCATGTTCATCCCTAACAGAGCCAGCGCAAACACAGTGAGTACCAAACGCCGTCTGCCCCACGCATCTTGGAGCCGCCAGTCCCGCGGGGCAGTTACATTATCCGCTTTAAAAACAGGAGATATATTTATGTGTATGCTCAAACAGGCATGAAAACATGGTTGGCTTCTCAAAAAGACTGGAAAGGGATGTTTTATGGTTCCTGCTTTCTGCTTAATGTTTCAACACGTTTTCTTCTTTAATGAGTAACTTGTGTACTGTGTGCTTAAGAAATGTTTAATACGTGCTCCGTTCGTTATTGTACACAAATTGCTCATTCAACAGCGCAGTTTAGAGATTAATGATGCAGAGTTGATTTGTTAATCTGAACGATGGGGAGCGGGATGGGAGGGTTAAAGGTTGTTCCAGTTTGGGGCTTGTTTTAATTATTTTATGGGCCACTGCAGAGAGAGTTGGGCCACTAATTGAGAGGAGAAACTCTTCCTGCCGGAGAGAAAGCGAGAGGCAAGTGGGGAAAAACACAGTGCCTGGGAATCGAGGTGGCGATGGGGGCAAGTCGTGCTGATAACCGGGGATGCGGGGCTGGCTGCGCCTCTCCCTGCGGCCGAGGAGCCGAGGGCATCGCTCTGCCGGCAGCGACTGCCGAAATCCTGCGCGCCCAGAGCTCTCCTGCCAAGTTGCAGAAGAGCTTTTCAATCCCCTTTCCCTCCCCTCTGGCTTTTCAGATGGCCCCAGCTCCCTGCTAGCCGTACATCCATCGCATCCTCTCCCGCTGTCCCCGTAAGACAGGCGCCGGGTCTCCTCTTGCACCGCAGAGGCTGCGTCTGGCTGGCTCGCAGCAGCCAGTCCCGCCAGGTTTTCTATCCAGAGGGTGCAGAAAATGTTTTGTCCTGCTTTCGTAGACCAAGGATGCAAGATTTCAGTGTTGCCTTCTAACTATTTGATAATTTCCACCTATTTTCAGCTCTGTACGAAGCAAAACTTCATAAAACTTGCAGGTGAGCCCAAACCCAGGCTTACCTGGGGGTGATTTGAGCTGCCTGGGCATCATAACTTCACTTTTGCCCGCAATTATGCACAAGAAAAGGATGTTTGAATGTGCAACGCATCTGTCCACCCCGGCAGACAAGGCAGAAACAGATCGAGGGGTCATCCCCCACCAGGCGATTTGTATCTCGGTGCTTGATGTTAACAAGGTCTGTGCTGGGATATTGCATCTGCGTCCAGTGTTTGCATTTTAACTGTGACACCAGGGGATGCAAAAAAAAAAGACAAATGGTGTTCAGAAGGCTCAAGGACGTGTTTTGCCCAGATTGAGCTTGAATCTATATGGCTTGCTTGCAAAATGGAGAAGTGTTTGGACTTTCAGAGTATTTTCCTGGGCACCGGGTCTTGCTGGGTGTGTTCTGCCCCAAAGAAGAAATAACAAGTAGTAATGTCTGGAAGATCAAGCCAGAAAATCTTTAAATTTAGAAGTTGGAGGCGTGTTGTAAGAGAGAGGGTGAGTAACCTGTGAAACAAGCCAGCAAGGGAAGTGGCAAGTCCTCTGTCTCTTCATGTCTTTAAATCAAGACAGAGGGCCTTTCTGGAAGAAGACGTTTTGGCTCCCATTCCCAGGAGTAACGAAGTGCTATTTAACGACCTATGATAGATGGGAGGTTGGATTAGATCATCTAATGATCCCTTTATAGCCTTAAACTCTATAGAGACTCTATGAATCGCTCTTCAAACCACCTCCCCCCGCCCTATTTGGCAAAATGGTGCCAAACAAGAATCCTCCGGCCCTTGTTTGGAGGGTTTCTCCATACCCCAGGTTTTAGCTGTGCCCATGTGCCCCAGGAGCATCCACTTCCTTTGAATTCGCTGTGTAATCTCAGTTTATGTGGGGTATAAAAGCTTGAGCTTCGGTGTGGTTTGGAAAGCCTTGCAGATGGGCAACGGGACGAGGACCACGCGACTGCAAGTGCAGAGCATCCCAAATGATTGTTCCGGGAAGGGTTTGCCATGTCGCTCCCCTTCAGTGCCATCTACTGCCGAAGCATCGCTGGTGCCTGGCTCCGTAGCAAGCAAATACCTGTAGCCCTATAGCAGGAGGATTTGGTATACAAAGTAAGATATTGAATTTAAATTGCATTTTTCCCCCTCCTGAACCAGCTGCTAAAGCCTCCTGGATTACCCCACGCATTCCTGACCCCTTCTGCAATGAGATGCGTGGCTTTAATACCGAATTACATCTGGAGGCTGTATAAAAGAGAAGTGTTAATTTAACAAGCAGGTGCCGCGTGGGTCGCACCGTGTCGTCGCAGAGAAACCGACCCAGGGTGGAGGGGTGTGGGCAGGGATGGAGCCATCACGAGCTCCATGCTTGCACCCGCAGGGATTATTTGCAGGTAACGGGCTCGTGGCTTTCCCCAGGCCCTGGTTAGGTGCAGAGGCAACGCAGCCCATCCTCTCCCTCTCCCTCCTCTCTCGTGACTCACACATCTGCAAATATTTGGCAAATAGGGAGCGGAGCTCGTGACACCATCCTCTGGGCCCTGGTTCTCATCGCCTGCTCCAGATCAGAGCATCCCGTGCAGCCCTCCTCCACATCCCCGGCTGGGGAGGCATCCGGAGCGTGGAAGAGCCAATATCTGGTGTATTTACCCCTAATCGCAGAGCTGACGGCATTAAATAAAGGATGCGCCGGGGAAGAAGGGCACGTGGGCTGCGCTTCGAAACTGTGTCAATACAGAGCGCGCTGCCCGCTCCGACGGGAGGAAGAAGTGTTGTTTTTAATCGGGTTGGCTCAAAACGGAGTCCGATAGGAATTTCAGCCAAAAGCAAAGCAAAGATCCTCTCTGTCTGTGCACAGTCCAGGCGAAGCTTGAGCTCCTCTGCCGCTGCAAACCACTCCGGTACAAAGCACGGGTCCTACCCTCGCGGCTGCTGCCGCTGCTTGGAAAAATTAAAAAAGAAAAAAGGAAGAAAAAGGAAATGAAATTTTGCAGGCAGCCGTTTGTGTCTGATCTCTGCTGAATTAATGAAAGTAATAACCTCGTGTTGCCTTCGGTCCCCTAAAACCCAGTCGCTGAAAAGAGCGACGCCGTGCTTTCCAAGCATTTGAATGGCGTGCACGCTCGCCCTGGGTAAACGCTGCCGCATCCTCTCTGCCCGTGCTTTGCCGCGGGTTGCACGGGGTTTCTGCCCAGGTTAGAGCGGCTCAAAGCCTACGGGAGGCGCAGGGCATGTAGCCCTTAAAAAGCCTTTTTTTATAGGGCTGTTTCCTTCTGCATTCAAACCTGCCAGGATCAAACGCAGCGGTTGGGTTAGGGGAGCTCAAGGAGCCCGGGGAGAGCGATGTGGTGGTGGGGCAAAGAGCCAGCGCTGGCACCTCTCTACTCTTTCTACTCTAAATAAGCAGATCTTGGAGGTAAACCTACAAAAAGTTGTTTCCTCTGCGTTTTATTCCCGTAGTCGTTCACTTGCTAGAGATGATTCGGAGTCACCCAGAGAAACGGGGTGCTCCCTTTCCTTTGGGAGGTGTGGAAAGCTTGGGAAGAGATCACAAAATCCGCAAGAGGCGGTTATTAAATTGAGAGATGGGTGACGGCGTGCGCGCACGCACGGTCTCCAGCCACGCGCTGCCTTTTAAGACGCTGTGTGGTCCCTTATCTAAATCAACCATCTGCCAGAAATTCCTGCGGAGTCGCAGCTCTTGACACGAGATGGATGAAGCCCTGGGTCCGACGGGGAAGAACGCTTGCCAGGATCCGGGGTCTCGTTACGACAGCTGCGCTAGGTCCGACCGGGATCCATCTGGCCCAGGATCCTGGCTTTGAAAGGAAAGCATGGAGGAGCAGATGGAGCTCGCACGCTTTGGGACCAGATGCGCTCACGCCGTTCCCCTCCAGGGAGGTGTTTTTTTTTTCTTTTGGCAAAGTCTCCCTGTATAGCTCAGCACCAACCCGTGCTGTTGAGCATCCTCGCTCCCCCGGCAGCACGGAGCTTCAGGGATCCGTGGCCAGGTGGTCGCTTCTTCCCCATCGCTGGTCCAGATGCCTCCACGGCGTCCGCAGATGCTTGGACTTGTTCTGCGCCACACCGTCCCTCCGGTGGCTTTGGCTCATCGGGGCGAAAGCCTCGGCGGCCGCTCGGTGCTCCGTGGAACAGATGCTTTTTCCCGTGCTGGGAGAGTTTTTCCCCTTGTATTGCGGTCTCCAGCCGCGCGTCTTGCTTTGCCCCATCTGTGTTTCATAACCGGTTTCCCAGCCGCCGGGATCCCTGCGGATCGGGCCGGTTTCATCCTGTTTTCTCTATTGTTCGTGCATCTTCTGCTCGTGTTTCTGCTCGGGGTTGTTGGCGGAGGGATGCGACCCCAGCCTTCTCCTTTCTGCCTGCTGCGGTTTTATCCGTGGCTCTGCAGGCAGGTTCCCTGCCAGGCGGCATCATTAGAGGAGGAGGGATGGCTCCCCGCTAAATTCGGGGCTCAGGAGCTGACTTACTGCAACTCTCTCTGCAGCGTTAAAGTGCATTTTTACCCATTCCTTGACTTTTAAGGCCCACGACATTTTGGGGGGATGTTTTCAAGCAAAAAGCACAGGGATATATTTTTACATCCTATTTTTTAACTCGCCCACTGCAGCCTTGCGGGATCAGAAAGTCTCCGAGAGCTCAGGGTGAAAGAGCCGGGGTTTGAGACAGCCCCCAGGATATTTTTGGAGAAGTGAGATTACAGGCAAGGGGGTTTCCCATCTGAAATCACACTCGAGGCTGGCTGGGGAAAATATTCTTACGGCTGTCCAAGCCCTGCAGACACACACTGACATCGTATTAAAAGTCCTTGGCCAACTCTTTAGCCTTGATGACTTCCCTCTTGAGTTTTCAGAGCACTTCACTAAATGCCATGCTTTGTAACGAGAAGCAATATTAGTTGTTTTTTTTTTTTAAAATGTATTTATTTTAGAAGCATAATCGGCTTCTCTGCCCAGCCGATGCCTGCAGACCGCTCTGCCGGGCTGTGGAAAATGGGCTGCTGCTTGTTCTGCTGTGGAAAGATGTTTTATTAATAATAGTTTGAAAACTATGGAGGGATGTAATGTGTGTTTCTGTTTGCTGTTTGCCCGGTCCCCAGAATAGGGACAAATGCTCCCACCCGTGCCTCCTGGAGAGGGAGGGGACGGGACCGGCCCTTTGCTTGTGGCCTCAAATTCCTGCTGCCACCAGCTGGACTTCCCACCGCGGCAGGCATTTTTGGAATAGATTCATCCCCTCCATTTCCATCCCTTGATTTGCTCCAGGAATGGATGCTATTCGGGGAAAAAACAAAACAAAACAAAAAAACACCCAAAACCCCCAAATTGTGCTGAGCACAGTGCTTTGAAAGGTAGGTGGCGGGGGAAACAACTTATAATCCTGATTTTGTTCCACTGCCACGTCAGCTACGGCCCCGGCTCCTTCCCTGGGGCAGGGAGCGCCCTGGGTCATTGCGTGGGCTTGTCACCCCGTGCTTGAACATAGCACCCCCCCGCCTGCTCTCCTGATAAAAACCCCCAAAATAGAGGTTCATTCTGCGGTTTTTGGCAGCTTGTTATCTCTGGTTATTGAATTGTCCCCTGTGACAGGAGGCGAGAGATGGAAGACATCCCATTGCTTCTTTTCCAAAGCTTTCTGCTCCGGTGTCGTCTTCAGATAAATAGCCATCCTCCGCTTGCTCAACCAGGTGGATGACCTCTTGTTGAATGCTTCTTCCTGAGAGTTTGGGAGGCAGAAGCAGCACGGTTGATCTTATAATTGAAGATAAAGCTGGGCTTGAGGAACCCAACATCGCCCAAGCAGCATGATAGGGGGGAAGCCTCTGAGTGGGGTCTCCTTCGCCGTCCTCGCTCGAGCGGGAGCGGAGCTTTCGTCGGGTCTAAAATACCCATCGCTTGGCAAAAGGCGTCGCGTCCAGTTTAGAAATAGTTGGCAGCAGAAGTGGTTGGAAACCGGGGGTATTTATGGCAGCTCCTGACTTACTCAACAGCTTTTGCTGGTCTTAATGGTGCGGGTGATGTCCGCGCGGAAAATTAGGGAGGTCAAAAGAGGAAGAAGGGAGGAGGTTGTGTGCTTCTGGATGGAGACATTGCCTTCCCAGCTACCGGGAAAGCTGGCTGTTGCTTAAATGCATCGTTTCATGTGGCCATTCTCGTTTCCGAAATGAAAAATTAAAAAAAAAAAATATTAAATCTGGAAAGGAGGGAAATGGAACGTTTGCGGTATTACAATAATCCTGACGTTTTTGCCTGTCTTCACATTTCTCCCTGTTTTGATTGCAGGCTCAGACATCAAGCACACAAAGAGCTTTACGCCTACAAACAGGTGAGATGATACTCAGTAAGTTGTCTTCTTCTTCCCTTCTGCTCAGTGCCAAATCCGTGTTGGAGCAGTCACTCCATCAGGTTTCCTTGTGCTGTTCTTCTCCTTGGGAGGCTTTTGGTCTTCGAAGAGAAGTTGTAACGCCCAAGCAAACCTCTGTCCCCGCTGATTTAATTTTTTTCTACCAGCTGGGCACCCCAGGAGCATCTCTCACCTGTTAGTCTGCAGGTCCCGGAGCGGTGGGGACATCTCCACCCCTGGAGCACCTCAACTGGGCAGCCTTTCCAAGCGCTCACCTTATTTCCCACTGGTGAGCCGTCACTTCCCCAGCAATCAAACGATGTTTTGTGGGGTCCGAATCTGCTCCCTGGCTCAGACCCGGCTGCTCTGGACCACCCGCAGCCATGGGGCTTTTGTAGGGACCTCTCGTAGGGAACACCTCCACGTCACCTTGGCAAACCCAGCTGTTTTCTGCATGCACCCACGCACGCCAGTGCCCTTAAAATAAACACAGCCAAGAGATCGGTGTCAGGCTGCTGCTTCGATGTCCTGTTTTCTCCAGGGCTTGTGTCGTTTTTCTGCCTCCGATCTGTCGTCGGAGCAGGAAACTGGGTGGAGTTGGGCTGATGTGATACGATAACACGTGGTTGTCGTGGATTTATAGCCCTCTCCAGGTGTTTAGCCTGGACGGAGTGAAAATGAAGTGGCAGATGTCCACGCAGGAGCTCGCTGCACAGCATTAGGAGCCCAGGAGGTTTAAATTCGGGGGGAGACCTCCTGGATTTGGTCCTCGTGTTAGTGGTTATAGCTGTGCCAGCGCTGCCTTCCTCCTGCGTCTGCAGAGGGGTGAAGACTTGATGCGCTCCGTGGCTGTGCCGGGTTTACTGGGGGTTTCCAGTTCTACTGAGACGCTAAATGGGATCTCAATTTAGATTTTTGCTGCAAACACTCTTGGCAAAAGCTGTGTCCTGACCCCGGCGTGCTGTCTTGCAGGTTATACTCAAGGAAAAGGTGAAGGAGCTGAACCTACACGAGGTGAGTGCATCCCTGGGGCAGTAGTATAGCGCCAAAGACTCCCTCACCCTCCTCTTCCTCACATTGGGGAGTGGATGGGGGACAGGCAAACGCTGGCACAGGTAGGAGGGTGCAAAAACTCAAATTTTAACTCCTTTGGGAGCAAAACGCACAGCTAAGTGTGCCGGCATCGCTGCCCGCTTGCTGCCAGCAGCGGGGTTTGCTCTGCAGCCTCTTACCCCGTTACAGGGACCATGGTGGGGGCAGGTTAACGGCCGCGCCGGCAGCTCCATCTCTCCCCGATGCTGCTTTTCTCTTTCAGAAAGTCTAATTGCTTGTTAATGCAGCTGTTAACAGCACATCTGCAAAGGGGGTCTGGATTAAACCACCTCCCTCCTCCTCCTGGGTCCCCTTTAGCTTTTACTGCATTATTATTATTCATTGCATTATTATTATTATTCATTGCATTATTATTATTCATTGCATTACTATTTAGTGCATTATTATCATTTAGTGCATTATTATTTTTATTATTTACTGCATTATTATTATCACTGCGATAAAAAGCTGTGGATAAAAGGGGAGGCAGATGCAGGCCAGGCTGTGCATAAACAGCGTCCCTTGACGGTTACGTCCCCTCCAGCCCCGCTCAGCCTCGTCACCGTCAGAGCGTGACGATATCCAGCACATCTCTGCCGGCCGCGTTACTCGGGCAGAGTAAACTCTGGCGGGGTTTAATTGAAATCAAAGATAAACACGCGCCCCAGGCTTCTGCCCTTCGCGCTCCTGGTTTGCAGCTTTGCAGAGAAGAGCTGGCTGGAAGAGGCAGGCAAAGGGGTGTCTGCTTGGACATATTAAGAATTAAAAACCCTTCTTCCAGCTCCAAAAACATGAGAGTTTCTTCTCGGATTTGGGAGGAGGGCAGAGCCTGCGGCAGCCGTAAAGTAAAGCCCCAGCGGACTTTGCATCTAAACTTTGCAGGGGGAATTGCGCCAGCGACTGCCCCGATGCGGGCACAGCAGCGGCTCCTTGCTGGGTCCCTCTGCGTTCCCGAGTTAAGAGGATCTCCGGAGGCTGAAACACGTCTCGGAGTAACGATGTTCCCCTAATCCAGCTCTACCTACCTGCCCCTTGAGGTTTTAAAACACATTAGTTGTTCTCCGTAGGTTTCCAGGCTGTTTTGGGGCTGAGTGTCCCTATTTACAGACCATTTTTCGTGCTGAAGTTGAGCAGGAATCTGTTCGAACCCTGTTTCAAACATGGGCTGGATTTATTTCCCCTAATGACAACAAAAATGCCCACCCGCATCCCAGACCTGAGTCCGCTCCTCTGTTAAATACCAGCTCCATTTGTTTAGAAGCCACTATTTATTTTTTTTTTTTAATTCCCCGAGCAGAGCAACGAGAGCCCCTCCCACGTTTCATCCTCCCACCCTCCGCTCCCTGCAGCCGAAGGGCAGGAGGGCGGCAGAGGGTCGGAGCGGTCCCTTCTTGAGACCCCCGTTTCGGATCCGCTCGCGTTAAGTTGACTTGCGGCGGGGGTTTTGCCAGCACGCAGACTGAAAAGCGCTTCCCGGGGTGAGAAGCTCGTTGCGGGGGAGATTTGGGAGTGCGCCAGAGCCGGGAACGCCAGCGATAACCCTCCATCCTCCTCCTCCATCACCTCTCCTCCCAGTTCTCCGCAGCTTTTCTAGCCCAAACGCTTTCGGGAAGGACGAGGGATCCGTGGGGAAGGGGATAGAGCAGCTGGAGCTCTTCCCTGGGATTCGGGAAAGACTGGAAAGGATTTTCGCTGGCTTCTTCCAAAATATCCCTTTTTGGACATTTGGATTTTTGGTATTTACAGTAAGCGCTTCTGGAAAGCAGAGCTTGGGGGGGATTTTGCAACATCACGGGGCGACTGCCAGGGCTCGCCCGGAGCCTTGCGGAGGGGAAAGTCCCAGCCGAGCTCTTCAGCCCCGTGTTTCTGGGTTTGTTTTTCCTGTTTTTTTCCATCACGCTGCCTCTCCCAGGCTTTCACGGGGCTCAAGAGATGTGTGTGTTCCTCGGGGACCAACCCGAGCAGCCACGCCAGCGTTTGCTCGCTCAATAAAAAGGTCCCTGACGAGCTTTGGAAAGTATCAACGGGTGCCACGTTCCCGGGAACGCCGGGAGTCTCCCGCGGCGCTTGCCAGCCACCTGCCTCATCCCAAGGGCTTTTGGCAGCGGAGCTGGCCCTTGTCTGGGATTGCCGGAGACTCCCAGGCCGGGGGGGGGCTGGGAAAAACAGCCGGGAATATCCAAAATTCCCAGGAATGTCCAAAATGGATCAGGAAAAACTGGCGGGGGAAGGAGATTTCGGCTGGGTCTCTCGCCCGCCAGGAAAACAGCCACCAACCTTCCCATCCCTGGGACAGAGATGCACCCCTTGCCTTTTCCTCTTCCCAGAGTTATCCCTGCGGATGCAGCTTGGTCGCAGGGACCAAGCAGCAGCGTGGATCTGTCCCCCTGCACCCTAAAGCCTCCTGGAATGTCAAAACACCTCCCAGCCTTGCAGCTGCTGCTCCGGGGGGGCTTCGGGGTCCCCTCCACCGGGGAGGGGAGAGCCCAGCCCCAGCCTGCAATCCCAAATTCTGGGCAGGGAAGTTTGGGAAGGCTTTAGGGGGGGATCTCACCCCTCTGTGATGCAGAAACCTCCCAAGCGTTTCTTCTGCAGCACAGGGGGCAAAAAAAAAAAAGCAGCTTCTTGGTCAAAACCGAGGGTTTATAGGAAAAGAGGAATTTGCTTTCCCTTTGGTATTTCTCTCCCCACCCCCAGCGTATCCTCGCCGGATTCAGAAGCCAAATTGCCCTTTTTTTCCCCAACCAAAGGCAGGGGCGAGGCGAGCGCCGGGGAGAAGATGGAAACTGGCCGAGGGCATCGCTTAGGGGGAGGGTTTTTTTTACAGGGGGGAGCATTTTGGCCGGTTCAGAGATGTCCACGTAGTTTTTATGTGCAAAAAAAATGCTTCCCAGCAGCTGAGTGCCTTTTCCCTGCCTCTCACGTCTTTCAGATCTGCGCCGTTTGCTTGGAGGAGTTCAAGCCCAAGGACGAGCTGGGGATCTGTCCCTGTAAACATGCCTTCCACAGAAAGTAAGTGTGGGGAACAGGAGACCGAACCCTGTCTGGCGGCCCCGGGGAGGCTCTTGGCGTGAGGTCTGCTGGTGCCGTGGCTCCCCCCCGGCGTTTGTTCCCACCCCAGCTCCAGGGGAGGGAAGGGAATTGCAGCAAAAGCCCCTTATCGAATGAATTTGAGCATTTGGAGCAGCAAAGGTCCAGTCGTGGACCGGCAAAACCACTTCACTTTATATATATATAGACTTTATATATTCCAAAATGTATATGTACACTTGTGTGTGTATATTTACATACATATTATTTATAAATATTTATAAAATATATATGCAGAACCACTGGAACAAGCTCCCCGGGGAAGCGGTCACGGCCCCAAGCCTGTTGATGTTCAAGAAGTGTTGGGACAACGCTCTTGGACGCGTGGTTTCACTTGTAGGTTGCCCTGTGCTGGGGCCAGAGCTGGCCTTGACCGTCCTCGCGGATCCTTTCCAACCCAGGATAGTCTATGCTTCTATGAAACGTGTATATATAAAATTTATATTTTTTTTTTTATAAAAATGTAAAACACTATGAATTTTATATGTATAATATATACATTACACGTTGTATGTGTGTGATGTATGTATATGATGTAGATTATACATTTTATATATTTATAAAATGCTTTATTCATATATACCTTTCTGTGTATATAGGTACTTTATATATTTTTGTGTATGTGTATACATTTTTGTATCTCTGTTTTATAAATATATATAAATTATACATATAAAAAAATATATTACATATACACAAAAATATATTACATGTACACAAAAATCCATGTATATACACACCCCCCCAAAAATGTCCTAATAAAATGTAAAGGCACCTAAATGGTGAATTAAAAATTCAGCCGCGTCAGCGCTCCAGGGTGGGTGACAACGGATCAGACCCGTTGTGCGGCCCGTCGCCCGCCTCCGAGGGTCGGGGTGGCTGCCACCCCCCAGGGGTGGTGGGGCACCGAATTAGGGGGGGGTTTGTGGTGTTTTTTTTTTTTTTGCAGCACCCCTGCAATGAGCCCCCTCCCCGTCTCTGTCCCCCCCCCAGGTGCCTCATCAAGTGGCTGGAGGTGCGGAAAGTCTGCCCGCTCTGCAACATGCCGGTGCTGCAGCTGGCCCAGCTGCACAGCAAGCAGGACCCCGGCCCCCCCCAGGGCCCCCTCCCCGGCGCGGAGAACATCGTATAGCTCCGCCGCCCCAGGGACTGCCCCGCCGCGGGGGGGGCCCCGCCGCCGGCCCCGGGGACTCGGTGACAACCAAAGCACTTCGGCACCAGCACGGAGGGACAGGCGAGGACGCGGGCGGCCGGGCGCGGAGCCCGGAGCACTTTACGGGGGGGGCACGTCTCCGCCGGCTGAAGCGGAAGAGCCCCGCGCCCCCAAAACCTGCCTCTGCGGAGCCGTGCCGGGATGAAGGGTCTCGCACTCGAGCCCGGGCTGGATTCCTCTCCCCGGGCGAGGAGGGGACTCAGGGTCCTCCGCGGGCGCCCTGCACGACATCCTTCTTCCAGCACATCCCTTCTCCAGCACGACGTCCACCGGGAAGCAGCGTGGGGCTCGACGGAGCAGTATCGAGCCGCCCGACAGCCTCCTGCAACGCCGCCACGTCCCCCCCGAGCGCCCCGGTACGCTTCCCAGCCCTGCTGCCCCCTGTGCCCCTCTGCCGCCGTTAAAAATGATGCCCAAAATGCAGTGGGGGACCCTGGAGCGTGACGGCTGGTCCCTCTTTGTCGTTACTGCATCGGGGTTACCTTTGCCTTCCCAATCCCTACCTGGAAAATTGGGTCTCAGCACCCCGGGCGCAGCGACGCCGGGGTTCGTGCCGCCGTTGGGTGCCGCCTCGGCACCCGCTGCCCCTCCGAAAGGGCTAACCGGGGCGGGGGAGCCGGCCTCGCCCCTGGGAGATGGCTGGGTGGCAGTCGCGTGGGGGTCTCGTGGGCTTTGGTTACCCCACACACCCTCCCCGGGGGTGGCTGCCCCCCTCCTCGGCGCGATGGGCTACCTCAGCGGGGCCGTTAGTCCCTCCGACGGGCACGATCCCGGCGTAAACCGTTAGCGGTGAGAGCCGGCGGCTGCCGCGGGGCAGGCAAAAATCCTGGCCTTTGGGTTCCTCCCGTCGCTTTGAGCTTGGCCCCGGGGGGTTCCGGGCGAGGGACGCCTGAGCCGGCAGCGTTTTGCCTTGCCAAAACACCCCATCAGCGAGTGCAAAAGCTGCTGGGGGAGGCGGGGGGGGGCCGTGCCACCCCCTCGCCTCTCTGACCACCTCACGGGGCAAATTCGGGCACCGTAGCAAACGTCCCGGTGTCCCCCTCCATCTTTGCAACTCTTATTCCCTTTTTTTTTTTTGGAGGGGGGGTGTCAGTATTAGATGGCAGCGGCTTTCCCGGCCCCCCCTCCCCCGGGCACAGGATGGGGCACGGGGCTGGGACGGCTCCGGGTGTCGTCCCCCCCTCCTGTAAATACCGTGCGACTCCCGAGACTGTTTATGGAGCGTGGAGCCTCATAGACGTGTTTGTACACTACGAATTCTGCAGCAGAATATTTTTTAAAACGTTCGCTGGTTTTTTTTTTTGGTTTTTTTTTGGTTTTTTTGAGGGGGGGTGGTTTTTTTTGTAAGCTATATTTTTGTATATTTAATTGCTATTTTAAAATTCTAATAATGCGTCTTTTTTGCTAATCACACTATTCTTAAGGAAAAACGAGGAAAGAAAAAAAAAAACCACAACAAAACGGTTTGCATGTGATTTGACTTGAAATGTAAATAAAAGCAGGTTTTGGAAGCGGGGGTGTGTTTGCAGGGGGGGGACAGTTTGCACCTGGGAGACCCCGGCCATGGCGAAAAGGGAGCACCCCTCGTTCCTCAGCCCTGTGTCACCCCGGGGCCGTCCCCAGCGGGGCTGGGACCCCCTGGGCCACTCCGGCCCCAGCCCTTTTTTTTTTGGGGGGGGGGGAGCCTGGAAAAGGGGCTGGTTTGGGGCTGGGTTTCCCCTTGTCCGTGTCTCCCAAGCGGAGCTTTGCTGCCGGATCGGGGAGATGGCCCCGGCGGGGCAGGCTCGCTGTCCAACGCGCCCTGGAAATCCCTGGCCGAGGGGGATTTCGCACATCCCGGGCACGGCCTGGGCTGCCCGGCTCGGGAAGGCGACGTTTCTCCTCCAAGCAACCTTCCCAGCCCGAGCCCCGGCTCCCGGGGCCAACGCCAACCTCCCACCGACCACGGGATTTGGAGGTCGGCTCCCAGCCGCCACGCTACGGGATTTCCCGGAGTCCAGTTTGAAACCGCTCCTGCTCGCCCCAGCTCTTCCTCCAGGCTTCACCAGACGGGTTGGAAAAGCCCCTTTTTTCCCCTCAAATCTCTGCTCTCCACGCCACCGCTGCCTGGTCCCGCTGTGGTTGCTTAGCTGGGGCCATCCCAGGTTGCAATCCCTGCGGAAACCCGGCGTGGAGGAAGCCGGGCTCCCACCTCGCCCTGTCCTGCTGTCCCCTGTCCTGCTGTCCCCCTGTCCCTGCCCAGCGCGGGGGGCTGCTGCCCTCTAGTGCTGGCTGCACCCTCAGAGCTGGGTGCTGGGGGCAGGTCCCACCTGGAGATGTTCTGCTTCACCTTCTCCAGAAGGCAAGGCAAGGAGTGACCTTCTCGCTGCCCTCCTAGTCATCTTCTGGAAGCTCCAGCCAGTCATGGTCATGAAGAGCTCGCTGGGCAAAGGTTCCCGCTGGTGGGACAAAGCAGCAGAGGGACCGGCCGAGCCGCAGTCCGGATCTAGCACCAAGAAACACAATTATTCTTGTTACTTCCACCCCACGGTTCCTGCCCTGGAGAGATGCCTTGCTTTCACCTCCAACCCAATCCATATCATCCATACATTAAAGGCCAAAGGGCCTCCATGGCACCGATCACCACCTACCACCGAAGTTGTCTTTCGTCAGACCCTAAAATGCTGCAATTTTGCCCCAGAACGATGCTGGAAACCCCCCTCGCCGCTGCTAACGAAGGCTGTGAGATCCCTCAGAACCCCTCGGGGCTTTGAAGCCAAGCTGCAAAAAATAAGCCCAGACCCAACCCCCGTCGTGCAAATCCACCTTCTCTCAGCAGCACAGGGCCAGGCTTTAGTCAAACCTGGTTTAGAAGCCGGGTTTTAAGGGACCTGGTTAAAAACATCACCAGTCTGGGGGGAGCGAGCGTGAGAAGGGATCCTCACTACCAGCAACAGGCAAATAATGAATTTTTGAATTTCCCCCCCCCCCCATTAACGTGTTTTGAAACGCAACCGATTTCCAGAGACCAGAACATGCGGGGCGTGAAAAATAATCAAGGATTGCTGACGGTTATTTTTAATAAGCTTCTAAAACTCAACTGGAAGGATTCGTTTACACCCATTTCACCAGCGTGTTCTTGATGCCTGCTCAGATCAACGTTCATCCCTTTGCTCTGTAGCTAGGAAGAACGAGACAAAGAAGCCAACAAAAAAAGAGTTTCAAGTATATAAAAATAACTGTAATATTTTATTACAAGAAGAAAAAAAAAAACAACCCCAAACAATTTACAAAAAAATACACACAATACATCAGGGACTTTGGTGTTGGACATCAGACCACGCAGGATCTACTCAAAATCCACAGAAAAAGGAGTTGCACAGCCAAGCGCGCAGAACGAACACCCGAGAACCCGCGGGACGCTGCTCCCAGGCACCTACTCCAGCGCCCCAGGACAGGGACTTCTCGCAGCCCAGGCTGCAGGGTGGCCGCAGAGGCTCCTTGCCTCTCTCGAGGTTTCTCAGCTCCCCACAGCTTCCCTCTGCGTAACAAAATCATTTCAAGGTGGCTTCTTCCTTCCAGTCTTCAGCTCCCCAAAGCTACTGCTATTAAAAAAAAAAAAACAGCCCTTCTTTTGGGCATCACCAGGATTCAGAGGAGACTCGCGCACCCTCCCCGCACCGGACTAATTAAACCTGGTAAGCCCGCACCAGCCCGGTGCATCGCTGAAGTATTACACCCAGCAGCCAAGCAGGTCCTGGCCACGAGGACATTTCAAAAAACCCAAGTGTGGTTTTGTTTCTTTTCCGTGAGCCTGAGTTTTGACCGTGAGGGTGGGTGACCTGGCTGGAGTGGCGGCCGGTTACGTGCTGTGCATTACATTTTGTATGGTAGGGAAAGAGTTAAGTCTAGAAAACCTACAATTAGCAATTCTAAAGTGGAGTTGTTTTTAATACACCTACCTTGGGGTATCTTTTGTGTGATTTCGGAAGGAATGAAGAATAAATGAGATCTTAGATGCGATAGATCCCAATCAGGTTGCCCAGAGGAGTGGATGCCCCATCCCTGGAAGTGTTCAAGGCCAGGCTGGATGGGGCTTTGAGGCACCTGGTCTGGTGGAAGGTGTCCCTGCCCACGGCAGGGGGATGGAGGAGATGGCCTTTGAAGGTCCTTTCCAACTCAAACCACACTACGAGTCTCTATTATCCTGCTCAAACCCCCCACCTCTAAAAGTAACGTTATACTGAACGCAGAGGGGGACACGACTAAAACCTGCACTATACTGCAGGAAAAGCACAAAAATTTTCTTCCGCAGACAGCACGCAGCAAAGGCTACCTTCCACGTGAACGCTTCTCTTCCCCCCCCGCCCCATTTTATTGTTGTCGTCAAATCACTGGATGCATTCGGGAAGTTCCAGGCCCACACTTAACTGAAGTTTAGAAAACGCCTTGCTTTATGCCCTGTCCGCTGTCTGGAACACCCACCCGGCAGAGCTGACAGGGCAGGCTTTAAAAGAAATATCACACAGGATCTAATCTAGCGAAGAGCACGTCTTCCACATTCGTAGTTTCTTCCCTTTTCAGGCCCAAAAGAGAGGCAGGTACCACACAACAACGCCAGCGAGCTGCGGAGCGGCTTGCGAGTACTCGGCTCTCGGGCTGCAGCGACGTATAGAGCCGGACCCGACTTGCTGTGCCGCTACGACACCTCTACCGCGCGTTACTGCGGCCAAACCGCAAGCCACCCAACGGGGACGGGCCGTCCAACGCCGCGATCAGTCATCAAACCGTGCGTCGGGATCAGAGAGCTGAAAATCAACTTATCTGAAAAAGCAACCATGACTTTAAAAGACGCGTTCGAGTCAGGATGACAGTCATTCCGATGTCGTGGGACAAAGCCCAACGCGTGTCGACTGAAGTGAGCTGCACTCGCGTTTCACAGACGACTGCTTCACCCCGCTCACGGAAGGACGGCGTCTACAAACAGCCGAGCTGGAAAGCCAGAGCACCGAAGCAGAATCTCCGCTTAGCTGACACCTTCGGGGGAAGGTGCAGATGGCTCTTCAGAGGAGCAGCGCTCTCACGCTCCCCGACCGCAGTGCGGTTACACCGAAATAACTGGCGCTAGCGGCACGGCGCAGAGAACGCGAACACCCTTCTCGCTAAAGATCTTGTTCGCTTCGTAACGCGAGATCCGGGTCCGGGAAGGATTTCTGCAAAGAGCAGGGCAAAGCAGAGACACGAGGAAGGAAGGTCAGGCGACAAACCGTACGCACGCTGCTTTTCTTTTTGAAACTGCTGTCCGCTATCAGCATCTCTGTTGTTCGGAGAGGTCATTTCTTCAGTGTGCAGCAAGCCATTTCTAAAGCCGCATCCTCAGATCTTTAGGGGTTCCAAACTGCAGCAACCCAGTTTGCAGGCTGTACGCAAGACGGCATGCGCAGAGAAAACAGAGGAGAGTCCAGCATGCATATGGGGAGGAGGGGTTTCCCCTGGAAACTACTGGTTTAGCAATTAATAAACATAAAATGGAACATTACAGAGAAGATCCCAAGCGTATGACCGAAAGAAAAAGTAATCTCTTTGGTATAGTTATATGCAGCCAACTTTTACAACACAGGAGGAAAAAAAAACCCAAACAAAAACCCCACTATTTCATCTTCAAATTTGCTTTTAGCAGATCTCAAGGCGAGAGGTGACAGACACCCCTAACGCCGTGATACGGCGTATCGCAGAGGGTCTCTCTAGAAGTGTTACAGGCTGAAATCGGAGTCAACCCGAGACTCGGGATTCACGCCTTACCTTTCGTCTCTCCTATACACAGGTAAGAAACTGCGATAACGGGAATAAAGCCTCACTGATAGCACAACGGTGTTTGACAGGCCACTGTACGGTTCAGAGGAGACAGAAGCGGTCCGTGTGGTTTTTACACGCCGGGGCTGCGCTGATGTTCTTTCCCCTTTACAGACAATTTACAGCATAAGGAGCATGCGATGCCTTTCATTTGCAGGACATAAAACGCTGCAGCTGAACTCTATAAACTGTGAACTGGGTAGGCGTTCAGCACTCAAAGGAATCTTGATGGAGGGAATAGAGTGCAAGTCTTCTATTATGTCACCACCATTAAACATACGTAGAATTCTACATAAAAAGGGCTATTTGAAGTAAATGCCCTCCAGATGTTCGGGATACAACCGCCACCTTCGGTCAGCGTATTTGCATATACACTCCTGTTGAACAAACCTGCGTTGTAATTGAAGATTGGTTTCAACTGTTTACAGACAGAAACGCAACAATTAGTTTCACAGTCAGTGAACGGATGCTTTGAAGCAAAAACATGGGCTTCGCGACCCAGGAAGCGCCCCGACTTCGTAGGTCCAACGTACAGAACCTGCCCCGAGTCAGGCTGAATCCAGGAGTTCCAGAAGAGCACCGACCGCACCAAAATAACCCTGAAGAGCAAACAGACAGGAAAATCTATTAAAACCTCAAACATGGGCACGCACCTGACCCAAGAACAGGAATATTACACGTACGGTGTAATTTTAACAACTTTTAAATTTGGTGGGAAGAAATAACTATAGGTAGGTACATTAAAACTATATTCTAACTATAATTGCTACATGGGAAAGAAGAGCTGCACAGAATCATCTATACTGTCAATAGTCTTAAAGTTCACAAGCAAGATGAGCTTGGTAGTAAACAATTTCTTATATTAGCTACTGGAACGATATACATGTTTTTTGTGACCCTACACTGGGCACGGCAGTACCAAAGCGTTGGGAACCTGCTGCACAGTCTGCGTCACCAACAGCTACAGACTCCACTCGGCTGTTTCCAGAGAGTACAAAGGATTTTCCTTTTTACACGAGACAAAATAAATTTAGAAAGTAATTTCACCTCATGTTCCAAGAAAAGTGCTTTTAACTGTCCCTTCGACCAGTAGTCCAAAGCATATGCCAGAAGCCTCATGGAAATTGTATTGATCCGAAGGAAATTGCCAATGAACACCACGCGATTTATGTTCTGCAAGTATTAAGGAAAAAAAAAAAAAACAACACAAAAACCAGGAACGTTAAGGCTAAATTCCATTTTCTGCTTGCAACGATGAAAACCCCACCTTAGAGTAAGAAGAAAAAAGTTACACCTATAGTGCCTTTTAAATATATTTTCAAATCTATTTTCCAGTGAGACTCGATGAAAAACAACCAGCTGAAAGCAGAGGGAAATCACCAGTCGACACTAAAGCAACAAAATCCAGATAAACTGCATCACCCCAAAGAGCTGCTCCTGGCAGCTACGGAGCGTAACTGCCTCGGTGAGTGGGGATGGGAGCTGCAGAGAGAAGAGTTGTAACGCATTTCTGAACTTAGAATTTTAAAACTGGAGCCAAAAGAGCCGATCTGCAAGCAAGAAACGACACCGAAGTCGGCTTGGGGTCTGGCAGCAGCAAGAGAGGGTTCAAAAGAGCAAGGGGAGGTCAGAAAGGGTGCATTGAGATGGGCAGGAACTGCACTGGGAGGGGCCTGAGACTATGCCAAAGACAAAAAAAAAAGAACTGTACTGGGCACTGGTGAGGCCGCACCTCGAATCCTGTGTTCAGTTCTGGGCCCCTCACCACAAGAAGGACATGGAGGTGCTGGAGCGTGTCCAGAGGAGGGCAACGAAGCTGGTGAAGGGCCTGGAGCACAAGTCTGATGAGGAGCGGCTGAGGGAACTGGGGGTGTTTAGCCTGGAGAAGAGGAGGCTGAGGGGAGACCTCATCGCGCTCTACAACTACCTGGAAGGAGGTTGTAGCGAGGTGGGGGTTGGTCTCTTCTCCCAAGTAACAGCGATAGGACGAGAGGAAATGGCCTCAAGTTGTGCCAGGGGAGGTTTAGATCGGACATTAGGAAAAATGTCTTCACCAAAAGGGTTGTCAAGCCTTGGAACAGGCTGCCCAGGGAAGTGGTGGAGTCACCATCCCTGGAGGTATTTAGAAGACGTAGATGTGGTGCTCAGGGACGTGGTTTAGTGGTGGACTTGGCAGTGCTGGGTTAACGGTTGGACTTGATGATCTTAAAGGTCCTTTCCAACCTGAACAATTCTATGATTCTATGAATTAACTGACTGCTGAAAGTGTCGGGCAGGATCTGCAGAACGTTATAAACACTCACAATTCTGTCAGAAAGCAGTACCCGCCAGGCCATTTTAAGACAGGCGTTTTCAGACTCTTCCACGCTACCCAGAAATCCACAGGTGCAGCTACGGCCTTTCTAGCTTAGGAATTGGAATAGAACGGTTGATTTTTTGCTATGAGATCCTCTCCTGGCTAGGGACACTGATCATCAAGTGCCATCTCCCCTCTCTACCCCCAGCTCTGGCCTTCGACTCATCATTAAGAAAGCTGAACGGCTCTCTGCTGTCAGTCGGGGCGGGGGGGAGCCACATTTAGAAACCCATAGCCAACACAATTCTGAAAGAAAGGAAAAGACCAACCAAGTAGCGATATTTTGGATTTAACTCAGATTTCCAGCCAAACTTTTCAAGCCCAAAATAGTTCTCCTGAGCCAAGCGATGAACTCTGAAGCTTTCTTGTTCTCCAGCGAGAAAATAATTTTCAGTTCCTCCCCTTACCGAGGAATCAGGATCAAATCCTATCTCCTCCTTCGCTCACATCCTTCTGCGGATTTTCCTTCCGTCCCCACATTCATTAACGCTTCCCCCTAATTGTTCAGCACCCTCCCTGCATTCAGCTGTGTACTCCAGAGCGAGGACTCGGCAGACGTATTGCGGACAAGACTGTTTATAATACGTCTTGCCTAATTTCAGGAGTAAATGAAGGTAAACAGTAAGCATCTGCCAAGAGCAAGAGGAGTCAGGAGGATGCTTCGCCCCATGGGAAGAGGCTCAGAAGGGAGCGGAGAGCACGTCTCTGTTCTTTCATAGCCCTGTACAATGCTGCTTGACATGAATGCAACAAGGCAGCACTGTAAAGAAGCTGAAAGCACAAAGATACAGGAACGGCCGTGGAAGTGGTGGGACCTGACCAAGAAATCGAGAGCAACTCTTCGAAACGACACAGGAAAGGTATCCAGCCTCTACACCCCTCCACCCCACCCTTCCTTCTCTCTCAGCGGTCCCAAGAGCTGTAGTTTATCGCACACCTACCGTTCCTCAAACCACTGCAGAGAAACCGTTTAACTCCTGACAAAGCAGAGCACCTAATGAGACCAACGGCCAACCCCTAATTCCTTCACAGCACAACGATCCGGCTCAAACTACACAGACGAGCAAAGCACCAAATTTACTGAAGAATCCGAAACGAGGGGGTTACAACTTACTGAACATCCGAAAAGACGAGTACGAACATGCAGCTACAGGAGCGTGTGCAGGGAAAGAGACGCTGCGTGACAGCAGCACACAAGTGATGCTTTAGACAGGGAGCGACGAAACAGATTTCCCCGTAATACCTCATTAAGTGCGCACATCCGTGCTATGGAGCCAATGTTATTAGTGATGGTTATTAAAGTAGCCTTTGCGAGGTCCTCTTTGCTGACAGATTCCCGCTTCTCCTTGCTCATCATGTTTCCAAAGCTGTAAAGACATAAAGACAGTTTTCGGGTTAAAGGTCCATTTGCATCAGAATTCCAGGAGAAAACGGGAACTGCTAATTTATCCAAAGTGATTCATCTTGAAGTATTTCTTTCTAACTTTGAAAAGTGTTGCTATCAGTAATTTAGATGTGGTAAAACAGAACAGCAGAAGGAATGGTAGCTCTCGTAAGAGACATAAATCCAGTTTTTCATCCTTGCAGAATCTCCTGTGAAAATAAAAATCAGTCAAGTCATTACCTGGATGCTACAGCCCAGCCTGGCAATCCGAATCGCTCGTAGTCTCCTCCGTAAATGTCCCGCACTAGTTTGTCCACTTTGGTACTGTCTCCATGGGATGCCATCTCTAGGGCCTCTTCAAAGGTGGAGCAACCGGTAAGAAGGCAGCAGAGACCAAAAAAGGTTCCCCCTCCAAGGCTGCAACATAAAGCAAAAGCAAAGTCACCCGCCTTGCTTCTGAAGAGACAGAGAAAGAAAAGGCCTCAGATTTCTCAGCTACGAATGAAAGCTCGGATTACTCAGCGACGCTCAGTTAGCTCAGGTTGCCCCATTCCTTCAGCTTCTTCTCTTTTCAGTGAGAGCAATCTTGGAAGAGCAGCAGTTTTCTTTTAATCTGTTACTTTCAAATATCTTGCAGCCTATAAGGAATCCCACGCCTTCTGCAGAGGGCATGTTTCTAAATGAGACATTAATTTTTACAATATCCACCTTCTTCCCAGCACTCAGAGAAAATAAATATTAGTCCTGAGGGATAACAGGAGTATTAGAGCACAGCTCTTCAAAACTTAAGGGAAAAAAACTAGGTCCTGTCCACTTTACTGTGCACACATGCCAATAATGATGTACAAATAGAGTAAGAGCTGTACTGTGGGGTTTTTTTTATTATTATTGCTAACTTTCAGGACATTCAGGAAAGCTTAAAGCCACAGAGCTTTTTGGCTTTGCCTGGCAACAAGAGCCACATCTTCAAGAAGGGTAGCTGCAGCAGCCCAGCAACTGTCTGGGGAGTTACTGCCATGCCAGCATCCCTTCCACCAAAATAAGGTAACTTTTGGAAGTCAGGATGCAAACCTCTACTGCTAGGATCAAAGCTGACAGTTGTTAACATGATCATTATGAATATATTTGGGATAACCCCAAACTATGGCAAATAAAAGTTCAGAAGCTGCTTTTTCAGTTGCCCTGCTGTAGGAATTAGAGACTGGTTGCAGTAAGGAAATCAAAACATGAAATTCAGGTTCTCTCTTCCAGGAGGGAACTTTGTTGGCAGAGATGAGGGACTGCAGTAAAAGCAGGAGCTCAGTCATTCAACTCCCCACCTTTCATGCCGCTTGTCCCTGAAAACGTCATCTACAATGCAGAAATACATTCCAGATTCTAAAATAAAACTCAAAGTGAATTTACCCCCTCACAGCACTCACCTGGTCCCCGTTACCCGTTTATAGTTTTCTTTTGAATACACAGCCAAAATGCTGACCCCTGAGCCAATGTTCACCAACAGGAGAGGATACGGATTCTCCAAGTTGAATGGGAGCTTCTGACATCTTTCAGCATCCGTCGGGTTTTCAAAATAGTAGCACTCTGAATGTCCATTGAATCCAACTGAATCAATGTACAAAACTCCTTTAATAAGGCAATCGAGTTCATCTAGCTTACAAAGCTGAAGGTCACCCATCTGGCGGGGGGGGAAAAAAAGAAAAGAAAGAAGAACGTTGAAGAAGTAGCTAGGGATCTGAAGTGTTTATGCTCAGGGCTAGAAAAACGCATTCCCTGCCAGCTAAATTCAGCTATCTCCGTTGCTCCCTGCGGTGCAGGGAGTACAGGTCACAGGAGGGCTCCATCCTTCTCCAGGCACGGGGACTGCTGACTACCCCGGCCCTAACGGGTGCAGACGTGGAAGAGGGGGGAAACGAACAACTGGATCCATAGATGGATGCCAAAAGAATCCCATCAACTTCCACGGGCCTGATTTAGGTCCTGACTCTGAGGCGTTAGCATGAAAAATAAAGAAAAATGAGAAGGGACTTTACTGTTGGACCAAATTTTAAAAAAAAAAAAACAACACCCAACCAAAAAAACCACCCAGAAAAAGAGGAAGTTACGAAATTGTTTTCCCCTCATGTCACTGCCTTGACTGCACAAAAAGCCTCTTATCTGGTGCGTTTTTTCAAGCCCTGGTTAAACGAAGGATTTGCCACACATTTTTTTCACCTGTGAACGAGAATCAAACTTATAACGAAGCCACATGATGATGTCAAATCCCAACTACTGACCTCCTTTCAGTTAATTTACCACCAAATCTGACTGAGCCTCAATCCGCTCGCTCACATGCGTGTTAGAAATGAAACCGCATGAGCAAAGGAACAATCAAACAAATATTAAGCATGTGAAAAGACAGCAATGAGAAAAAAAACCACAAGACTGAGATCAGCATAATCAGAGATGAATAACGCAGAGAAAGTCTTGTAAGAGCACACGCCATGGAAGTTAGGGAATAATTTTAGAGTTACAGGAACGTTACATGCACTTTTAGGAAAGAAAGCATCCTAATTTGGAGATGTGAACTGGACTCCACATGCTGTTTCCTGAACCAAGTTTAATTTCAGTTAGGTACACCCTTCCAAAGCTAAGATTTACAGAAATTTTAGAGTCTGCGGAGGAAGTTTTCTAGTTTTAAGCTTTAAGAAAAATTTCACTACCAGATCCTAATCGTATAGAAGCCAAAAATGCATACTGTGCGAAAGTCCTGCTCAAATTTGTACGCTCCACCTCCCGTAGCACATAAGGTAGTATGGAGGCTTGAGAAGTGTTTTTCGCTTCCCATTTGAATAAAAGCAGGCATGTCATGGGTAGGAAAGCGTATAAAGTGCAGATTGCCTTTACGTCCACACAGGGTAAGGTCCTTTAGTTCAAGGTGCACATCCCGAATGCCTGTAGATCCATAGGCTACATTTGATGTCAGGTATTTGCGGATACTTTTGAGATTTTCCACTTCTTCCTCCTCCTCTTCAGCGGTGATGTCCTTTGGTTCAAAATAAACAAGTTTGACCAAGGTCCCTCCAATATCCAAGCCAAACCAAGGAAAGACTAAAGAAAGGAGAAAAAGGAAAAAAAAAAAAGGAAAAGAAACAGGGTTTGATATTGTCATACCACCAGCAAAACTCTTATTAATTCATGCAAGTCCCTAGGGACTCCAAAATGCAGGCCTGTTTGATCTATTCTTTTCTAAAACACAAGAAAAAACGTTAGCAGCCTGCTCCGTCTTTCACAAGTGTGGCCGAGATGCCTCTGTACACGGACTTAACTCCTGTTTTGAGAGACCTCGTGTTCGGGAGCTCCCGACGTGGGATATTGCAATCCGCAAAGTATTTACCCCCCCGCCACGCAGCACCGGAGACGGAGACAGCGCAGGTCTGACAGCACCCGCTAGATACTGCTGCGATTTTAATCCCCAGCTATTTCTTTTACAAAGTTCTGATCCAGAGCCAAGGATAATACCAGTGCTTTTACATCAAAGGGATGTACAAACGTTAACTAATTACAACACGTAACTGAGGTAGACAAGTAATCTAAGATGCCCCAGGGAGACAAAAACAAATGTCTAATTGGATTATTTTATTAGGCAAATTCCCCCATGGTACAAAATATGCATTAGTGTCAGGCCCAGCAACATTTACAGCTGTATTAGATAATGAGCTTCTTGGAAAAGATCAAAAGAAACCCCTGATCAGATGGAATCTGCGATTAGAGCTGAGAACTGGAACAGATTAATATTACTATTAATGAGCTAAAGGATAGGCTAGAGCTAACAAGATACACGGGCTCCAGAGCAAAGAGAAAAATGCAGCCACATGTTACGGCTTACGGCAGCAGGATTAAACCCTTACGTTTTTTTCCAAAAGGAAAAAAGGAATGGTTAGAAAATAAACCCACATCGATGTTACTAACATTCCTCTGGAAAGAAGGATCTCAGGTTTCAGTAAAATCCTTACATGTCAGAGACAGGCATGGTAACATCCTACTGTTATTTTTTGCAAAACACGTTTGCTTATCTCCAGACAGATAAGCGTGCAACGCGAAGCAGTCCTCGTTCCTACGGCCATTTCAGAGCGGGCAGCCCTCCGGTTGAACTCAGGGAAGCCGCAGCTTATCCCCAGAACGCAGAACTGCCCACGCGAGAGCGCGTTCCTTGTCCCCCCGCCCCAGCAGCGCAGGAGGCGGACGCCGAGGCCCCGTCACTCGGGCGGCAGGAGCACCAAGCAGTCGGAGGGCGATCCCCAAAAACCCAGCGGCAGCCCTTCAGAAAGCCGAACAGCGAAGGAAACAACTCGGGGGCAGGAGGGGAACTCGCTCCCAGACCAAACGGTCGTTGAAAAGCCACAAACCCGACAGACGAGCGCGTGTTTGAAGACGATGTATCCTCTCCTCGGCGGGTTAACCGGGTCGCTGTGCAGAGCGGAGGCAAGACAGGCCCTTTTAGAGCACCACGGTTCCCCAGGAGATGCTAGAGCCATCAGCTACCCACGTTAATTTTAAACCACGGAGTTATTTATATATATTTACAGAGAGGCCACCCCAAACCATCACCAAAAGAAATCTTGAAAGAAGATGCAAGCTCTACTTTGGGAGGCACATCCAAATCTCTCTCCATTTTGAATGCGTTTACTTCAAACAAGAACAGACATAAAAATAACTGTTCATGAATGAGAGAGAGAGAAATTTGAAGCACAGTCATAGAATCATAGAATCATAGAATCATTAAGGTTGGAAAAGACCTCTAAGATCATCGAGTCCAACCGTCAACCCAACACCACCATGCCCACTACACCATGTCCCTAAGGGCCTCATCTACACGTCTTTTAAATACCTCCAGGGATGGTGACTCCACCACTTCCCTGGGCAGCCTGTTCCAAGGCCTGACCACTCTTTCAGTAAAGAAATTTTTCCCAATATCCAATCTAAACCTCCCCTGGCGCAACTTGAGGCCATTTCCTCTCGTCCTATCGCTTGTTACTTGGCAGAAGAGACCAACCCCCACCTCGCTACAACCTCCTTTCAGGTAGTTGTAGAGCGCGATGAGGTCTCCCCTCAGCCTCCTCTTCTCCAGGCTGAACACCCCCAGTTCCCTCAGCTGCTCCCCATCAGACTTGTGCTCCAGGCCCTTCACCAGCTTCGTTGCCCTCCTCTGGACACGCTCCAGCACCTCCATGTCCTTCTTGTGGTGAGGGGCCCAAAACTGAACACAGGATTCGAGGTGCGGCCTCACCAGTGCCGAGTACAGGGGCACGATCACCTCCCTGCTCCTGCTGGCCACACTATTCCTGATACAGGCCAGGATGCCGTTGGCCTTCTTGGCCACCTGGGCACACTGCCGGCTCATGTTCAGCCGGCTGTCAACCAGCACCCCCAGGTCCTTTTCCTCCGGGCACTTTCCAGCCACTCTTCCCCAAGCCTGTAGCGTTGCCTGGGGTTGTTGTGGCCGAAGTGCAGGAGCCGGCACTTGGCCTTGTTGAACCTCATATATTGGCCTCGGCCATCGATCCAGCCTGTCCAGGTCCCTCTGCAGAGCCTTCCTGCCCTCCAGCAGATCAACACTCCCGCCCAACTTGGTGTCGTCTGCAACGGAGAGAGGAAGCAGGAGCAATTCAAGGACTTTTTTCATGACAATTTCTCATTCTGTACTCCAGAATTCAGAATTGCAAACTCTATCAGCATTTCAAGATGGAAAGTCTACCAAGTGCTTTACTTGGAGAAAAGTTTAGCATATGTGTCTTACTTCAAGACTCCTTCACGAAAACCTTCCTATAGCTAAACGAAACAGTTAAGTTACTTCTCAAGAGAGGAACGTTGGCTGCCTGGACCTCATCACGTAATGTCAGGAGAACCATATCCCCGGGGACCCCAGACCAGGAGGAGCACCCTCATGGGAAGGGGAGTCCAAGACCCCAGAGTATAAGTGAGGGGAAAGGCAGGACGAACTCCAGGATTTCTGTACCCCCAAAAGAAAGGGCCCTGTCGTGGAGGAGTGTGGCAACGGGCGCTGAGCTGGCAAACAGAAGTGACAGAGACCACGACCACTCCAACAGGGAGATGGACACCCTACTTCTGCATGGTGGCCATCAGGGCAGCAAACACCGAGTGTCCGCTTGCTTCACTCACTTGCTCGTCCCGACACCTTAAACCTAAAAACCTGTACGCAGGCCCACCTGATGCGATATTAAAGCCATCTCCAACATGGCATATACGTCCATAAGTCAGCAGTCCCCATATTAATGGCAGAATACAACCCCCGCAAAGTATTTTGTCTTTCTTTGAATCAAAGTCCTAGATTTATCAACTAACTACTGCAGAAAAATGCTTTGAACAAGGATCATGCCCTGCTACTGAGAGAAGCAGCCATAAAAATACCATCAACGTCACACAGGTAAAAACAGGGCATTGGCAGCCAAACCAGAGCCTTCTGCTGCCGCTCCAGTCCCTCCAGCGACCGGAGCTGGTAAACACCAGCTCTATTTAAATACCCAGTTCACGTATATGACCACTAAAACAAGTTTCCCCATGTTCACTGTGCTTTTTAATACTGCTTAAACTCTGTTGGAAAACTAGCAAGCTCTACGGAAGAAAAGGAAGAGGAAGAGGCTTCCCACGTTACTCAGCCAAGTCTTCTCCGGGCTGTCGAGGTCACTGACATCCTGGACTCCCTTTTCACAAATTTCCCACTCTTAAAAGCACTCGGCTGTTTTGTCGTCTCTGCTCTGACGAAGGTATTGGTTCCAGAAAACCTCCTGTCCTGGTGCTGGGAAACCTCCTTTTGATTTCTGGAATATATTTGTTCCTGTTAGGACATGCAATTTTTTTTCTGCGTTATGAAGCTTGCACTTTTTTTTTTTTTTAAAAGCATCCCCACCCTCGTATTTAGAGACAGCAATCCTCTCCCCAACCTCGCTTTGCTGGGCTACGCAAGGGTAAAAACAGGGAGAGGGCAGAGGATGGGGTCTCGGAGAAGCTCTCATTGGGGTGCAGCCGAAAAACATCCAAAAATGAAGGCGCGGTGCCCCGCTGAAGCCACATAACTGAAAATGCGGTACGGGCTGCTTCATCACACGCGAACGGGCTTCCACTTCAGAGCAGACACTCAGCTGGCAGTACCTGCATTTGGTCAGTAGAATAACACTAGTTCATTTTAAAGTTGGTTGTGAAGTTCACGCACCAAACTCCTACATTCAGGGACACAAACCTTCCACGTTTTAGGGCTCGAGAATCACCAACTCGGTCCATCAGTTGAGGAAGCTTTCCTCGTCACAAAAAAAGATAGCAGCTCCTGAGAAACTTCATGCCAGCTCATTCTCAGTGCCCTCAAAACCTTCAATTTTTTTAATACATATAAATTTACTTTTTATTCGGGTGTTGTTACAGCTGTCACTGAACTAGCAGAACATCAAGCGTGGGGTTAAACCACGCCAGTTACCCACTGTCTGGCACACCAGAAGACACGGCTAACGGGGAAACAGGAACGACGCCTGCAGAGCTTGGTGTAAACGGCAGTCAGGTTGGGCTCAGGGCTTACTCGTCTTCACTCAAGCACTGGCCCCGCTAAATCCCAGCTGGCTCCAAAAAGAGCATCCAAGCCCCTGGGCGGGGACACAGCCTCAGGCCGGAGCTGGCTCCGCGCATCCCTGCGGCACCAGCTGCAGAAAGCCGCCGCACGGAGCAGCTGGTGTTCTCCATCTGCCAACAGCTCAGCTATACCTTCAGTAAGTCACCAGGGATAAATTCTAAAAGATAGCCTATTAAGGTAATTAACTTAAACCAAATGATTCTTAATTATGGATTTCTCATTATATACATCCCAGCCACAGGTTAAGAATCCAAGGAAGAAGCATGCTAGCTCAAAATTAAGTACTTCTTCACCATATCACAAAGGATTTTCTACGCAGTAAAACCCGCACAGAGCACTCAAATAACTTGGGGCAGGGGCAAAACTTCCCCTATAAACCCATTTTTGTAGGAAAGGGGTGTGGCATACAAACAAGAGGAGGAAATTAGTTCAACGACACGGAGAACCGTTTTTTTTTTCCCTTCACTTACAGGAAGTCAGCCCACACGAACATGCGGGGCAGCAACAGCTCTTCCGTATCCGAGAACTAGAAAAACCCATGCCTTCAAAGGGAGGAAGGAGGAAGCTCTCTTGGATGAACGCCATCACCATCCGCCACCGAGATTTCTCTTAAAACACTGATTTTTTTTCCCAGCACCTACAGTGCAGTTGAAAGGCACCCAAAGATCTCTCCCTTGTAAGCCTCTACAGCATTTTTTCCAAGAGAGCTGCTGCAGAAGACGGCAGATCTAGAGCCGCGTGAGAACTGGTGGCATCCAGGAGCTTTTGGGCAGCCCGGAGCCCGATTTTTCTCAGTCAGAAGGTTCTGCTGAAATAACCAGCGTAAGAAGACGCCAGTTTTAATGGCCAAGGCAGAAAACGCAAAGGCCGCCTCTCTTCACCACCTCCCCGCCGCTAATTGGAGCCCTCCGTGCTGGGAAAGAGCCTCACACGTCTCTCCTTTCCTAGTGCTTACCAGGCGGAGAACGACGGGGAGGATGAGAAACCCATCGGCAGAGCACGGAGGAGCATTGCGGTGCGAATCTCTGGATTCTCCTCCTGCCCAGCACCTTCCGGGAAGTGTTTCAGTCTCTCCCCGGGTATTTGGACATTGACAAGAAAGGCAGGAAATCCTCCTCCCAAAGCCAGAACCGCTCTCCATTCAAAACCTTCTACAGTCTTTTCCTTAATGAAACTCTCTGTATTACTTTGTTAGCATAATGACAGCCCCCAACCTGACTCTCAAACATCACGCACGACAAAAAAATAAATCCAACAGTATTCAGTGTGAAAAGTACAAAGAAGATGACTTAAGGAACGGGCACCACTCAGCAGATGAGGCACACAACGATGAGCCTTATTTTCATTTGCTTCCCTGATGCAACATACTGCAACAGCAGTTATAAAGCATCCTTAAAGCAAATTTTTCTCCAAGACAAAAATTCTTCCTCTTTTGGCCTGACATAGCATCGTTTTCCCTTAGCACAGACACTTTTAAAAAGCAGCTCTATACATACATTTTCATACACACAATTTACACGCAGCTCTTTGTCTTAAAAATAAACTTTCTTCTAATGGGCAGATCTATGGATACGCAACAACAAACAACAGACCAGTCTGCAAACAAAATTAAGGGCTTACAGCTAGCATTAAATAACCCCGCACACAGAAAAGCTCAAGGATACTATAGTATCCTTCCCTTCATCTTCAAATCGCTTTTAGAGTTAGACTGTACGCTCTCTGGGGCAAGAAAAATATAATGCCTTTATTTGTTATGTAAATTACTTTATAAAACTGGACACTATATAAATAAAAAAAACCTCAACAAACTCATTTTGCAAGCTGCAGAAACAGGCGATATAATTAAAGATCTCCATGGTGGATTTTCTTCATATGACAAGCAGCTCAAGTCGTATTTCAGACTGATCCTTAAGTTATTAGCCAGTTACACCAGAAGCTAAAAAGATTAACCTGCGGAGGAGCAAAGAAGACTGATGATTTAGTTGAGCGCATGATAGCATCTCTATGCTTATTCTAAAATATTCAACGTTATGTTTTAATAGTGTTATACCATGATGGAAATTTTACAGCTGGGGAAAAAAAATATTCATCGGTATTTAATATAAAGTGACACTAAGTCTACATATCCTCCCATCTCTAAAAATAGGCTCTGCTAGGAATTCACATTTCATACACAATTACAAAACATAAAAAGGTATTTAAAAAATCAAAGCTTAAATTTTTTACTGCAAAGGAGCTGCCAAAACAGTATTTTATTTGTACCTCTACTTGCATACTGTATATACCGAGAATTTAAAGCAATGTGCACATTATGTCTTTGCATGATCCTGACAGACGGTACTAAAACTTTAAAATAAAAAGGTATCAGTTGAAAGGACCACAGAATGCATGAGGACATTTTTTTTTTTAAACCACACATGCATATATTTTTAGAAACTATTTGCAGGATGCCCGTCTTGACGTTTTAGGTATAGGCTTTCTTTTGGAATTCAGGAATACCCTACAATACAAATACACTTTATGCAACTTACTTCCCCTTCCCTTTTGTCAAACAGTAAAACATTATGGATGATGCCTGGCAACAGCATCAAAACCAGCTTTTTTTTCTTTTTTTTTCCCCCTCAGAGAACTAACAAACAGGCTACAGAAAGGAGAAGCATGCTTTGTTACCCAGGGCAATAACCTAAACCCATCTCTGCCGAGGACACCAGGTTTTCAGAAAGGCGCAGAAGAGCCGTGCGGCAGCGCGGGAGAGCCAGGAGGGAGTGGGGGAAGGGGAAAAGGGGGGAAGCTGATGAACTGAATCGCTGACCTATTTCTCTTATCGTAAGGAAGATTCGTTACAACAAAATATTCCCCTGCTCATTATGATCTGGTCATCATCGGTTTTACACCTGGCATTTAAACCTACCCACAGCAAGCCATGTGGTATCCCAGTTAGGTTAAAGTAAATGTAAATATCCTCTTTACTCATCTGGGGTATTTCCAGTCCAGTTTTTAAGTGTAGATTTCAATAATGGTATCGATAATTCATTACCAGAAAGGAATTCTTCTGTATTGCCTCCAGTGCTGATAAAGCTTTTTCTTTATCACTTCTGCCTGAACTAATAATCCTGTCAAGCTCCCCTTCACGCCCCACCAACGTGATGCTCCAAAGCAGTGAGGAACTTCAGCAAATCTCTGCTTCACAACATTTTCATGGATACCTCTCACTCCCTTCAGAGAGCAACAGCGTCCTTGACTTCTCCTCCTTTTACCTGTGGCATACTGAAAATCACGGCGTCTGCGACAAAGCTCTTTAGTTCCTATGAAGCGCACCAAGAAACGTTTAATGCCCGAAGGCACGCAGCTCGGACGTCGGTTGTACTGTTGCAGGTCAGGTTATTTCAGATATATCCCATCTAATTCCCCTCGGTTTCAGACCTTCCCTGATCTCTGCAGTGAAACAGTCCTCGCTGCACCTTACCGGTACAGACAGACTAGGGAGGAAGAAAGATCACGAGCTTGAACCGCAGCCTGCTGAAATCCTTTCATTCCTGGCGAAGCAGGGCTCATCTGCCAGGGCATCTGCCAGCACAGGCAGCAAGACAAGCCTCAAGGTCACCGAGCTTGTTTGCCACATACCGGCAGCAGGCAAGTGGGAGCTAAAGTAGGACGTTTTTTGATCAGATGCCCATTAAGTGGTTTGCTTTCATTTAAGCTTGGTTCAATCTTCCTTAAAGCGGGATCGAGCTTTTTAACTTCAAAGCGTAATTTACTCCGACATCAGACGTTGTCCCTGTTAAGGGACGTACTTGCTCCAGCACATTCCTGTTCCATTTACCACAAAACTCGTTTAGGAAAGACAGGCTACATCATAACCCCGAATCGCACTACACTGACCTTCCAGACTGGATCCAAATCCTCTCTTGGAAGCTGCCAGAACACTTGTTTTCCTAAAAGTATCCCACACCAGTCTCTGCATTTAACTTTACCGCAACAAACCAGAACAACGGCCAACTTTAATCTACGTTTTCCATAGAAGACACAGAAACTGCCCCCAAGCAAGGCAGAAGTATAATCACCTAATGCGTAGCTCCATTTAAGTCCACCCTAATTTTCATACCAGAGATCTCCTTCATTTCCTTACAGATGACTGCAACCCATTAACTAGCATGTCTCTAATTAACAACCCCACGGTTCCCATTGGTAGGTTTTGCTGCGATTTCCTTAGAACAGCCGCCACACAAGCGGACTTTCACATACCAGGTTGGTTTTGCTGCATCTAAATCGCAAGGATGCTCACCGCTGCCAGTGCCATTACACCCCTCTACTAAATTTCTCTTTCATCCTATTAATTCTTCAGCAAGCAAAACCCCCGCAATTAGCTCAGTTATTTAATTTTACAATCATTTCCTGGTGCAGGATCACTCCTGTAATCTCGCACAATCTGGCGATGAAAGGAAGAGAGAGGCGAAGGGACCACAGGTTAGCAGAGCCACGCTGACGCTACATTAGCGTTGCTGAGCTGCACTCGCCTGAAATTAGTAACGCAAGCAGCATCCAGTTCAGCACAGGTCTTTGAAAGCCTTTTGAGATGTAATTCCTATTTTTCTCACTAAGACAGGGCAAAAGAGAAGCTTCCTTCTTTTCCAGCAACCAAAAAAAAGAGAAAGACCACTATTTAAAACTTCACATTAATACGGTAACAATAACGGCTGAGCACTGCCAGCCAACAGACCGAGTCTTGCCACAAGATGCAGGACAATTCTGATTCCTGTTTTCAGCCTGGACTCATTTGCTGACGTCCCTTTAATAGCTGCGCAGGTAATGGGGAACTACGTTGACGCTATTTCATTTTCAGGGTATGGCAATTTCTTTCCAAGAGGAAGGATTGCAGCGCAAGTAAAGAAATAATCACTCAGTTCCACTTCAAACATGGCTGAAGTAAGTCACCAGCCACAGCCTCCCGAACGGCAGCTCCTGCTGCTGCCAAAATGAAGGCTGCCATCCATTTTGCACCTAAGTCGCTCCACGGACCGTTTCCGATATGGCATTTAAAAACGTGGTTCAGGGGACGATTTTTTCCTTACAAAGCCTGCTCCGGTCTATGCCCAGCCCCTGCCAAACCCGCAGTGTTCTCCCCTCCCAAAATTTACACCATTCTCTTTGCTCTCCCATTGCTTTTCTTCCACCAGTTACCAGCCCAGCCACACAGCCTGCACACCCTGGCTCTGGCTGCACACCCTGGCCCCTCCTTCTGTCCTTCAGTCTCCCTTTCCTCGCCCTCTGTGTCTTTACCAGTGACCTTCTCTCTCCCCCTCCGCTCCAAGGCCCCTGGCTCAGGCACCTCAGCACCCACCACAGCCCCAAGCTCTGCGCCCTGCCCCACCAGGCCAGGCGCCGTCTCACCCTCAGTCTCCCGGAGCTCCCGGAGCTCAGCTTGTCCCCAGCCTGCGGAGCCCGTAGCACTGTCCCAGCGCGTCCCCACCCATGTCATCACCCCAGTGCTGTCCCAGTGTCCCCACGTCCCTCCCTGCCTCACCCCACCACTGGTCTCCCCCAGCCCCGTTCCCCACCCACCACTCCCCATTAAGGAGCCCCTTCCCTTTCCCCCAGCCCCGCCCCACCTCTCCTAGCCCCGCCCCCTCCCGGCCCCACCCATCATAGCCCCACCCCACTCCAGTTCATTATCGTAAGCCCCACCCCAGGCCCCGCCCCTTCTCCGCCCACCACCCTTTAAACTCCGCCCACAGCCCCGCCCCTCCCTGCCCAAGCCCCGCCCCCGCCGCAGACCCCGCCGCCCCCCCGCCGCACTCACGCGGGCGGTTCTTGCGGACCGAGTCCCGGCGCTGGCGGCTGACGGAGCCGCCCCGTTCGCGGGGCTGCGGCCCCGCCGCGCTGTCAACGCCCGCCGCTCCGCTGCTCCGCCGCCGCGAGGGTCCGGCGTCCGCCCCCCCCCGCCGCCGCGGCTTCTCCTCCGCGCCGCCGCCATTGCGCAGCGGCTCCATCCGCAGCGCGGCCCGACCCCATGGGCCGCCCGCCCCGCCGCGCCGCGCTCCTCACAGCCGCCACCGCCGCAGCCACCGCCTCCAGCGCGCCTGCGCCAAACGGCCCCCCGCGCGGAGCGAGCGCCCCCGGCCTCGGGGGGGCGGGATATGCCGTGACGTGCCTCCCAATCCGCGCGCTCCGCCGCACGGAGCGACAGGCGGCTTCGCCAATGGGAGACAGGGATTGGACGGCAGCGGGGCGCCAGGCCCTCCCCCCGCGTTCGGCCGCGGATAGTGACAAGCGCGCCTACCCAATCGAATGCGCGAGCTCGGCACGGGGCGGGGATTAAGGCGCCCGCGGGGGCGGGTCGATATGCGGCTGCGTTGGCCTATGGTTTTCCTTTGGGAAGAGAATGACACGAATGCTGTCCAATGATGTGAGGCGGCTGCCCGGTCGGGGCGGGAGAAGGCAGGCTGATTGACAGGCCGGGTAACTATGGCAACGGAGAAGTGGGCTGAAGGGAAGACCGCAGTAGGCCCGATTGGGCTGGGCCGCGCGGGGGGGGGGCTGCTTTGCATACGATTTGCATATGCAGATAGCGAGACCTCCTTCATCCCCTCACTGTGGGGCGGCTCTGCGGCCCCCTGCCCCCCGCCATGCCGGGCCTGCACCCCACAGCCTCCGCCACAGCCCTCCCTCGGCGGCAGTACCGGGCCAGCCTGCGGCCATTGAGGCCTGGGGCCTAAACCTCCTCGTACCTCCTTTATTAGCCATCTCTGGGAAGCGCCGGACTCTCTCTGCTGATGCTGCCTGTGAGGACGCGCTGTCCCAAAGGCGTGCTTGAAAGCCATGTCTTCCGAGGCTGCCTCTCTGGGCCACGTTAATGGCACTAACACAAAATGGAACGGAATCAGATGTTTCTGAGCGCAGCACATGCTGGAGGACAAACAGTAGCGCTCAGGCCTCGCATAGGAGAGCTAAGGTTTCCCTCTGACAGAGGAAGAGGCAGACGGACAGCAGAAAGAAGTCCTGTTCCCCTTCACAAGGCCTCAGAGGTCAAGCTGGATCCAAACTTCCTCTTCCAGTGAGGGCAGATGAAAACACTCGAGTTCTCCAAAGATCTTGCAAGCTCAGTAGAAAGGACAGACAGAACAAAATGGGAATGAAGACAGGAGATTTAGGAGGAGAGACAGAAAGAAGCAAGGATCAAGAATTCGGGATACATTTAGAGCCGATCCTCAGCTCCCCTATAAATCACAATGTAATTTAAGTGCTGATGCATCCTGTTCTTTAAACTCTGGCCCTACGCTTATCAATGCTGAGCTAACATCTATAGCAGTAGCCATCCAAGCACCATAAAAATTGAGGCGACCATAAAGCGGGGTGCAAGCAACGATCAACAGGATGACACTGAAGAGGAAAACAGACTCCCAGACTATATTATGCTATAACAGCTCCCGTTGTAACACGATGGAGGTTCCTAGGTGGAATGTTAATTGACGTCTAACAAACCTAGAGCACAGCCAAGCGTGTAACTGCAACCCAGTGACCCACGGTGCTCTTCACCTCCACCACGTTAATCTCAGCTCAACGCAATCCTCAGGCATTAATTCGATACCAAAGGGATAAGCAACTGGCTGTTGCGGTTTAACCCAGCAGGCACCTAAGCACCACACAGCCGTTTGCTCACTCCCCCGCAGTGGGATGGGGAAAGAGAATCAGAAAAAAAAGGTAAAACTCGTGGGTTGAGATAAAGACAATTTAATAGGACAGAAAAGGAAGGGAAAATAATAATAATGGTAAAAGAATATACAAAACAAGTGATGCACAATGCAATTGCTCACCACCTGCTGACTGATGTCCAGCCAGTTCCCGAGCTGCGGACCCCTGGCCAGCTTTGCCCCTATATGCTAAGCATGACGTCATATGGTATGGAATATCCCTTTGGTCAGTTGGGGTCAGCTGTCCCAGCCGTATCCCCTCCCAATTCCTTGTGCGCCCCCAGCCTCCTCGCTGGTGGGGTGGGGTGAGAAGCAGAAAAGGCCTTGACTCTGTGTAAGTGCTGATCAGCAGTAACTAAAACATCCCTGTGTTATCAACACTGTTTTCAGCACAAAACCAAAACACAGCCCCATACTAGCTACTGTGAAGAAAATTAACTCTGCCCCAGCCGAAACCAGGACACTGACATTCAAAAAAAGTGTAATAATGTCAGTAAGAATTTGCTGAATTCTGGTTGCTGTGGTGAAAAAAGGGCAAAGGGATTGGTCAAATTTAGTTTGTATAATTTTAATATCCTGTTGGGCAAATGCAGGAAGCATATAAATGAGGTTGATGCCAATACAAGATAAAGCTCTCTGAATAAAAATAACCCTTCTTTATAAAAGCGTTGCCTTCATTTTGTTAAAAAGCTAACTCACTGAGCTTTGCTGCCTGAAGTTCAGAGTATTGTCAATACCGAGCCCTAACTGCGTTTCATAAACCTGGGTTGTAAGTCAAGAGCTCCAGCTGGGAAAGCAGAAAGCGAGGAGAGCTAGGGGGATGTCTCAGCTGTGAATACACAGCAGAGCCCTCGGGAGCCTCCTCTGTAAAAGGCAGCGTGGAGAGGGCACGTAACGCTACTGAAAAGGGCTGTTTCCATCGTGCTGCTCGAAAGCTTCCTATTTGTTCCCAAAAGGCATCGCCGCAGGCTGGCTCACCCCTAGGGCTCCCTTGGCAGCGAGGGGTGAGCCGGAGCCGGGCACAGCAGCGGTCTCAGTGGTGTTGGTGTCTCTTTTCTGCAGGTCAGACCAAGCCCAAAACTGTTCAGCAGACAAGGAATGGTACCCAGGGAGCAACCACCGCTGGTGCCTGCATACCAGAGCTGAAGCCAGGCTGGCAAAGGTGGCCCAGCTCCCTTTTCTGTGCAGGATCCCGGGATCTGATTCAACCGGACAATCTGGATCATGGAGGAAGAAGTGTAAGCAGTGTGCTGGGCTTGGTGCATACTGTCCACCTCAGTACACATCTGCTCATGGTGTCCACCTGGTGACATCCAGTCCCTTCCCTCTCAGCCTGCCACCACTCAGCCACAGCTGCATATGGCCCTATTTCTCCCAAACACTCTTCTGGCCTGCAACAGTTTGCAACTCAGACCTCTGCTTAAAACCCTTTGCTGCATTTCTCTTCCCAGAACTTGTCCAGTTCCTCTTTGGCAACCACAACATCCTGAGGACACAACTTCCACAGCTCAGCTATACGCTGCATCAAGAACCACCCTGCCCGTGTTCATCCTGAACCTGCCGTTTGGGCTTCCTACGACCTGCTGTTGTGGGTGTCCTCTAGCCTTCGGGCTTGCTCCGAAACGAGGTCTAGAAACTGTCCCCAAATCCTGTCCACCTCTTCCTGATACGGCCTCAGTCTCACTGTGGCACTGCCAGTAGTGCCCTTCAAAGGATTCCCTCCTGCTCCTCAAGACCCCGGCACAGATCCGGACGTCACTGTAAGCCACAGAAAGGGGTTTACCTGCCCCTTTCACCAGAGGACTGCAGATTCGGTGGTTCTTGGCACTGTCTGAACCTACCCCCAGACCCTGGGAGGTCACCTCTAGTCTCTGGGATGCTGGAACAGGAGGTGTCACCCTGATGTGCCCAACACGCAACTCCTAAGTTTCAAAGCAAGCATCTTACCAGAACTGGCTGCCCAGAGGTGGGCTGAGGAGGAGGAAGAGGTGAGGAAGCCAAATTCCTGGCAGATGCTCCTCGAAACGCAGGCAAGGGCTCTCCAAGAAATCCAAATGCAGCTCCACAGCAAGGGAAACGGTCCAACTCCCACGGATGGAGTCGCTTGAAATTGCCTATGGCAAAAGTCGTACAAACAGCCTTCTCTAAAAGCACCTGGCTTCTTAAATGGGAAAACCAAGGTGCACAAACTGCAGCAACCCTCCCCAAGAAAAGCAGAGGAGGGCTGTTCGGATCCTTCTTTGCAGCCTCTGCTCCCTGAGCGGGTAAGTTAGGTGATTTAATTCTCCAGTCTACATGAAAACTTTCCTTGCTCCAGAGGCTTCAAAAGCTGAGATCCATCCCCCTCGTCTTACAAACACACATGGCAACCTCACAAGTTGAGTGTGAAGTGGCAAACGATTTTATTATACAGTTAGTAAAAGGCTTTAAGGCTTTTTTTTTTTAAAAAAAAAGATTTGCAGGGACACAGTTCCCTCCTGCAGATTCACCTGCTGATTATGTTTTTAAAGTGCTACATTACAACTGTGAAAATACCGGCACTTCACAGCAGAAAACTGAATGTATGCTTTTATCGAGTCTGAAGTGGTGATAAACCAGCTGTTTCACAAGAGCGATTCGACGTGAAAAGGCAAAGCGTACAAGCCATTGCTAAAAAGTAGTGGGAAAATATGTGAAGAACTTTGCAGGCAACTAAAGCATCAGAGAAGAGGGCCTTGGTATGGATGCTGCTGGTTTGGGATCTCACGGACGTCCCCTGAATCACGCAGAAAGTGTGTGGAGAACGCACGTGCCCCCCCCTAATGAATTTTGAGATGGATTCTGCAGTCTGGTTATGCAGGCTCACGTACTCTGCTTTACTTCTGCTTTATTTTGGTGCAATATTCAGTAGTAAACACGAGCTTTTTAACAAGGTGAAAGGATTTGGGGAGATTTCCTTACCCACTGCAAATAAAAAGCAATTCTCAGAGCTGAAAACTGCAGCTTTCACGGGGAGGTGACAGGTCTGTACAAAGCCCTCACTGACAAAATTACGAAAACTGAGGAAAAAAACCAGCTTATTGGGGACTGCTGATGGGGAATCCCGGGTTCTTCTCCCTGCTTGCAGGGAGGTTTTGGACAAGTCACCACGTTATCTTCAAATGGGGAGAACAGCCCCCACATTCCCCCTCCCAGCAGAGGAGGTCAAGTGTATTTAAAAGCACTGTCCCTTCCTCTGATGGATAAAGCGCCGGGCACTGAGCAAGCGATGAACATCTCCAGTTCACCTGGAGAGCAGCCCTGTCAGATCAAAATCAACACCTCGCTATTCCATATATTTATTGTCCTTGTAGTTTAAGGGAGGCACTTCTTGCATTTTTGGGCAAAGGGAAAGTTTAGGAAGGAGGAGCAGCCGTTCGCCCCGTCGTGGGGCTGACGGACCCCTCCCACCGCAGGCCGAGCTCTGTACTTTGCAGCCAGGCACCAGGGAGCTCATCTCCCTGCTGCTCCCCTGCCAGCAGGAAGGTCGTATTTCGGGAAGCTGTGCCGAATGGCAGGAATCCAGAAGGAATAAGTTATTGGACACAGTAAAGCAGGGAAGAAGCCATAGGCTGGATTAGGAGCGCAGCCCGGCCGTCAGCATCAGGCCACTGCAATGGTTTAAAGCCCACGGCATCCTGCAGACTCGCCGGATTCGAATGGTGCCAGCCCATGGCACGAGCCTTCTGCTGTGCACATCTGCCACCAGATCGCCAAACATTTTGCCTAGTCCTGCCTCCTGCCACAGCTCCCCTCTTGCCTCCCCAGCAAATCACGGAAGGGTGGGAACACCTGAAAGTCTGCGCTGGCGTCTTTAGAGCTTAAAAAAAAAAAAAAGAAATCCTCTAGTTACAATAACCCTCTAACTACAAAAAAAGTAGTTTTGTTACTTTTGTGCCCCTCTGCTTTTGGGAGGGAGTAGATGAGATGGTGAACAACGTGCAGCCGCAGCGACAGAAGCAGGCAGCACGGCTGGGGATCACTAAACTCTGCCTAGAGCTAGAAACGCGTGCCAACAGTGACTGAGCAGGGTCACTTCTGCCCCCGAGAGCTGCCCTGGGCAGGGGGAAACTGGGGATATTTATTTGCGTTTGAGGATTTTATCTTAGAAATCTTGCAGCCCAATCCCCTCGCACTCCAAGCTAATCCCTGGGGATAGCAGGGAAATTATGGGCTGCGGTTTTAAACAGGACCTTCAAAATAATCCAGAGCATCTCAACCACTGGGTATGGCCTCCCTGCAGCGTGCAGAGTTGATCCTATTTGTGTCCCAGCCTGGACACAAGTTTCTTATATTCCTATTCCAAGTATCAGGAAAGGCGAGAACTACATCCACCCTCCTAGCCAGGCTCTAAAAATACAGCCTAAAGATCAAAGACACCCAAAAATCCTGTGTGGGACCAAGTCCACTTAATGCTGGCATTGTGTGAAATGTTCCTCTTAAAGCATAATCCCCCTTTCCCTGGCTGGAGGGGGGTGAAATGAGGTTGATCCTTGAGAAAGCTGGTTCGATGCGGCTCTTTCCTGACCCTCAGCTTCATCCCCAGGGTGTCAGTGCTGCATGAAGCGACCCCAGAGCCCATCCCTGATCCTCGGGACCAAGGGAGGATGCTCCAAAGCAAAGCACCGAAGCAGGATGACAGCTCCCGGAGAGAAGGGAAAGCTTGCACGCGGTCTGGCCTGGCGCGTTCTCATCTCGAGAGCATCTCTCGTCACGAATGAGCAGAAGGCAGCGCGACTCAGTGCACCGGGGTCCTGCCCGCGCACTCAGCACTGGGGGAAAGGAACAGAGATGAGCCAAGGTCCCAGCAGCAGAGCCGGAGACACCAAGTAAGGCAAATTCAACATAAGGCGCCTGGTGAAGGCTGCTGCACAGACCCTTGGGCAGGTTTTCAAGCCAAGATGAACAGAGCCAACAAAATCATCTCCACTTTTACAGGACGTCCGCAAAACCCCTCCTTGCTGCACTGCCCGGAGGGACCCAGGGGGTCGCCCTTTGGACCACCAGGACATGTTTCCCTGGGGCCTCCTGGGACCAAACAAGGAAGACGTGGAGAATCGCCATGAGGACTTTTTTTTTTTGACTCAAGGGATCACTCCCTGAATGAGAACCTCTCTATGGGTGTAAAAGGAGAAGGCTACGGACAAGAAGATGGTTGGGAAATGGGGGGGAACAGACCCAAACCCAACAGCATCACTTAACCAAGGCCTCTTCCAGCAAAACTTTCCAGAAGGAGATTTAACAACGCCCCTACCGTCCCCCCCGCTGCTCTTCAGGCTTCAAATGCGTTGGCCAAATTTCTGCTACGAAAAGGAATCACCCAGGCTGAGTGACGGTCGTGGCATCCCATCCACTCCAGCGCTATTTCTGGAATCGAGCGTACACCAGAAACGCGACAGCTGAAATCAGAGCGATGCCCACAGCTGGAATGATGTATGGCAGGGACGGTCCGTTGCTGTCCCCTGGGGGGACTTTGGCCGGAGACGAGCTGGTCGCAGTGCCACGGCCCCTGCTAAAGTCAAAAACTGGAGAGTTTCCAAGGGCACCGGCTCCGTCTTGGAGATCGCTGCCTGCCCCAAGCTGGGTGCTGGGGTGATGGTCCACGTGGACCTCGTGGGTGCCCAGGGAGGTGCTGTCCCAGCTCGGAGGCGGATGGGAGTCTCTGCTTGCTCCTCCAGCTGCCTCCTCTCCCCCAGGGTCTTCACAAGCCGCTGGAGCCGGGCATCCCAAGGAGACTCTGGAGAGCGCTTCTCCAGAGCTCGAGCTATCTGTGCTCACCAAGAGCGGGTCGCTGCTGAAGGTGAGGCTATTGGACGCCCTGGAATAGGGGCCGCTGGGCCCCTGAGAGCTCGGGCATCTGCCAGCTGCCTCTGGGCTCTCCCCAGCCATGGAGAGGAGGACGCCCGGCTTGCTGAGCTCCACATCCCTCTCCACGTTGCTGCAAGATGCCCAGATGCTCGTAGCAGAGCCCACCCGGGAGGCTGTCCTCCCAGACGTGCCTTCAGAGCTTCCTGCAACAGTCAGGTGAGGGTCTGCCGAGGCCGGGAGCACCTTTGGGAGACAACGAGAGGGGCTGGGTGCCATGGGGAGCAACCATTTGGCCTGATCTCAGGCACCCTTGTCACGCGACAAGCCCACTTCAGCGCTCATCCACCACATCTCCAGCCACTAACAGCGAGGTTGGGTCGCAGGTAACTCCCAGGGCTGGGAGAATGACTGGGGCAGGGAGGTGTTGGGGCTTTGGGGAGCCTTTGGGATTCAGGAGAGATATGGGAAGGAAGGAGGGGGAGACAAGAAGCAAGGAGAGAAGTGGAAACAGGCACCTGGAAGCCAGGAGACTGACTGGCAAGTCAAGGTGGGGAAATAAGGAGTCAAAGCCCAACAAACCTTGGGTCCCTTCTCCCATACTCCAAAATACAGCGTTCGGATGGGGATGTGAACACAGTGGGGAAAAAAGCCCTGAATAAACTCACCACCAGCTCAAAATCTTACACTGCAGCAGAAAATCTCCCAACCAGGGGGAGTTCACAAGGACCTGAATGAAATGCAAGTGGCAACGGGAAAGGTCACCTACTTTCTCCTTCGTCAGCACGGAAGGGGTGCTGCTGGCCGTCTCTCCTGTGGGCAGATTTTTCTCTTGTACAGGAGGCTTCACGGAGGTGTCGCAGGATGGGGGAGCGTCTCTGGGCGTAGGGGTAGCGACCAGGGTGGTTGTTTCCATCCAAGTATCTGTCGGGGAGAAAACAAAACGTATTGCGTTAATCAGGAGACCTAAAAGGTGAGTTTTGCTCTTCCTCAAGGATGCTGCAACAGGATACTCCCAGAGCTGAGGAGGTCGCAGAGGGAGCAGGACCCAGCGCCGCTGGGTGCTGCCCGTGTGGCCCTGGCTCTGCCGCGGCACCCGAGCTCTCCCGGTAGGTGCAGGTAAACCCAGACGGCACCAGCCAAGCCAGCACCCCCAATCTGTTCCTCCCTTTGAGAGCGGGGTGGCCCCCGGCTGCCGAAATGGGGGTGCAGACACTCAACTGGGGTGTTTTACATCAGAAATGAAGCAAGTGCCTCTGCCAAGTCCTGGTCAGGACGTTGTGCCAAAATACAGCGAGCAACAACTGCAACAACAACTGGAGGGAAAACCAGGGGAAAACAAGCAGCCAGGCTGGATTTCTGCAAAACCCAACCTCGCTCCCTTCCTGGAGGAGGTCCCTGCGGCCCAGGAGATGGGAGAGATGGGTGACAACAGCACAGAGAGCTGTTCTCTACACCTCCATGAGTGCTGACGGGCCACAAAGGCAGACGCAACCTTGGGCTGTCCTGTACCAACAGCCACAGCTACCACCGTTCTTTGGGAGGGTTCCCATGGCCCCCCCTTGCATGACCCCACACCTGCACCTTCTCTGCCACTCTCCATCCTTGCCGTCAAGCAGGACGGGCATCTGGCAGCACCTTCAACTCTGCTCCCCGTCAGCACGGTGGCTACGGAGAACTGCCAGGAAGAAAACCCACCTCCATCTCCTCCTTGCTCTTGCAGCATCCCAACCCGCTTCTGCTCCGCATCAAACTGCTGTTGTATGAGGAGGGGGCTGCGCACATCCACGAAGCTGCCCGGGGGCTCACCGTGCTCGGAGCCGGGCACAGCCTGTTTTTTTTGCAGTGAGTCTGGGGGCTGCGGCCCCCTGCTGCGAGCAGTCTCCTCCAGCCTCGGGGGTGACTCAGTGGAGACGTAGAAGTCCTCTTCGGGCTCGTTCCTGGGCTGCTCGGGGCTGCGAGCAGAGCCTGCATCCCTTGGCGTACGAGACCTGCCAAGACCCAAGCCCGGTGCGCCGCGGTGCAGGTGGTTGGCGTTCCCGAAACACCCGTTGTCCACGCACACCGGGTGCTGCTGGCGGCTCAGCCAGTCCCGGCCCCACTCAGGGGGGGCAGCTGATGGCACGGCCACGCTGGGTGCCCCGGGGGTCCCCGCTGCCGCCTGAGCGGCCTCGATGGGGCGCAGGAGATGCCCCTCTCTGCCGTGCCCATCGCTCACTCCGTCACAGACTGTGCTCCCAGGTGGAGATGGCCGGGGACTCTCTTGCTCCAGGAGGTTTTTGGGGAGCTGGAAGGAAATGAGCTGTGTTAAATCGCTGTGCCAGGATGAGAGGGTCTGGGGGCATCAGGGTGCCCCAAACCCTGACCCAGTGACCCAGGCGAGCCTGGTGATGAAGGGGGTCTCTCCCTGGCACCCACCGCATAGCTCGCAGGAGGTCTGCGTGGGGCCGGGGGCTGTGGAGGGGAGCCTGGACTAACAGAGCAGAGCCTGCACTCCTATCCATGGAGGGGAAGCAGGAGAGGGGAGCAGTTATAGGGCCATATGTAGGCTATAAGTCACCAGATACAGCAAGCACGCAGCAGAGATCAGCAGCGAGAGGCTGCTTGGGGCGTCCCTGAACGAACCTGGCCCTACCACGGGCTCCCCACGCCCCACCGCTCCGGTCCAAAAGGGGCTTTTGTGTCCCCGTCTGACACGCGCCTCGCTCACTGATTCCTGCACTGGGGCCCTGGCGTCCAGGTCCGTGCTCGTGGCGGTGGCAGCACCGGGCAGGAGAGGTGGACGTCCGCTGATGGGCAGGTCTCGGCGCGGCTGCTCAGCGAACGGAGCGCCCGGAGCAGGGTTCGGCCCTGGGGACGGCATCTGGGCACCGATGGAGGAGACGGCAGGACGGGCATCGCTGGCTGCAGGAGGGATGGAGGCAGCAGCGGGAGCTGGGGAACCTGGAGGAGCCAAGGCGGTTCGTGAGCGGGGACTTTGGTGGAAAAGCCGAGGAGGCAGAGGACGAGCGTGGGGTCGAGGCAGCCCCTCGCGTGCCCCCGCTCTGTCCCCACATCAGCCAACCCCACGGCACCCCTTCATTCATCTTTCCATCTTCCCTCCAGGTGAGAAACTCAGCCCACCGCCAACCCAAGCACCTTCAAATAAGGACCCCATCATCCCCAGGCACGTCACCAGGGTGAGGGACATCCCTGGGGATGGTCACAGACACCCCCAGGCCACCAGGAAGCCAGGGCTAGTAGAGAGGCCAGCTGCTCGGCGGACACCAGGAGACACGGTTGGCGTCCCCATCTCCACCAGACCCCCGGGGCAGCACCCAGAGACAACGAGGCTACATACGGGCTTGCCAGGAGTCATATACGTGCTGCAGCTCGTCGGCCAGGTGCCCCGCGTTGTTGTGGCGCAGCGCGTCGATGAGATCCGGCACCCAGCCCTGCCGGCACTTCAGGTGCTGATAAAACCTATAGACGGTCGCCTGGCTCCCCCGCATTTCCTCCCGGGCGTGAAGTTCATCCTAAATAAAACACACAGAGCATCTAAGAGAGGGTCTGGCTTAGAGGAAAGGCAGCTATATGTTGCCTGAGCTATACATTGAGGAAAGAGCCCAGCAGGACTTGGGAAAGCAGGAATTACTCTGTCGGCATCGGTCAGGCAGCTCAGGGAATCGGCCAGCGATGCCACACGGATGTTCTTGAAATTCTTGAGGTTTTTCAAAATGTAGTCGTAGACTTTGTCTTCGGCAAAACCCATCCTGGCTCAGCACCTGCCGAGAGAGAGAAAGACTTAACGTGAGCGGAGGGCTGCTGGTAACGCTCGGCTTTTCTATAGGAGCTTGGGCTTTTCTATAGGAGCCTGGCCTCTTGGCACAGACACTCAGCCTGGCGGCGATCGGCGCAGGGGGAAATCCTGGGCGGAAAACACGCAAAGAAAAAGAAACATTCAGGTTAAAGTTCAGCTCTTCGATTTCACGAACTTAATTCCCTTCTGCAATGCTCGTCCTTTCCGCGGCCGGGTGGCTGTCGCCAGCCCGGGTCTCGCGACACGAGCGGCGCAGGGTCACGCCAGGCGAAGGGGGCCAAGGCTGGGATCCTGTTTTAGGCCCTGGGCGACGCGGCTTCTCGCCGATGGAAAAGGATGGCGGAGGAAAAGCGACGAAGCTCCTTCTCCCCGGGGAAATGGCAGCCCTGGCTGCGGCAGGACCCTGCCTCCTCTATCGGCCGGCCCCCCCCGCAGCTCGGCCTTCCCGCTCCCGGGGCAGCGCTGGGAGACTTCGTGCTTGCAAAGAAACTTGAAAGCCCCGACCCCCCGCTCCCCACCCCGAAGCCCCCAGCTCGGCGAGCCCGGGCCCCGCTGCAGGACCCCCGTACCTCCGCCCGCCGCCGCGCTCCCCGGAGAACGCGCTGAGCCCGCCCACCCCGCGCGTCGCCGCTGCTGATTGGCCGCCGCGCACGCCCGTCGCGGTGATAGACAGGCGCTGTGAGGAGGCGGGAAGTGCCCGCCCTCCCCTCCGCGGGGCCGGGGCCGGACGGCGGGGCGGGCCCGGGGCCGCGGGGCTGATCCCGGCCGTCAGCCCACGGCGGCGGGACGGGGCCGCCTCCCGCACCGGCAGGTGGCAGCAGCGTAACGGCAACGTCCCCCGGGCACCTGGCGGAGGGATCCCGCTGTGCCCGCATCGCCCCGCCCCTCGCCCCGCCCCCTCCGCCCCGCCCCGGCCCTGTCAGCGGAGCGCGCCCTGCATGGAGCCGCACCATGGCGGCAACGGCGGCGGCAGGAGCGGGCGGGCGGCTGCGGGGGCGCCGCTGAGGGCCGGCAGCCCCGCGGCGGGGCGCTGAGGGGCGGCGGCGCCTCCCCCCCCCCTTCCCCTCCCCTCCTTTCCCCCCTACCCCGACCCCCGCGCCCTCCCCCGGCGCGGCGTCCATGGTCGCGGCCGCCCGCCGCGGTGTCGTACCGGAGCCGTTGGGCGGCGGCGAGAGCCAGCGAGGGAGAAGGAGCGGGCCCGGCCCGGCGCCGCCCGCCGCGCCGCAGGTGAGCGACCGCCCGACGGGGGGAGGCGGCGGGGACGGGCCCGGGGTTGTTATGGCGACGCGGGGGCGCCTGGGGGGCGCCAGGCGGGGCCTCTCCGGGCGGCACCCACGCGTGTCCGCGGCCTCTGCGTGGGTCCCGGCTCGGCCTGGCGTGGGGTGCCCCCCCCCCATGGTTTTTATTTTTTAATAATAATAATATTAATAAAAAGTGAATCGCGGATTGGGGCGTGTGAACTTCCACACGTGGGTCTGCAGTGGCCCACGGCCCCCTCCCGCCCCCCACCCGTGGGGGCAGCCAAGGGGGGTCCGAGCTGGGGAAACCCTCCCTGCCCCGACACCCGGTGGACAGGGCACGGTGCCGGGCCGCGGTCAGACCTCCAGCCGCCTCCTCCCCGCCGCGGCTCGCCTCTCCCTGCCGCAGGGATCGCGGTGCTCCGTGGACACCGGCACGCGAGACGCCGGGGGTCCGGCACTGGGCCTCGCATCCCCTGTGAGCCAGCAACACACCGGCCATGCTCGGGCCTGACCCACGGCCTCCTCGACGGCTCTTGGCCTGTGCCGGGGACGTAAGGCTTCTTTTTGGGAGCCTTGTAGGCTCATGGCCTGGCTCCCACCCTGCGCCGTCCCTCGGGGAGATGCTCCAAGCCGGAGCATTGGAGGGGATGGCCCTCCTCGCCGCGAGGTCCGAGGGCTGTGTCCCCTCCTCGCCGGCGTCTCCGCGCATCCCAAATGGGAACGTACAAGGCTGCCACACTCCTGGCTCTCCCACGCTCGGGTAGATGCGTCCTCCCTCCTCGGCCAGCGCTTGCTTATTTCTGATCTTGGATGTCATCAAGGGTGGAAAATGTGACAGGAAGGAAGGGAGGCTTTTTTTCCTCCTGCTAAATATGGACTGACATTAAAATCTAAATACTGTCGTGAAAGGAATCCCAGCCCCTGTTTGTCGGAGGAGGGAGGGAAAAACGATGTTTTCTGGCTTTTCGGCTGTGAGGTTCCAGCTGGGAAGTTTCGCAAGGAGCGGCGGGGTCCTTGCCGAGAGCCTGAGGAATTTACTTTGCTTGTTCGCAGGACACTCTCCGCAGCGTATTATGCTAAATAAATTAGTCATCCCTTCTCTGCCTGTCTGTGGCTGGGGGAAGCTTGCTGCGAGCATGCAGGATGCTTCGAAGATATTTAGGGATTTTTCCTCTCCTGTACAAAGACTTCTAGAAACGAAAGGGGTGCAGGCAAATAAAACTGCAGCCCCAGCAGAAGTTTTTCATCCTTCTTTATTTTAATTCCTGTTGCTGCAGCAGCCGATGGCAGGGAAGGAGGTGCACGGGGTGGCTGCAGCTGATGCAGGGAGCTGCCGGGTTTGCAAGGAGGATTTATGTCTCTCTCCGTCAAGAATCAGATGCAAACTCATGCCGTTATTCCCACGGTGAGGTTGGGAAACTAGCTCGATGTGGGGCTCTGGGATGAGGAACGGGACCCCAGGGATGGTCACGGTGCTGCCAGCTCCCCCAGTGACTCTTACTGTGGCCGACGTGAAGAGCCAGGATGTTTTGGGGGGGCACAGACCACAGCTTTGCTGGGACTTGGGGGTACTGCATGAGAGAGACTTGGTGTCTGTGTCGGGCAGAAAATGGGCACTGCCATGTTCCCCTTCCACATGTTCCTCTCCATCCCAGTTGGAGAGCTTTTTGGGGGAAGCTCCAGGGCATTTGCCCCATCTTTATAAAAACAGTTTGTTAAAGCAGTAGGGGGATACTGGGAGGTGCTGAAAATAGATGTTTCCCGTTTCCAGGGGCACTGCTGTCCTGGCGTTGGTGCGGCTGTATTGTTTTCAAGCTAATGGGATACATAGCTCTGCGTTTCTGAAATGTCACTCTCAAATAACTGGTGCTTTGTGCGGATCCGTGATATTGGTCCAAGTCCAACATCAACATCCATGTGGAAGAGTAGTTCGAATTCCCTCTCTCCCTGTCTCCTCCCGCCGACGACCTACATCTGTTCTCCTTCAACCCTCCGTGTTTGCAGCGGGATGGCGGATCCCGATCCAGTGGGAAGGGCACAGGTTGCGTGACCTCTGCCGTGCTTGGCCCGTGGGTCTGCCGTAACTGCTTTGGGTAAGGCAGTGCTGAGCCACGGTTCCGCGATCGTGGTCTGCGCGATGCCTCTAAACACCGGGGAGCGTGGGGTGGGTTATTTTGGGTGGAACAGAGCACCTGTACGCTTCTACAGTGTCATGAGTGGTACAGCAGATGCACAAGCTGCTGGTTGGTGCTTTATTCTTGGTGTTACATGGGAAGGTCAGTCCTCACGGCCGCTTTCTGGTCTCATTCACAAATAGCGTTTTCCTCTTGAAATAAAACAAATCCCCGGGCTTTCCTGTCGCGGTGGAAATCATTTGAATGTGACCAGGTCCGTAAGCATCTCCGAAGCCTGCGGACAGGAAGAAACACTAGAGCGAAGAGGTAGGAAATGTCCGCGTTTATAGCACTGGGCTGATTCATCTCCCTGCTCTTAACTCTTTCCCTCCTGCTTTTGGTGAGATCCAGCTGTTTTGTTTCCAGGCTCGCAGGGCGAGGAGAGTATCGCCAGCTCTCTAGCTGGATCGCAAAATACTGCTGGGTTTTGTACATTGTGTTTACGTGGTTTGGGGTGGAAAAGGAATGGGCTGTTGGGGGTGTGCGGTTATCCGAATCGGATAACCGGAACATCAGCAGTCACATTAGGAAGGATTAATATTTAATATATGGGGTATGAACCATTGTGCTTAATCACTATCTGAAGGGCTTAGGAAGAGATTTACCGATAAGCAAGTGATTCCCGAACTGTCCAGAATGATTTCTTGCATCTTCCTTGGGAGCAGCTGGTCCTGGATATCACTAGAAGCTGGCCTGATCCTGCTCTTCCTGAAGTCTCTAGCTTCTGTAAGTGGGTAGAGTGGCTTTCATCACAAGAGCTTTCTTCTCATTAAACTCACAAAAAACACTGGAAACCCTTTTTCTCTGATACAGCTCACGTGGCTGTGCTGTAAGCCGTAGTACCTGACAGTGCTTGAAACTTATGTTTGTAGCCAAAGCTCGTGAGAAACGTGTCTTGGACTCCACAGACGCCGTCACTGTCACATACATCTGCCCAGCCACAAGTCCGGAGCTGGCTCATTCATACTTTTCTCTGACTAATGTCTTCAGGAGACCTTGAATTTCATCCGTGCCTCCTGGAAACCTTTGTGACAGCGGTGCTGCTTCCCACGTCTGCCCCACGTGGACCCACATGGGGTTTTTTTTTCAGCGTAAGGTGTTTTGTAGTACGGCGAGACGGGGGCCGCTCCTCGGGGTTGGGTACTGCTGTGTTTGTGCAGGGAGGAGGTGATGGTGGGGGACACGTCAGGGCACACAAATAGTCCACCTCCACGTCCGCGTGTCCTGCGGGACTAAATCTAACCATGCGCTTACAACTGCGGTCGGTGTTGAGCCGGTTTGAGGTTGGGAAGTGGAGGTGGGAGGTGGAGGTCTCGTTGTGACTGGTGGGACTACTAGAGTTCATCTGAATTTGAGGGTTGTGCTTTAGGCTGCGGGAGGGTGCGTGCCTGCGTCCCCCTTCCCTCCCTGCCCCGAGTCAAAACTCGCATAACTGAAAGCATCGGCCGTGGCCATCAAACCCGCTTTTGCTGTGGTTACACATATGGTACTGCTGTGTTTATGGTGGCTGCAGTTTTGATGGTGGAAGTCGAAACAACTGAGTGTGGGTTGGGTTTTGGCATGTTGGTCATGTAGGAAATCCTGGTGGCTACTGTAACAGGCGTGGAGGTTAGAAATGTTTTTAAAAATGGAATGGGTACTGCTTTTTCCCCAAAACGTGTGTGGGAGAACCATGTGCAAACAGATTGCTTGCTTAGGCAGCAAGTCCTCTTTATCCCAGAATAATTTGTTGTCCTAATTCCTTCCTGTTGAAGCAACTCCATTTTGCATGCAATAATTAGTACTAATTTGGACCTGGGATGGAAAACAAGAGTTCTCCGACTTCAGAAGGGTAGACAAGAGCATAACCTCTGCCTCTCCTGTGTGAGTCAGGTCGCGCCGTGCCATCCCTCCTCTAAAGCAAAATTAAAACCTGTACGTGAGACCAAACATCCCGGGTTGGTAGAAGGGAGCAGGAGATGTAGGTGTCACCAATTTTAAGCCTTCTGCTGTTGCAGGGAGCCGAGGACATCTGTGGTGAGGGGGAACAGACCACCACCTCCTTCCTTCTTGGCTAACATTGAGGAACAAATAAACAAAAATGTTCCTGCTGCGCTGATGTGAAAAGCGGCTTCTGAGCCGGTCTGGCATGTTGGTGTATTCCTGGCGCCCCGGCCAAGTACTTGAGAACTTTTATTGCCGTAACGAGGACTTCCATATCCTGCCCAACAGTCTAACTCGAGCCGCGGCTGTTTTCTGGTCCTTCCGGGAAGACATCCCTGTTCTCCCTTCCTTTGTGTAGTGAAAGGAAGCCAGCCAAATTCTTTCCCTCTCCCAAATCCCTGCGTGTTTGAAGAAGGGGAGGTGTAGGCATCCTTCCTGGCTTCCCCGGCGTTTACCTGGGAAGCACGAGATGAATTACGGCGTGAAGGTACCGCAGGCAGGATCGCCCCTGCCCGTCTCGCAGCTGCCCTCCTTGGTGCTGGTAGGTTCATCGTTTCTGCTGGCGGGGGTGGTGAGCACCGAGGCCGTCTCCTCGTTTTCCAGAGTGCTGCGTGAATGTCTCCTCAGGCTGAGCCCTGGAGGCGGTGGAAACGGGAGATGTCTGGCCTGGAAATCCCAGCTGGCAGGAGACGCGCTGTGAGTGAGACGGGCTTCCCAGTGTCTGGATACCCGACCGCTAGAAACCTTGGCTGATGGATGCTACCTCCCTGCAGAGTTAGACGGGGAGTTTTAAGACCTGTATTCATAACTTGGGGGTCCGAAACGCTGCTTGACGCTCCAAGCTAGATTGATAAAAGCGTGTTAGAGGCTGATCACGGAGGTGCTGCAGCAGCATACCAGCCTTAAAAACAGAGTTCGGCGTGTTCGAGCTTGTAGGTTTTGTGTATCAGAGTTAAGTAATAGGTGACAGGAAACCTTGATTCAGGTATGAGCAGTGAATCAATCAACGCTGGATTGCTCTGTGGTTGAACCGGCCCCCCCTTGGGATGACTGCCTTCCCATATCACGCCTGATGTTTCGAAATAACCTCTCCGAGTTACGATTGTTCTGATGATCTAAAACCCAGGGGTTTAGTTCACTTTGGTCTCCACCCCGTCAGCGATGACCTTGCTCCAGGGCTGCAGAGAGCAGCAGACATTTCTGGTTTAACTGCGGAAGGTAGGATGTCTCCCTGGGTCTGTGCTCAGATGCTCTCCTCCAAGGAGTTGGGGATCTTCTGACCAGAAGGCAACTTCTTGAGGGTTTCCCCAAAACCCAACCATCCTCACTCGCTTGTCTTCTGTGCGTCCAGTGTGTCGTCTTCTGTGTCTATTATTTTTAGCGTATGGTCTGGTGTGCTCACGCAGGCTCATCTTTAACTTTGGTTGTCCAGGTGGTAGGAAGAGCAGTGATCAGAGATGATGTGAATGGGGTAGACTGGGCAGCTCTGGGGCTTTTCTGGAGTGTTGCTGCCCTTGGGAACGGTGATAATAGCTGCAACTAAGTGGTTCAGCCGTAATGGTAAACTTCGTGGTACTTGCAAACCAAAAAGCAGATCCTCCTTTAATCCCTGGGACTGTGGGGGGTCCATCCCTTGCTTGCCACCCTGTGTTTTCAGAGTTTTGGTGTCCCCATTCATACCCTGGGGATTTCAAACACTTAATTCACAAACCCTTAGTGGCTGGCTAAGGGCTGATATTACTAATTTATGTTAGTAAATTATGTCATGGTACGTGTCAGAGAGTGTTCTGCAGCCAGGAGATCTGTTCCTGGCCTCAATGATCGTTGCAACCAGCTTGAAGTCCTGCTTACTCCCAGTTGGGCATCCCTTGCTTCACCCTTTGAAATAGCCGACTTGTCCTTGTGAGCTTTCAGGTGAGCACTGAAGTGATAACTGATGGTGTGATCTCAAGAGAGGTCTTGACAAATCCGGGGAAGGTTCTCCGGTTACTCATCTTTATTTGGGGGGGACAAAAAAAAAAAAAAGGAAAAGGAGGACCTGCATTGACCTGGAGGTCAGTCCACTTAATGTAGGAAGATACTGGCCATAGCCGTGCTTAGTCCGGCCACAAAAGACTCTGCTACTCGCTATGCAGACCCAGGGACAGGAGGAGAAACGGAGATGGAGGAAGAAGCAACCTGCCTAGGCAGTGAAATAGGTCAGTAGAAGAAAAGCCAGGAAGGCAACTTGGGTCTGGCTGCTGGTGGCAAGGTGGCCCGAGAGACTCGGCTAAACCTGGGGGGCAGAAGGGACAGATATTACAGTCATGATGCTGTTAGAGGTTTCTAAAAGGCAGAAACTCTCAAGTAAATCTTACTGACTAAGAGGAGAAATATGAAAAACAGCATTTGCTTTTTTTTTTTTTTTTTAAAAAAAAAGCATTTTGGTGGTTTATAAAGATTCCAGCAGTGCTCTGGGAAAGGGCAGCCTCTTGTTCCAGGCACCACGCGTACAGCACAGGGATATCCTGGCTCTCAACCTGAAGGTTTTGAGGTACCATAAATTTTTCTCGTGATAGTGTGTGGCAGGACAGCATGCAAAACTTTCCGGCTGCTTTACAATTTGAATAATATTTTTATCATGCCAGCAGATAATCATCTCACTTTTGTTCCAGAAGCAAAAGTCTTATGGATATGTTTGAGAAGCCTGAAAATAAATATATTCACATGTGTTTTTCAGCGTTGCTTAACACGTGGTATATCTCAGAGCCATAACTCTCTTGTAAACTGGACGCTCTTGAGAGTAAAGGCTCAGAAATATAACTTTAGGCCTGCTTTCAGCTGTGCGTGTACATATTTAGTTAGTCTCTAACTGGAAGCACAGACTTAGTCGTCCCTTGTTTCTCTCCATTGCTAGATCAGAAGGACAGTGCTTTAGTCTGTCTGCGGCAGCCCAAATGCTGCAGCTTTACATCTGTCTCCTAGAAGACACTAACACCATCCACACTAGGCCTGAATGATGAATTAGAGATGAACGGAGACGACTTAGAAATGAATAATAAATTGGAAAACATGGATAATCCTCAAGATTTTCTCTTGAGGAGACTTCAGACCTGTTTGGCTACAGGCAGAGAAATGTTTTTAATCCCAGTCGCCGTGTACAATTTGCGTTCTCATTCCGGTAGCAGGGTGGGAATGCCAGGCAGGATCTTTGGTCGGCTCAATGGCAGCAGCTTGGTTTTCACTCGGCTAGCTGGCAGACTGTGACTGGGATTAGAGAGGTTAAATTATTTTCTAAGCTTATCTAGGAGTATGTGGAAAAGAAATGGGAAGACTGTTTCCATGGCTAGCATGGTTTTACTTTGCAGTTTTGCAAATAAAGTTTTACTACTTTTTGGTTCTGCTTCACTCGGTCCTTCAAAATCTTTCTACCAGGCAGTGGTTTCCAACAGCTTAATTTGTGGATCCCTAATTTTCTCCATCATTTTAACCCTTTGAGAAATTTAGTGTATGCAGATTGCTGCGTCATGGGTGGATTTGCGTTTCAGTCCTCCGCTGGGCTCTGAAAGTCTGCACGGGTTGGCGAGCTCATCTAGAGCAGGCTACAGACATTTCCCGTGGGGTATGGGAGAACCTTTTACGTAGCACTGCCTTGTAGAAAAAATATTGAGCCAACGCATTTATCGTCTTTTCAATACCTGGCTTGATCTGCTGTGGTTGTGTACAAGTTATTGTTTGACTCCAGTAGGGACCTGGAGGTGAAATCTGTGACCCAGCCATTGGTCTGCGTTGCAGCAGTGCCTGGTCTGGGGCTGTACTTCAGCTCTCGCCGTGCTGAGCAGTCAGGTCTGGCCTCCCGGAATCCAACGTCCAAATGAATAAAATGCACAAAGGAGGTGGTGTTACAAAGGGAAACTGAGGCACAGACTAGCTGACATACAAAGGCAGCTTTGGAAGATGAATCTTTGCTCTTCTGAGAGGCGAGTACCTTAAATGCACAATCATCCTTTCTCATACCTTAAAACATTATTGAAGGAGGCACAGGATGGGCAGCTTGCAGCCTTGTCTGTCCGTGCAACCCAGTCTCTAAGAGCATCTCCTCTGGCTTGTCTCCTCTGGCGTGTAGAGGAAGAGCAGCTCTCCTGTCCCCTCCTCGGCTGAGGCTCCAGAGAGGCTGACAAACCCGGTGGCTGCATGAGCGTTTTCCACCCTGGGTCCATCAGCGTGTTAAGATGACTTGGAGGGTCACCAAAGTGTCTCCATCCCTCACGGTTGTTATTGAGAGGGTCCCTGCGGGAGGTTGTGTCCCTCGGTCAGGGCTGCAGGGGAACTCTCAGTGATACAGGTGTAAAAACGGCGCTGCAGGTGCACGTTCATAAAGGTGGTGGATCTCTTGATTTGCCCAAGAGAGGTTGTGTAGACATCTGAGTATTTGACATTGCTTCTTGTGTCCATGTCCTCCACGTGACGGAGGATTTACTCTTTGCCTTCCCTGAAATTTGTTAAACTGAGTTTAGTGCCTGTGCAGGGGTAGTTGTCTTTTTTCCAGGATACAGCATATTCTGTGGGGGGTGTTTAAGTTTATATAACTTCCCATATGTTGCCCTCTTTGTGTAGAAACACGGAGATAAATTGTGAAATGCAGGGAGCTGCTTTAAAAGACTATACCCTTAGCTGGATCTCAGCCTGTTTGTGGCAAGAAAAGAGGAACCCAGGGAGCCCTCTGTCCTTATTTTCTCTCTCATACAGCTGAGTGAGCAGCGTGGGATGGAGCACCTGATGCTGCCCCGTTGCCTAACGCTGTGATGCTCCTCCGGGGAGAGGGCATGGTGAGCTGTCAGTAGGCTTGAGAGCAGGCACGTGCTGTTGGGAAGGGCGGTGGTTTCTCCACGGAGGTGCTGCAGCCCCGGCATTGTTCCCTGCAAGCCCTCTCCCCCTTTCCAAAGCTGCTGCATTCCCTACAGTGCATCTGTGCCCAGCAGAGAGGTTGGTGTTTTCGGTGAAAGCTTTAAGTCGGTGTTAGTTGAACCAGTTGGCTGGACCTGATCTTGCCAGGTGCTTGGTCTCTGTTCCCAAGTAGATTGAGGGGGTCTGAGGACACTCGGCATCTTGCAGAAGAGGGTTCTTTGGCTCCTGTGGGACACAAGCCTGGCAGCTGGTAGGAGATTGATGGATCTCGGTCACTGCAAACTTGAAAGAAGCCGTTCACCCATCCGCCCGGCTTATTTCGGCTCATCGCTTTTGAAAATGGTTCAGTCGCGAGTGTAAGAGCAATTGTAGGTGTGGTGCTTGCCTCTACTGAATACTTACGCAGGACATAATGAGGGGATCTGAAAACATCCATTTCCATTCCCTCTCCAACCCCCCTGGAGCAAAGCCAAGAAGCTCAGCCCCCAAACAAGCCCCGCTTTTGAACTTTAAGGTTGAGAAACTGAATTTTTACTCTGAAAATTGTGCTTATTTGACTGGTGGATGGAGAATGAGGAAGTCTGTCCACACGTGCATGGGAGATGTGGAAAGTCCTGGGGGGAAAAAAATGCTTCAGAGATGAGCCACGCAGGTCTGATGATAACTAGGTGGAAACTTTAGCCAGGGCTCCTGGGCAGCGAAGCAGCCTCAGCGGTGATGGGAAGGTTGAGCTCCTCAGCCTCCAAGCCCAGGAATTGACCTATTCAACGTTGGTGTTCTTTTCTTTTTTTTTTTTTTGAAGTTACTGCAAGATCATGACTGTTTTTAGGAAGCTGAGGACTTTGCAGTTGCTCAGTACTTGCTCAGCTGCTTTCGTATGGATTATTTGGAATGATTTTATTTTTGTAGAATGGATTTAGAGTTGCTGACATGGGATCTTTGGAGGTTAGTGTGTTTAGCTGCCATGGAAAGATGCGGTGTGGCGAGCATCTCCTAGCTGCTGCGAGGGGAGGAGGGCTGGCCGCTGAGGTCTCAGCGAGGTGGTGCCTGGCTTGGTGATCGTGGCTTCATTCAAGGTGACCAGTCCCCGGACATGCTAGCAGCCTTCGGGTAGCGTGGTGGACTAGAAGACCAAACTTGTCGTTTAATCTGTTTAAGCTGGCTCCGCTCCCTGAAATGAGTTCCTGCCTGTTGCTGCCCGTGATCCGGGGTGCCTGGGTATAGAGTGGGGGAGATCTCATCCGCTGACAGTTTGGCTCAGTTTGGGAGAGAATCTTTAAAATCATGTTTTGCAGTGTTTAAGGATTTCTCCTCTAATGGGACTCACAGTGCAGCTTCTTGCACAGCCATTAACAACGAGGGATTTCATTTTGGGTCATTCAGTGCCCCATGGGTTGAGAAACGCGACGCAAATTTAAGGGAATTTAGGTTCATGGAGCCCCGTCTGCCGAAACGCCATCCACTTGCGTCGGAGAAGGTATTGCCAGCCAGCTGAGATTGCCTCTTTATATTTGGTGTTGAATTTTTCTTCCCCTGCTGCTTCATTAAGACGATGTAGTTTCAGAAATGAGAGTAATTAACTAATGAAGGACAGGGGCGGTAGCGCAGTAGCCAGCTTGCATGGGTGCGTGGATGTGTTTCCCCAGTTTGCAGTCCAACATGGAAAGGTCATCTCAGGATACCTCTGCCACGCTTGTCGCGGCTGTGACCGGTCCCATCCTACAGCCGACACTTTCCCTGTCACTTCAACTGTTTCCAGCCCCCCAGATGGTTGTGGCAGCGTGTGCGGTGTTCCCTGCTCCGATGCCAGAGTGCAGGCAGGCTCCCAGCCCTGCCAGAAACCCTGCTGGCAGCAGATCCCAAGCCTGGGGGAAGGAGGAAGGCTGCTGCTTCTACCTTTTTTTTCCATTTTGCCTGTTACAGTAGGCGTTACAGATATTTTAAAGCATTGCTTGAGCTTTGTCTTCACTAACAGAACTGGCCTGTTGGTGCAGGGCATTTGCAGGAGGATTGTTTTGCTGTTTAGGTGAGAAATTGCAGCTCAGCTCCTCCGGGATGCTTTGACTTGATGCTTGAAGAGGTTAGCCTCCCGAGTGAGCACCTAGCATCCAGAGCTCAGTCCTTTGTGTCCCTCCTGCAGTTTGAGACTGGGATAGGTTTAAAAAAAAACCTCTTTTCAATTCTGATCTCCCTGCAGCTGAGACATTCCTGCCTGTCTATCTCTCTGCGCCACTATCTCTGATGGTCATAATCTGCAGCGTGGCAAAGCCTCCAGTACAGGGGAGGTGGGGTTCAGGCTGCAGCAGTGTAAGAGGGTTTTTCTCCTGTCCTTTGATCCAAAGGACTGGCAGCAGTCTGCCCCTGGCAACTAGGTGCCAGTTTCCAGCACGAGAAGCAGGCTGCAGGACTGTTTCGTGCAGGCAGAGGATGTGTTTCCCCCGAGATCTTGTTAGAGCGGTGCCGTCGGCAGCCCCTTCCCAACGGCCAAGGGCCTGCTCTGCTCCCCATCCTGGCCCTTGGGAAGAGGGGTGCCGGAGGGTTGGGGACCGGAGCAGACGCTGAGCTGCGCTTGTGGGTTTGCTTTCACCTGTAATCGTGTGTTTCTGTGCAGCGTGGCAATGAATTGGAGAATTTTTCTTTTTTTTTTTTTTTTTTAAGATTAAAGTGCCAAACTTGGCTGTAGGGTTGAAGCCTTGTTTCAGGGGCTGAGCAGATGCACCATGAGCAGCAGGGACATAAACTTCCCTTCCGCTGCCCTCCAAAGGTGCTACAGCCTCTGGTCTGGGGAGAATCAAAGTTCAACTACTGGGTTCATTCGGTTTTAGTGGGTTTTTTGGAGGCTTTTGGAGAACTAATGCTGCATCAAGCCTTGGGAGGCAGCATGGCCTCCAACACCTGCTCTGGCATGAACCCATCGTTCAGATTTGGGCCAGCTCTCAGATAACAGTGGCTTTTGTCAAAGATATGGAGGTACTTTATGTCCCTCTTGAATGAAGCTCTTCCAGTGACCCTGTTGTAGCTCTTCAATGTTCTTCAGCCAGTTCTCGAGCATCTCTCGCTACCCCAATATATCTGTGGTCACTTGATGTCTGGTTACAAATGACCCCATCAGACCGTAGTGTTGCATGTTACATTAGAATAAATTTTTCTTGTTGCTGATGGTTTTACTTCATATATTTTTGGAAGCTGGGACCTAATTTTACTTTGAAGCAGTCAAAACGTTGAATAAAACGCTTCAAAGCTTTCAAAGCATTTGAACTACATTCTCCCTTCAGAGATTCTCGAAGTCGCTTCCATCCTGTATCTGACCCTGAATACCGGCTCTGAGCTGTGCCTGCGTTGCAGAGGCACTTGGATCTACACTCTGGGGAGAAGTGAGAGGTCTGGAGAACATTGGGAAGCGATGGTATGGGGGAAAGAACTGAATATGTATGCGGTGCTTAAATCTGTTGTTGCTAATAAAAGCCACTTGAATTTATTTCTGTGCGCAAGTTTGATCCATCCTATTCTGGACCTAAATTCATGGCTTGCTTTTTGGATTGTCTCCTCCTTCCCTCTTGGCTCTCAGCTGCCAAACCCTCCCTTCTCCACCGTGCCCTGGCCTACAGCATCGCGGTATCTTGAACTCCAGGACTACAGATGTGCCAGCTGGAGAGACTGAGCTTCTACAGGTATAAATTTTGGAAGCCGCAAAACCTGATGATTTCAGAAACTTTCTACTTCAGAAAATCCTGCTTGTTTCTGCTGAATTTCCTCTTTGCTCAGAGCCCAGCAGTGTTGAACAGGCGCCTCGGAAGCTTGGCTTATTTCAGTCTTTGTGCAGCGTTTGGTTTTGTGCAGGCTAGCTCCCGGGCTTTGCTGCGGTTCTTCTCACAGACGTCCTTGCACGCTCGCTCCTGTTTGGCCCAGGTTGGAGCAGTCCATCGTGCCTGTGGTTGCAATGGAAGCAGACCCCAGTGCGGGCGGTGGCAGGTCCACTCGCCCTCTGCCCAGCCCGCAGCAAGCAGGCAAGGGCTGCTGAAACCAGCAGTGCTGGGTCACGCTGAAATCTCGCTGTAGATCCGTCCTGCAGTACAGGAGTGAGACACCGAGAAGCCTTTTTCATCCGTTTTCATCTCCCCGCCGTGAGCTGTTCTTGGATCCTGCCCCTCCATCTCCACGGCCAAGGGCCGAAAGATGATCTTGGAATAAGGTGCTTGCGGGCAGAAAGCCTGGCAGTACCCACGCTGCCCTTTTTCCCCCCGTCCTCCTTTGCTTTTATGAACCTGTTCCATAAATTGTCTCTGTTGACAAAATCACACTTATGTCAAGCACTTGCCCACTTAATTCTTCCACTTGTAGTTTTTCTTTCCTCTGGGCAGGGTTGTTTCTTAGCAGCTTCAAGTGCAAAGATGCCTATTCGTTAAGTCTTTCCTGGCTTCAGAATTGAAATTCTTTAATATTCCTGTCTTCTGTGAGCTCTCTTCCATGAACTTTCCTTCACTCGCCATCCTACTCCCATTTATCGACACCTGCCTTGCTCACAGGTTTTTGTGCCCAGGGAGGGACTGGGGTATTCCTGTGGTGTCACACCGGGCTGCCTGCTGTCCCCAGGGAAAAGGGGAGAGATGTGAAATAAAAGGAGGGGTTGGTGCTTCCATGCTTGTTGAGAAGTGCCAGCTTTTGAAACACTTCAAGCCTGAAGTCTCTTGCTTGGAGAATAGATATGAAGTGTCTAACGATGTTGACCGCTTCCCACTCGGGTTGCCCACTGCCTGATCCAAAAGGGATTTATTACCTCTGAAGTGGGGCTCGTTCAGCTCATTTTAGGTAATGGGCAGCTGAAAAAGCAACACTTTTGCTTTTTCCCAGCAGAAAACATCCTGCAGAGGATTCATTATTAATAATAAGCTGCTAAACCTTGTCATCTTTGATAGCCAGGCATGTGCTATTAGCTGAGGTCAGTGATTTAGTCCTGTCCTATAACCTCCTCTTTAACCTTTGTGCCAGCTTTGCCTATTCCACCATTAATATTTGCATTTAATATTCCCACTTACTGCTTAATAACTGGGGGTCAAGCCCTGTCTCGTCAAAATTAGGTGTTCTTTGGGGCTCAGGCCCCACAGCAGCGTTGGCTCATTAGTATTTGGTTGAGCAGGGAGGGCTATCGCCCCGGTGTCGAAAGGGAATTAAGGTGTGAAGAGTTGATTAGTTATTATGTGGCAGAGCTGAGCTGATGTAAGAGGCAGGAGAGTCGGAGAGTTTGTTTTGCTGTTGCCTCCTTTCTGCACGTGTTGGGCCACATCTGAGGATCGGGTAAGGCAGCTCAGCTTGCTTACCTTGGCGTGAAACTGCTCTCCCCGGCACGGCACCCTGTCCTGGCTGACGTTTTGGCAGGTTAGCAGGGCGAGTTGGGCCGCCGTGGCTGACGCAGAGCCTGGCAGGGGCGGCTGTGGGAATGCCTGGGGTGGGGAGGTGGAGGAGAAGGGAGCTCTCGCCTGGTGGCAGTGGCCTGTGTGATCATCTGGCTCGGAGGACCCCGAGTAACCCACCGCAGAACTTTTCCCATCTCCAGCTGGTGCCCTGACCGCCCGACTCTCGCCTTTCGCTAGGCTGAAATGAAAATGTGGAAAACAGATGTGACCCGACGATACTATCTTGTTTAACTATCTATATCCAGATGTTTCCAGCTTGTAGTGCTAATTTCCACTTACAGTCATCCAAGAGCTAAATCCAAGATGCTCACTGCCTTCGTGTCTGGGAAGAGGAGTCAAACTAACCTTAACGTTAGTCGTGTGATCCATTACTTTGCTCGATCCTACATCCCTTCCATCCAGGCAGGACAAGACTGTCCATACCCAAACTGTCACATGCATCTAAAAATCTCCTTCTTGTAGTGAAGATTTTTCTTCATTAACTGGATGAAAGGATTGAAAAGCAAGAGGAATAAGACTATTTTGAGAGTAGTCCGTATTTCAGGGTAAGTACTTTGCAAGGGTTTTTTCATCGTGTCCTTTTTTGAAGACAGTATGAATAGCTTTCTCGAAGGGATGCTCTTCCCTTGAGACTGCACATGCCTTTCTTAAATTTCATTGGCACGTGACCACTGAGCACTGAAGGACTCGTATGAATTTTTCTAACTCTATTTGAAAGGCAAGCTGTTCTTTCAGCCTTTTGCAGAATCTGTATGACAGGGAGACACTGTAATCAGGCTGCAGCGGTAATTGCATTTGTAATGTGAAAGACAGAACAGAGTCTAAAATTCTCATCCTTGACTGGCTCTGTGGGGACTCAAGGTAGTTTAAAAAAAAAAAAAACCAAAACCAACAAACCCAACCATTGCTTTTGACATTTGAAATTGGTCTGGGCAAAACATTAGGAAACAACATACTCTAGGGGACAAGATGATCTAATACATCTGACTTTAAAGAAACACGCTCCCGTGGAAACTTGTTTCTGTGCCTATTCCAAAGCACTGGCTGCTGCCCCGATCTCCCCTGCCCCCCCCGTACCATCTCAGCATAGTCAGCAAGTTCCAGTTAAACTTTTCTTCTGCTTTTTATTTTATGCATGTGCCTGAGTTAGCTCCATTCCTACATAACCAGTTCCTTGTCAGAAGAAAGGCTTTCAGGATGCTACCGGCAACTTATTGTCCCTTTCTGGAGGCAAACTGCTTGCTTTTAAGTAATTTGCCTGAAATCTTGACTATTCCAGCACAGCTGAGGCTTCCTGCGTTGGTTGACCTTCTTGGTATGAAGTTCCAGCCACCCACATGCACTGTCTGCATTTAGCTTTAAGAGAGAAGTCTGGAGAACAAATCTGTGCCGTAGGATTTCGCCATCACCGCTTTGTTGTTCCTTTGACATTGCAGTTGCGATGTATGACGACGATCCTCGGTGTAGCAACCGTGATTTACAAACAGAAGCTCTCCGCTGTTTAACGCTGGTGAATTTTGAGGGGTGTGGAGACGGGAGCTGGGCCGGATCGAGCTGCAGGGATCAGATGTCCCCAGAGCTGTGGGAAGTCACAGCTGGAGCTCAGTGGCTTGGGCTAGGGATGCTTCTGTGATGGCAGATCCTCCCTGGTCCTTCCTCTAGCCAGCCCGGTCTGCAGTTCAGACCTTTATAACTCTTTAGTACAAAGACAGCGAAGGGGACTTGGCATCCCAGGTGGACATGAGCTTGTTTACATCTAAGTTACTCGAGGTCTTACTTTAACAAAGGTTTGGCATTCCCTGTTTGGCTGGCTCAAACGCTAGGCTGATTTCTTTCTTGTATGTAACCATAGGTGTGGCGCGGACTTTCCCAATAGGATGTTGCTTGCTCAGTCCCATTTGTCTTCCCTCGTGCTGCATAAAGAATATAAGACTATCTTTTCAGCGTGTGATTCTTGCTGGTTTGTTCAGGAGCAGGTGCCAACAGCCGCTCTGGGAATGCATGAAGTGATACAGGAGAAGGTCATCTGGAATTGACTGTAGCCTCCTTTCTGCCTCTGAAGGATTTAACCTCCTTGAAAGGTTTCCATTTTCATTAACTCCACCTGTAGCCATGAAACCTGAAAAAAATGAACTATCATCTCCAGCAGACTGACTTGTGCTGGTGTTTGGGTTTTTAACCGGGGGGAATGAGTCAACCTGTCCTCAGTTGAGCATCAGTGCAGTGAAAGCACCAGGACTATTGGCACCGCTTGACCACCCATTTCCTGTTGTTCTGGAGGCCTGTGCATGGCTGTAGGAACAGCTCTTGACTCCGTCCTGCTGCCTGTTACGAAGTGGGTATTTCCAGTGTGCTAAACTACGGAGAAAGAGAAAAAAGCGCTCTCCGAGGTTGCCTCTTGATGTGCTTCTCCATCTCCCACATCCTGTCCTTGGCTCTGCCGCTGACCTCCTGCGGAGCGATGGAGATGCTCCTGTTGATTTTGTTACTCGCCTTTTCCTTCTGTTGAAGCTTTTAGGGCCAGGATGCATTTTTGCAAGAGTGTCTGGATGTTTCCTGTTGTTGGGACTCTACCGTATGTGTCTTCTCTGCTTATTGTTTCCATAAGGAGGACCAGAAACATGCAGAGATCAAGACCTTGTCTGAACCTGAACTTCTAGTATCATAACTCTAATATCATACCTAGTCACTCCACAAATGAATCTTTATAAATCAGCATTTACACTATAGATCTTCATGCAAGTTGATTGCAAAGTCACTTAAAGTGCAACAGAATAAAAAATGTTAGCTGTTATGAGGTTAAGGCTTTAAAGGTAGATAAGTACCTATCTAGAGGCTATGGAGGACTGGTGACTATGAAGTTACGGCAAACTTACACCAAACTCTTGTGTTTAGTCCTTGGGGTACAGCCTTGATGTCTCAGGACCATCCTTTGCATACTGGGCACTCATATTTTTCGTTGCTAATCCTTTCTTCCTAAGAGAAGAACGCAAGGACGTGCGATAACGCCATAGAAGAGCATATGTGCCCGGGTGCTGAAGGCACGTCTTTGGCTTGTCAGCACATGGGAGTATCTGTATAGAAACTGGCACTTGTGGAGATGGGAACCATCCCGACTGAAGTCAAAGCAGATGGGACGCGCAGACTGAACCAGCCCATCTAGTTTATGCTTTATTAATTAGATGTGTTATCAGAGTCATCTGTATTTTCTTTCCTTTTCTCTTTCTAAACCAGTTCTTCTGCTTCTTTGCCCGCAGAGGTACTAATGAGGAGCGCTGTTTGAATCTTTAAGACTTGCATGGCAATGCTTGTTTGTCGTGGTCTATATTAACGCTGTAAAAACTTTGGGGTGAGAACTCAGTGGAGCTTTGTGAGCTGTGGGTATCATAGTTTTTGGAGTTAATGGTACTGTCCCAGTAGCACGTCCTCCCCCTGCATGCTGTCGGTGTTTGTAGACACTTCCATCCCATGTGTTAAGCTATGCTGCTACTTGCCATAGGATGCTTAAAAACTTACATGGATCGAAAAGATGACTGGATAAACTCATGGAAGGAGAGTGCAAAGATCCCTGGGCTGAAACGGTCCATGCTGGAGACTGGGAAGTGTTCTGGGGAGAAAATGGTATGTGCTGGTGCGGGTCTGACCTTGCTTCCTAGACCTTCTGCTGGTTGCTGCTGGAGGTATTGAATTAAACGGATCTTAGATGTGGTCTGTCGTGCTCATTCGGACAGTCTCAGGCTGTAACTAATTTTTAAGATTTTACTGAAGGAGGGAAAAACCTTTTGGAGGTTAAAGTGCTCAGGTGGGAGCCGAGAACAGAGGTTTCCCCAGATTTCCCTTTGGACCTCTATCCCCCAGCAGATTAATATCTGCACCCTCAGTGGCAGTACCCTTATCTGTATGTATGCGAGGGCGAAGTGGATTGTAAAAACCTTCAAGTGTGGTGTGCTCACATCTGATGTGGGAGATGGCGAAACCTTGTAAAGCCAACCTGTGCCTGAGTATCCACCTTTCAGACACGTGGGTCTGTTCTGCAGCTGCTGTTTGGCGAGGTAAAGGGGAGGTCTATGGATTTGCTTTATGTCTAATGCTCTTCCAGGGAAAATACTCATTCCCTGAATGAGCCGCAGGATCGGCCCTGCACAAATGGGGGGGAAATGGCTGTTAACGATCGGTTTATCAGCTGACTTGGATATTGCACAGATCCTTTCCCTTACAGCAGGACAGATGATGACCATGTCCAGGCTCTTCCCTTGCACATACACGCAGCATATGTTATCCTTGAAGTCCTTTTCCCAGGCGTGGCATGCCTTCGTGCATGCACAGCGTCTACCATGTTAATAGGATGCTGGTGTCTTATATCAGCAAGTTAATTGGGTCCCTCGGTGCAGGGATATTTCCTGCTGCTGCATCCTCTTTCTAAAGCTATGCGACTACCTCGGGTATTTCACTGTTGATGAAGATATGTGATGCTGAGCTATCTGCCGTGCCTGAAGCCAGCGGAGGTTAAATCACAGATAAACCTTTGGGATTGCTTTCAGGCTCGGGGGGATGCACATGCTGAGAGCGCTACTGGAGTCATTTTAATTGTGGCGTGTTTATCGTGCTTACTGTAAACACAGCAGGAGATTGCTGCTTCTCCGGAGCCTGAAAGCCGTGCATTACCCTGCGAGGGTGTATCGATCCTAGAGAGCTACGGGGCACAGGTATGCACCCGTAGAGATCTCAGCCGGTTTGTTTCCAGCTGAAGATGAAATCTCTGTGGGTCCTGTGTTTCCTCCTCGACTTGTGTCAAACTTTAATGATTTTGTTACACAATTTTGTAGGCTGATTTCTCCTTCTGAAAGCAAGCAGCCCTGTTGCTAGGAGTGGGGGGAAAAAAAAACCTCAGGAATACTAATCTTCAGCGGTCCAAAACTGTAGATAACATTGAGTCACTGCTGAAAGCCTCAAAGCAAAACAGATGTTCAGTTTCTAGTGACTAAGTATTAAAGGTACCAGATGAGCAAAGTTTTAGCTAAAGTACTTAATTTGTGGTTGGTAACTGAGACAAAGCATGAACAAACAAGGTGCAATGCAAAAATGGGCTTCTTTTCTGTCTTAGAATCGCCTGCATGTTTTCATTAAAACTTTTTTCCATTTTTTTGCCTTTTTTTAAATAGGTCTTTCCGGCTTGACTCATTCTAACTGTAATTGTTCTGGGTGGGAAGGCAATTATTTTGCAAGGCATGAGACCAGGGGTAGGGTGAGTGGGCTTTTATTGCTACCTCTGTCATCTCACTGTTTGACAAGTCACTTCACTAGGAGTGTCTTGTGTCTGTGAAGTTGGGGATAATTGTACTTGTTCTCAAAAATAAGGAAACTGGACTTAATGGTGCATCTGCTTAGCCTTACTTTGGAATTCATGAATGAGTAGAAAACTTTGAATCTGAATGTGACTGTCATACAGCTCTTAGCCTTGGACTAAGAGACAATTTTTGAAGACCTATGTTCTTAAACAAACAAACAAACAAATTAAAATAAGATCAGAGCTGTGATCCCAGGAACCTGGGCTCTTTGGGCAGCCAACACTGGAAGTTCCTTGAGATGCTTCTGGTCTAGGAGTTAGGCTCCTGTTCCTTTGATCGTTGGCGAGAATCCTGCAGCACTCTCTGGCTGTTTGAAGCACAAGTGCTGCATCCCACCTTGCCGCTCAAAGCCGAGCACCCGTGTGGAGGAGCACACGATTTAATGGTCAAACATGAAAGGGAAGGAATTGTGTCCTGGTCCCTCTTCTCAGCACCGCGTGCAGTGTGAGTGCTTCTGGGTTTCTCAAGACCAATCAATATCTAATGTAAAACACATAAAAAGTCCTGAGAAAGAGGACCATGGCCAGAACTTCCCTCCTAGATAAGTCCATTAATCCCTTCGCTATGTACTTTCTGGTGTAGTGACTTGCATATTTGGCTGCTTAGCATCGTAGCATCATCAGGGAAGGACAGAAAAGACCATGGACTGACTAGGTTGCTCTCCCTGGCACATGGGAAGTGGATTTGAACTCCTGAGCCCAAGTGGGAGCTGCAGCCAGGGCTCCATCTCGCTGGTCTTGCAGGATTTAGCTTTTCTCATTGGCAAGTTCTAGATGATTTCTATTAAGACAAAGGCTTTTTGGATCTCTTCTGAGGGTGCCTCCCTTTGTAGGCTTTCTCAGGAGCCTGTATGCTGAGCACATAATCTTCCATCCCACTTAAGGGAAGAGAGGCAGACACCAAACGTTGTTGGCGCCTTATTTCACTTAATTCTTGCATTTAATTGTTCTTGATTGGGCTTTTAAGAGAGTCCCTGCCAAAATCAAGAAGCTAAAAATTAAAATAATTATTGTGGTGATGGAAGCAATCAAAGAGGCCATCAGGTTGCCAGTCTGTGTGCAGTGGAGGAAAGGAGCAGGCTGGGTTTGATCTGATCTCCTGGGACACGCTGGGCTCCAAGAGTTAATTTTGCCCCAGCTTCTCTGTCCATGAGTAATCCATTTGTGCTGGAAGTAAATGGCAATTTCTTGCAGTGAGGATAGACTTCACTGCTGGAGAAAATGATGTATATTTATCATCCATATAGCTGATGCTCTCTGTGCCTTTTTTATTTGTTGTTCATCTAAACTGAACTCTTTGGTGATGAGCTTGCCTGTATGAGATCAGATTTCATAGTGACCTACAGATTTCTGTCTTGCATGTGCTGTTTCCCTGCAATTTCTGTCACTGCAATAATCAAGCAGTATCCCTCAAGAAGACTGAGCAGATAAATGTGAGATTCTCCAACTTTTTTGAGCCAAAACTATAATTACAGGTAGGAGATGGATCAGCTCATCCTGCAAACCATTTTCAGGGACTTGATAGATATGAAAATCATCAGGAGTGGTCAGCATGGGTTCACCAAGGGGAAGTCTTGTTTGACCAACTCGAGAAGCTTCTACGATGAAGTGGCTGGCCTGGCAGATGAGGGGAGAGCAGTGGGTATTGTCTGCCTGGACTTCAGTAAGGCCTTAGACCCTGTCTCCCATAAGATCCTTGTAGAGAAGCTGTTGATGTATGGACTGGATGAACAGACAGTGAGGTGGGTTGAAAACTGGCTGAATGATTGGGCCCACAGTGTGTTGACCAGTGGTACGAAGTCTACGGGGAGGCCAGTAACTAGCAGTGTACCCCAGGGGTCAATACTGGGTCCAGTCCTGTTTAATGTCTTTATTAATGATCTGGAAGATGGGGCAGAGTGCACCCTCAGCAAGTTTGCTGACGACACCAAACTGGTGTCTGACTGAGAAGAGTGGCTGATACTTCAGAGGGTTGTGCTGCCACCCAGAGGGACCTCACCAGGCCGGAGAAATGGGCCAACAGGAACCTCATGAAGTTCAACAAGGAGAAGTGCAAAGCTCTGCCCCTGGGGAGGAGCAACCCCAGGCACCAGTATGTGCTGGGGGCCACCCAACTGGAAAGCAGCTTGGCAGGAGAGGACCTGGGGGTCCTGGTGGACACCAAGTTGACCATGAGCCAGTGTTGTGCCCCTGCTGCAAAGAAAACCAGTGGTGTCCTGGGCTGCGTTAGACAAAGCATTGCCAGAGGTCGAGGGAGGTGATCCTTCCCCTCTGCTCAGCACTGGTGAGGCCACACCTGGAGCACTGTGTCCAGTGCTGGGCTCCCCAGTACAAGAGAGGCATGGACAGACTGGAGAGAGTCCAGCAAAGGGCCACGAAGATGATGAAGGGACGGGAGCATCTCTGCTATGAGGAAAGGCTGGGAGAGCTGGGACCTGGAGAAGAGAAGGCTCCGGGGGGTCTCATCAATGTCTATAAACACCTGAAGGGAGGGTGCAAAGAGGACGGAGCCAGGCTCTTTCCAGCGGTGCCCAGTGACAGGACAAGGGGCAATGGGCTTAAAGTGAGACACAGGAGGGTCCCTCTGAACATCAGGAAACACTTTTTGACTGTGAGGGTGACCGAGCACTGGCACAGGTTGCCCAGGGAGGTTGTGGATCTCCCTCCCTGGAGGTCTTCAAAATCTGTCTGGACATAGTCCTGGGCAGCCGGCTCTGGGTGGCCCTGCTTGAGCAGAGGGGTTGGACCAGATGTCCTGCGGAGGTCCCTTCCCACCTCAACCACTCTGTGATTCTGAGACAGGGAGGTTGAGGATATACAGGGATGGGCTGAGCCCTCTGTAGGGTTATGACTGTGTATATAAATGCAGCTAGATTTTGAATCATATAGCACTATGTGATCACATCTTGTTGTCTGCAGTGCTGTATAAATGTAAAATGGCTTAATAATTCTTCTCTTGCTGTTTTGGATTAATTTGTATTTTATGCTGTGAGTTTTCTTTCACTTGCTTCCTCCTTTCACCTTCCCAGATGTCTCCTCGGAGCAAACTTCCGTGACTCTTATTGTTCTGCTTGTTTTCATTCTCCTTCTTGGGTAAATGATTTTTTTTTTTAAGTGTGGTTTCCTAGAGCTCTGCGAAATGCTCTTTCCCTGCTGCATTTTGAAGTATTAGTTGCAAAAGAAAGGGGAGGGAGTCCTAATTCAGGTGCATTTCTTCCTTTATCTGTTTTTCTTTTTAAAAGTGACTAAAGCCACAAATGAATAATGCTAATTTTTGCTACCATCTGTGAATGCAGGATCAAGCTGTTTCAGAGTGGCATTTTTAGTGCTTTCTTTATCTGTTAAGGGAGGAAGAAAAAAAGCTCTTTGCATTAGCAGCAATAACCTATCTCCCACAAATTGTAGTCTGTGCTCCCATCTACCACTAAAACCCAAAGCAAACAAAGATTCGTGCAAAGACAGGAAGCGCTTTGGGTGTAATTGCCGGTAGATCTTTGCTTTCACGATTTTTGGTTTCACCCAAAAAGGCAGCCAAGCAGTGCTGCGGTTCAGTTGGGTGGATTTATTATGAGCTCTCGCTGGGCTCTAATTTGACATTTTTGGCAGCTCTGTGAGTTTTAAAACACCCTCTGCGAGAGTCTCCTGGCCACGCTAAATGGAAGTGTCCCATGGAGGGGAGGGAAGGGGCTGGTGTGCGGCAGCACGGGTGAGCTACGCCCTGACGACAGCCCTGCCTCCAAGCTCCTTTATTTTGGCCTCGAGCCTCCGTTTTTGTAATCCTACCCTGATCCCTCACCTTCCGCATGGATCGGAATTGGAGGACCCTGCAGTTTGACCAGAACTGGGAAGCAGGTCTCTCCCATCATCTGAGCCAGGAGGTGGTGGTGGAGTCGGTTGGCCTTGGCTATATCAGAAGACCTCACCACTACCAGGACCTGATTTTGGGGCTGCTTTGGAGGCTGAAAAAAAACAAACCTTGAATATGGTCCAGAAAAGTATGGAAGAGGTCTGGCTCCTGGAGCCTGTGTGTTGAATAGCTGGAGGGTGCCAGAGTGCAACCCCACGTCGGGGCTGAGGTCTCCCTGCGAAGTCCTTGTGGCTTTTTCTGGTGTGTTTATATCTGGTTTGTGTGAATTTACCAAAACATAATTGGACTGTGATTTAGCATCAGGTCTTTAGGGAAGCTTGTCACAGCGATGCGTAATAGCGTAATAAAAATCTAACTGCTTAGCTTTAATGTGTCAAAATGACTCATTTAAAATATCATATTGGGGATATGAGGGTCTAGAAGATAAGTAAGAATTGCATGGGGAGGGAATATTGAGTAATGGACCCACAGCTGTAATTGGGGGGGAAAATATATCTTCCATTTCAGATCTGAGGAAGCGGTTTATCTGCCTGAAAACTGTTTTTCTCCCCCACGTGCTGAATCGGTTGGTGTGGCAGCAGTCAGCACTTGCCTGCGTAGATGCATGTGAAGAATTCAGCTTCTTGGCAATCCTATGCATTGTGCAAGTTGTGCGATATTAAACTGCTTAAGTATTGATTCTGTTTCCTTTTTTTTTTTTTAATAAAGCTTCTTTCTAAAAAGCTTCAGCATTTCTGGTGTCATAGTCTCCTACAGCACTTCATGGAGCGTACAGGTAATTTTCCCCTGTACTCCAGTCTGTGAGTAAATGATACTTCTCAACTTCCTCTACATATTCTCTGCTTCCTATGTGTAATATTCCTGTTATAAATAACTGCTTTATTGAATCCTAGAGGCAGATGCCACCTGCATTTCTATATTATATGGAAGTTGAGGTCTGACAGGTTGGTGCATAGTCCTGCCCTTCTAGGGAGCAAGAAATTGAGATGGAAGCAGGGAAAACATCCATGTCCCTATAGCTAACCCCCTTTTCCCTATAGCTAACCTCCCTTTCTTGTCTGAATATAGAGCAGCCGTGTACATCTCCTCCTGTCCCACAGGAGGCCAGGGAAGTGGCAGACAGACATGCAAAGGATTATTATATTTGATCAGGCTTTGAAATGGGCTGTAGATAAAGCCCTTGGTGTTTACTGGGCCATTAAACATTTATTACCCTCTATCCCAGTGTGTTGGTAGCACTGTAAATAACAGCTGTGATTAAAGCAAAGAGTGGGGTCAGCAGTTGCCTTTTGCACCGATCTTTGTAAATGGAGAAGCAGGTCCTGTAATTTTTAAGAGCTTGGTTGGGGGAAGCATCTGCCCAGATGCCGTGGAGAGAAGGGGCAGATGAGCTGGCAGACTGGAGCTCCTCTTTATCACGAGGAAATGCTGAAATCTTAGGAAGTGAGAGAATTTAAACAACAATGAAAAAAGATTAGGGCCCGAGTTAGGAGTTAATTTATCCCTGCCCTTCCTAACAAAAATACTGAATGCCCTCGGGTCAGAATGACTTTTGGATCTGGATTTAGTTAGGTTGAAGGAAGGTTCATGCCTCTCCCCCCGCACTGCCCCAAATAACCCCCCGGCCGCCCCCATGCTCAGCCACGCACGCCGGGCTCACCGAGGCCGTGGTTTTCGCTTGTCGGCATTTCCATCACCAGACTTTTGTTTCCTTTTCACCCCCTCCCCAAGCTTTAATAGGGAGAGGAGAAGCATCGCCGCAGGGCTGAGACTTGGCTCGTGGGGTCTTAGCTGCAGCACCTGGTCGGATGATGGGGTTTTTGAAAGGAGGAGTATGAAGGGATTACTCTGCATTGCTGGGAGGCCACAGCCTGGTGATTCATACCGCAGGCAATCCCTCTGAAGTCAATGAGATTGTAAAGCGTGTAAATCAGTATGGAATTTGGCATTTTCCTAGAAAAGTGGGGGATATTTGTTTTACTTGCATATAAATTACTTCTAATAAGACTCTATAGACGTGACTGATCCTTCTAATCACAACGTTACTCCTTGCAGTCCCATAGTTACTCTTGCTATCCTCTCATTTTAAATGATTTTTAAAGAAAAACCACTTGCATGGGAAATATCTCTGGTTGTTGCCGGGCCGTGAAGCATTGCTGGGAATGACTCAGGCGGGAGCGTGTCCTCGTGTGCTTGGTCCTGCGGTGTGAATGGAGAAAGGAGACGGTCTTGTTTTCACACTCTCTCATTTTGACTCTCTGCTGTATTCCTGTTCCACCATTTAGATGTCGTCAGGCTGAGGGATAATTAGAGGGAGCCTGTTTTGCTACAAAGCCGGATCGGGAATCCACATTGCCGAGAGCAAGCCTGGGTTATTTGTTGGGGAATGCAAAGTGTTGGAGTGGGTGTTCGGGGAGCATTGCTGCACCACGAGGGAGAAGATGCTCTGCTGCTTCTTCCCTGTGTCTGCAGAATATATCTCCTTTCTACAACAACTTAAAAATAAATAAAAATTGATCATCCCATTTGTCAAATGCAAATAGAAAACTTGTTGCAGTACTTTGAGTTGGAGTGGGGATATTGGTTCTTTCAGTGGTGCTCTGCAGCCTGGCAGCCTCCGTCGCTCCACCGAGCTGCTCAGGGCAAACCCGGGAGTTGCTGTCGGAGCTCCCAGGCATCGGTTCAGCTGCCGGCTTTGCTGCTTGGGTGCTGGTGGGTGGTTTGGGTGCTGTGCACAGCAGCTTACTCTCTATGTGAGAGGGCTTTAATGCTCTAATAAAGCATTATTATAAAGAACATCAGCTTTTCACTTGCTATGCTTGAGGGGATCGTTAACTTTGGCTGAGATGTTCTGACAGCATAGGTGGTTTTATTTAAGACTTGCCTTACCTTATAAAAATGCATCTTACCTGTTTATGTGTTGTGCGGCATGTGGAAAGTGTGGCGAGCTTCGGCTGAAAATGAAATCTAAAACTGGAAGGAGTCCTACAGAAGGTAACTGCGAAACTGAATAATTGAGAAAATAACCGGGTCCCTTTGAGCTGGTTGCCAAGGGAATAATTCACTCGTCTCTCCCCCAACTTGATGAAATAGTTATTGTTTTCCTCTCCTCCTTACTAACATACCCACAACTCCAGAAGAGCCACCTATCCGCTCCCGCAGATGGTCTCACTGATACATGCCTAATTCCACCTCGGAGCCATTTTCATGAGCAGAGCATAGCTTTGAAGGCACCTTCCCCTGTGTCAGGTCTCCAGAAGGGTTTGTGCGGGTGAAAGGTTTGTCCCCGTTTTCCACTGATGCTGGCTGGCCTAACAAGGGTCCTGCTCCTGCCCATAAACCTTGCCTTCTCTAGAAAAGGGAAAATAAGGTGGTTTTTAAGGCAGCGATCTAGATTTAGATGTAAAATCTGGCACAACTGGAGATCTTTCCAGCTTCAGGCCAAGTGCTGTATGTTCCTCATTGTCTTCTCTGCAAAACAGAACATTTTAAGACTAATTTTTTTTTTTGTTCGTTAGGCTTCTGGTATATTAGCAGACTGCGTGGCCTTGGGCTGCTCCCCAAATGGCCTGACTATGGTCTTCAGTCGTCTTCTCCACCCTTTCCATGCCTTCTGCAGGCTGGTGTACCTGCAGCTGTGCTTGTAATGCTTTGATAAACTTGTTTTATATGGAGACTACGTTAGTGGCTGGGATAATCTCAGTTATATGGGACAGTCCCAGTCATCCACAACAAAATTCAAGCGGTTGGGGCAATAAAAAGGCTCTTTGCTTAATATGGCTGATCCGTGTGAAACGACTCGCTCATCTTGGCACAAGCCATTAACTGGGTGTTTCTCTCTTACAGGGCGCATCGAGAATAATCATCAGCCTTAATAAGGATTGATTGTGTACTACCCATCGTTGTCCCGGCTTGATATTAATCGGAAAAGCTTTGACCGTCGCGTTGGGGAGGTGAAAAGTTGAATGAACGTCCCTTTTAAGGTATAGTAGAAACATCAATGAGATGTTTTGGGTATGAAGCTAGTACTGCTGTAGCCTGCGCAGGAGAACAGCACCAGGAGGTGCTGAGTGTACAGCTTTCTCATGGATTCACATCTCTGTCTTACAACATCTACATGGTGAAACCTGTGCTCCATCGTTCCCTCCTTTGATCTTAATGAGCGTGGTCTTCTTAGACTGAGGGGGTTGCCTTTGTTTTGATGGAAACTTTCATGAATCCAGTATTTTCTCTTTATTTACTTGAAAGAATCTTTCATTTTTGAAACTTTTAGTTTGTGTTGCGAGGCGTGAAGATTTTGGGTATCAATATTTGCACTATTTTGAAGAGGGCTTTTCTTAAGGCTTTTTTTTCTTGGTTATACAAACCCGTGTTAGACTGAAATATACTGACCTCTGCTATTACTTTGGCACGTAGATGGGTGCATAATTCTGGCATGAGTGACTTATTAAGGAGGGGGAAAGAAAAAACCCAGAGTCTTTTTGAGGAAAGGAAGGTCATGGAGTAAGAAGGAATGTTACTCAGGACGCTAGTGAATTAAAAAACAACATCCAGCAGGGAGTTTGTGGGCAGTTGTTCTGGTCGAAGCTTTTCCCATGGTCTGACTTGAGGAAAAAATTGAGGAATGCTTTTTAAAAAAAAAAAAATCTTACTGTAAGATTTCTTGTTCGGTATTTCAAAGGACTCATTCCAACCAATACGGATTTGATGATAGGATGGTGTTGCTAGAGTAGCAAATTGAGATGTGCCTGTGAAACCTGGTGATTTTTTGTAAACAAAGTCTTTTTTTTAAAGCATTTCTTGTTGCTGTGGCTTTCACAGATTCACCCTGTCTGGAGATGAAATTTGTATATGTGGTTTGATATTTCCTTAAAGCTTGCACATAGGGTCCTGCTGACACTGCGTGCCTCACAAACTTGATCAATTTATGGTTTCATATAAAAATTCTTTGAACTCTTTGCAAACCAGGTGTGATACCTCTGTGCCAAACTGAAGTCAATCACAACTTTTATGGATGACTAAACACTTCCTTTTAAGTTTGTGTGATATTTAGCAATGAGTTTCAGATCTGTTAGAGTGTGTGGGTGTGTATGTATGTACTTAACTGAATTTCATGGTGTGTTTTGCTATGTATAGTTTTTAGTCTGCTTGGCTCACTTTTTGATTTGGGGACAACTCCTATTGAGGTCAACAGCTGAATTGATCCCACTGATTTACTGAGAAGTGGCCAACTGTCCTAGAAGAGCTTTGTCTTCGGTGCATGCTTTCTCCATAGCTGATCCGGGAAAAGGATTAATGAGACTACAGTCACAGATACAGAAGAAATTTGCCTATGATGTACACCATAAATGTTAATAACCTAAATTCCATTTAATACTCAGTTTTTGCTTGTATAAGAAAAGTCTTTTTAGAGAAGTAAGAGACTGATTAATATGTTCAAATATCTGCCAAAATAACACAGGTCCTATTGTAATCCAATGAATATGTAGGACAAAGATGCTACTTGCACTCAGGCAGTAGCTTTCTCAGAAAAGCTGTGATCTGGATGGCCTATTAAGGCTTCTTAGCTGTTGGGGTTGGAAGCCGACAATTCAGTGGCCAGCTGGGATCCTAAAGCTGCTCGGATCAGCAGGATGCGCCTGAACTCATGTGAAGGGGAGCAGCCGTGGGCTGATGCTTTGCCATGGCCAGCGCTGTTTGATTTGACTGGCCAGCGTAAACGGTCTCAACAAAATTGCTTGCCTGAGTGGTTTGTCTTGCATGATGAAGCTCGATGTGGATGTGACTGTCGGCTGGAGTGAAATAGTCCAACAGCACTTTCCTTCCACAGCAAAATCCCTTCGGAATAAGACAGCAAGGTCCATAGCTAAGGTCATGGGGCTTTTTCTGCTATTTCAGGTGGTGTGGGCTGCTAGGCAAGATGCAGAGCTGGATGCTGGAGGTGTCCGTCATACTGTGAGCCTCTTGACTCTTGTGGGCTACTGGAAAGGCATTTTGGGCTGAGTCAGTTTTTCTGTCTAAAACTGGGGTTATGAATTAGCCGATGTCAGCTGGAAGGGCTTGAGCACCCTTTTATGCTTTTATGGGTTGCTTTTTAAAGTGTTTCATTATACATCACTTATTGATTCATGTTACAGGTCAAAAGCATTCAGATTTGGATTATGTGGGAGAAAACTGACACATGAAGTCTATACAAAGTTATGCACTCAGCTGTATCGCTAGATTTCTGGGCTTTGTTTTCACTGGTCACATTCGCTTGTCACAAGTTACTGTCCTCTTTTTGTCAGCCGTTTCAGCAATGTCGCACATTTATTCTAGCTCAGACTTACAATGCTGGCAGACCAGGGAGCTTGCATTTGCAGAACGCAGGTACAAAAACTTCAAAGTTTAGGTCTGAAACCTCGGTTAAATTCTAAAAAGTTCTGCACGTGTCATTGGAAACCTTGGGATCCCAGACATCGTAGTGCTCCCAGGTCTGGTGGCACCTCTGACTAGAGGTCATGGTGGCCTCAAATCAAAACTAGCTGAACTGAAAACACTGTCTTACTGGAGGAGGGGAAGCGGGGTGGGAGGTAGGAAGAGACCCACTAGCAAACACTTGCCACCTCTCCCAAAGAGCACAAGTGGGAATCATAAAATCATAGAATATTTGGGTTGGAAGGGACCTTTAAAGGTCATCTAGTCCAACCCCCCTGCAACGAGCAGGGATATATTCAACTAGATCAGGTTGCTCAGAGCCCCGTCCAACCTGACCTTAGATCCTGTCTTTCCTAGCCAGCGATGATTGCACTGGCTCATTTCCACCTGATCTTCCAGGGCTTCGGTGTCTGTCCCAGCTTACCCTAGTGCATGGGACAGTTTCACCGAGCCATGGTTGGGTCAGCCCAGGTTTTCTACCATAATTATTTTCATGATCATAACAGGTTTACAGGGAGGGTGGGGGGGAAGCATCCCCGGTGATGTGCAAAACTTGCAATGAGAGCAAGGGCGGGCTCATGTTCTCCCCGAGCCTTAGGCCACCAGGCCTGCCTTAGGCAAGCCTTAGGCTTGCGTAAAAATTTGTGTTTAGAGGAATCGAGGGCATTGTTCGAAAACGCTGTGCTGTTTCAGTGCTATGCTGGCAGTAAAGGATGTGGCATGGGGGCGGCTTCGTAGGAAATTGAGCTTTCAAAATCTGCAGAGAAGCCGCCGCGCGCAGCGGCTCCGCTCCCAGCAAGCGGGTCAGAAGCTGCGTTTTTGGGATTATTGCCAAGAGATGTTTCTTGGAAACTCTTCCGCATGCGGTGCGAACAGCAGGACGGGAGGTCTTGATTTGAACTCTAGATGATAAAACCACTGAGGTTTTGGCAGGGCTGCATGTTTGGATGCCTTGTTTCTTGGCCTTTCTCGTTTGGGTGTATAGGTGAATCCCTGCCTGGCCTGGCTAAGAAACTTCCATCTGACTTCGTAGGAAGCTGAATTTTCCACTGAATAGGAAAGTTTTTGGGAGTGAAACCACTCTCTATTTTTTTGGATGGAATTCTCCAACCCTTTGGCTACATCCAGTCCATTTTTCTGAATCAAACTAGTGCTCAACCTACCCTGCAGGGTCATGAATTTTTCTTAAAGCTGACCACCTTCTTCCATGTTTGCCCTCCCTGACGTGTAGTCTTGGTGCTCGCGTTATCTCTTGGCCTCTAAGAGGGAACGACAGCGCAGGTCACTGCCTGCCTGCCTGTGACTCACCGAGACCCTCGATTGACTAAAAACTATTTTTTTCTGGTAAATCTCATTTTGGGCAGGAGAGAGGAGGGAATGAACATGTAATCTCTGACTAGATCCAGCACCAATTTCTTCAGTAGGAATCTGTAAGCGCTGCTGCTGTGGAAGTAACACTGATCATTATTATTTGCCTTTAAATTCCCCCCAAATATTCTCAGTTCCCCGTCATGTAGAGATTTAGAGGCTCACAACGTATGACAAGACACGGAGGGAGGAGGGGGAACTCTCTTGCTGCAGTTCCTGGAAGGCAAGTTATGTGCTCAGATCTTGGGGTGTGTGACCATGCAGACAGCAGCAATGTTTGGAGATTTGGTTTCTGCTGCCCCAACTGCTGCAGGCAGACTTCAGGAGAATAAATGGAAAATGGACGGAGCTGTGGAGGTAGCCTGGAGTATCAATTAGTCGTTAGCCTCGGTCTTTTTTCCGTATAGATTCTCCATTGCTTTCTCTGAATCCTGTCCTTCTGTTTTTCAGGAAACTTTAAAATTTGTGTGGAGAAGGGAGGAAAATCTCTTCCTTACTGCAGGGGCCAGGTCAGCATCTTTTTTTGAAGTCCCTGTGAGAGCAGTTTGTCAGAAAACATTGGGGGAAGCGGAGAGCTGAGCCTAGCAGAATCAAGCTGATCTGGAATGCTCCCTTGGTTTGAGCTCATCCGTAACAGCAAGGTGCAGTGGGAGCAGAAATCTTTATCGGCGACTGTACGGGATAAGAAGGAAAATTTCCCCAAGGTTAGGCTTCCTCCCTAAGTTTTGTTCTCTGAGGAGGCCCTGAGAAAAGCAGATACACTGGGAAGTTGGTAACTCCAGACAAGTACGTGCATGCACCGGTGTGCCTACCCGCATGTACGTACACGGAGTGCTTTCCCAAATAGCCTAGAACCTGAGAAAATGGAGATAAAATCAAAAGACAATTGAAGTTAATTATGCTTTCAAGGCAATTGGAGATTGGTTGAAATCTTGTGGGATTTGTGAGGCCTCCCAGTGTAATTTCAGGCTGAGTGTGGGGAGGAAGGTTTGGTTGCTGTGGTCATTATTGTCTCGGTTGTGATTGTCTATTGCTGGTGTCAGACGATGACAGATGTCACCACCGAAACACAGTTATCTTCTCATTGCAAATTCTTTATGTCACTTGGCTGCATGCTATATGTTTCCTTTCATAGTGAAGGAAGCCCGCTCTTGCTCTTTAAACTGCACAGCACAAATTTGGATGCGATATAAGTTTTGGTTTTGGATTAAAAAACAACAAAAAAAACCATTTTGACATGTGACTGAACTTCATTGTTCTTCTTCCACCCACGTACCTTCCCCTTTCTTCTCATCCTCACCAAAATCTGGCCTGCATTTTGTGTTTTGGGCAATGCTGAGGTTGCTAGCCTGACTTTGAACTTAATGAACTTTTCCAAAGAGCCTTCAGAAGAAGCCACACTCCAAGAAGTCTTGGCTATCTCTTTGGTTTAAAGAGAAATTGGGATATGACCGAACTCTTACAAATGCCAGATGTTGGGACACTCAGGGGTTTACAGGTGAACTGGTGTGAGTAACAGAATTAAAAATCCATCATGATGGTTAAATGTCTTGCTTCCTATGATGTGAGCTTGCGAAAAAAAAGGAAGATCCTTGCTTTAACTCTAGAAGAACCAAAGTCTTTAAGAATCTAGCAATGGGAGATCACAAAACTGTATGGGACAGTATTTCTTGCTGTGCCCTTCTGTGCCTGTGTGAATTTAGGCCAAGAAGTGCTCCACTAACTTCAGAATTTTGCCTGACCTAACCTTTGCGTCTACAAACACATTGTAACGAAGTACCATCAAACGCGTTATTACGTGAAATTGCACTGCACATTTTCTGGTGTGTTCATGTGAGTATTTGTTCAGAATTGTACTTCACCAGTAGAAGCACGTGATATTATTCAAAAGATAACACATGCTGGTTTTTATTCCCTTAAGATGGAAGATCTTTCTTCAAAGAATCATGAATAAAACAAGACAGTGCCTCATCACAGGTATTGAGGAAAAAATAATAATAATAAAAAAAAGTCTTTGGAATGGTCTTTCCTTCTGGCATCTTCGCTCAGGTTCTACAATCAGTAATTCAAAGGAGGTTTTGTGGAAAGGAGGGGTGAGATGCAGGAGTTGATATGACTTCCCCAAGGGTGAGAACTTCTAGAGCTGGAACCTGGACATTAATCTCTTTAATTCCAGCTCAGCGCTTCACTATGAGATCATTATTCTGTTTGATTAATCTGCGCAATGCCTCTAAAGCCATAATGCTACATATGCATTGAAGAATCCTACTGCAAGTCCTCGTTTGAGTTTCTAGGAGCCATTTGCTCTCCCCGACACCTTTTTGCTTGAACTTTGAATACAAGGAAGTATTGCCTAGCCTTGGCTGGCCTTACTCTGATCTGATCATCAGGACTGCTGTATTGCTAGTCTTCATTGGGGAACATTGTTTTCAATGGGGACAAAGAGTTCTTAGTGCAAAAAATAGCTAAAATGCTAATATTTGATAGGTACAGGTACAACTGTAGTGATGACAATGTCATTCATAGTTTTCACATAACAGTGAGCAGTATTGTGTGTTTAAGCTTAGTTTCCTAAACATAGGAGAGCGGTAACAGGACACAGTCTGCATTCATCAGACTCTATCCCAAGTAACCTTTTGACCCCTTGAGCAATTTCAGCCACGTCTGAGAAACTTCAAAGTCTGCAAATCTTGAAAGTTCTGTGAAAATTGAGTAATGGGGAGATTGAGTGGAGAGATCATAAGACTTCCCAGGCCTGATGGAGAATCTGCAGTGTAAATTTGCTCCTTGCTTGCCAGTAGGTAATCCATATTTGATTTGTAGGATGATGCCAACTCCCCAGTTGAGGTCATGGTATTACCGAAGCCTCACGTGTGATACTGGGCAGTCGTTTCGCCCCTCTGCCGCATTAGCCCCTATTGCACGTACGGATGACTTAATCTCTGTTCACTCGGAGGCACGCGCTGCCTCTTTTACAGGCATTAGCAGATTTACCGGCAGCACCTCGCACATCTAAAACACTGTGTAAATGCCGTCAGCGCCCCATGCCTGGAGACCCGCAAGCATCTAATGCATCACATTGCAAACTGTGAAATTGAAGATTCAGCCCCACTTTAATGCTTTAGCGCTGTAAGCGGCAGAACTAATGTAGCCTAGCATACTAATGAGGGAGGTATTTATCGTTAAGTGCCGAGCCGTTAGAGAATGGCTGGTGTTCAGCTTCGCCCTTGAAACCTTTCTGGGAGGCTGGTCTTCCTCTCGGGCTGAGCCTTGCGGGGTCCTCGGCAAACAACCGGCATCGCAGCTAGAGCACAACTGCTAGTGGCAGGAGAAAAAGCCCAACTGGATGACTTCCAGGGAAATGGCCCGGAAAATGAAATCCTCTGTATCATTTATAAAAGACTTTAAGTAAGGAAGGAGAAGGGATTGATGTGGAAATGATTGTTCCTCCTGGGAAGAAAGTGAAGGTGAAACTTAAGAAGAGACATAAGCCACCAGGTTGCCACGGGGATAAAAGTAAGATGCTAACAGCTTACGGTGTCACTTGGGGGCATCCAAAACGTTGGTATTTTCATTTTGGAGAACCCCTTCTCCAGCACTGTCTATTTGGGTCACTGTCATCTGTTAATTTTAATTGGAAAATACCAATATGAGTGAAAGTGTCGCTTTTAACCTTCTCTACGCTTGGTCGAAAAGCATTTAGAGCTAAAAGCTGGTATTGGTGTTACCTGGAAGCACTGAATGGAGAAGGCTTCACTGAGCTGAAAGACCCCTTTATAAAGATAGGACTTCAAAAACCAGCGGGTTTGTCAGGTAGTATATCATTAGGGGCTCGCTGGAAGGGAGGTATCACTTACACTCTTCAAATTTGTAATCTGGGCAGTTTAAATTCTCTGTCTAGAAAGGGGTGGAGGAATACTTGGGAGAATTTTGCTTGCAAGGATGGCTTCCACCAGGAGGGGAAAGTGCCGTGGACAGAGCGCCCGTCCAAGAGGGTGTGGTGGTTTCTGTGAATTTGAGTAATTTCACGCTAGCCCCTGGAGGCTGTCCAGGTTTGAAATGGCAAACCTCTGAATTATGTGTGATGTAATAGCCGAATTACTTAAAACCGAACTGGTATCCTGAATATCTGTCCTCTTGACTTGGATGGAGGGCCTCCAAGAGCAATGATGGTTTTGGTTTAGATGCCCTTAGCTGTGAAATGTGCATCAAAAATCCCAAACACGCAAATTCTGCTCTAATTGCTTGACATTTCCACATCTAGCTTGTATATCCGCGGGATGATCTTGATTTGTTTCCACCGAGAACGTGAAATTCCTGCTGAACCGCACGGTGCAGAACGCGGAGCAGCACATTGAGACAGTGTTGATTGGGAACCCAAAGAGTTTTAAGAGCCTGATGGGAAATTATAGCAAACAAGGGCTGTTGGCAACTGACTTCCAAATCTAAATCCTCCATGAGCACAATACGCTACAATTATAGCAGCTTTCCCGGGTCAGGAAACAAATGCTGTGACTGCTGTATTCCTGTGTGTGATATTTATGACACACAATGTTATCTTTGTAATTGTTACGTATGCTTTTATGTAGTGCAATTAGGGTGGGGCTGAGGTTAATGGTAATGTTAATCATTTTCATGTTCTTAATTTAGACTCTGAATGCTGTCGTTCAGTACAGAGTAACAAAAATTATTCATGCTATTGTACTGCTGTCACATCTGTGGTGTTGGGAGATGGCTGCAGCACAGCCTAAATCAGCCAAGATCGCCCAAGTCTTGGATTTACCTGCTGAAAAGCTCATTCACATAAGCTTTGACGTTTTCTCCTGCTTATACCATCTTGGAAAGTCCGGAGCGTCTTAATGGATGGACTTGCTCTGAAACCAAACCCTGCGCTTGGAGGGGTGTCTGTCTGTACGGACTTCCACCCGGCTGAACTTGAGCTGAGGCATAGGAACCATTTACGATATACTTGTTCAGAGAATTCCCTGACATAATGACTTCAATTCACCCTGAATTTCTCTTTTCTGAAATGTATCCTGGAAATGCAGTGGAAACTAGTGCAGAGTCCATGGGTATGTGGTTATAGGGCTTTGTTCTTCCCCACTAACTTCCATGAGTTGGGGTGTGTCTGGCTACAGGTTTTATACAAAATACCAAACTCAAAATACCAAACAATAACAAAAATTTTAAAAAAGCACCTCAGCACGCAAACCCCCTCAAGTTGTTTTGTTTAGTGACCACTCCTAAGATACTTTTGCTCTCCAAAGTTAGGGAAATAGGCACCCCATGCATTCTGAGTATTGGCTGAGTATACAGCTCAATGAAAAATAAAAAAAATATAGGAAATTGGCTTTTTTTTTCCTAATTCTGCAGTGTCCGGTGAGAGTAGCAGAAGGTAATCCTGCCATCTCCAGGATCAGGTCCTGTTGCTGCTGGTAGATATCATGGGACTGTTCTGCTGTAGCCTTTATCGGAGGGGGAATTAGGTTGCTGACGTCCTCAGCTTCCTAATGGGTTGAAATGCATCTTTTTGCATCAATTTAAAGTTAAAAAGATATTAAGTGCCAGTTTCTTTTCTTGTAAACTGAAACGTCGCAGCCATCTTCTTCGGGCAGTTGCAAAAGAAACACAGGCAACCATTTTGCCAAGGATCAAACTTTTTTTTTTTTTGTAATGGTGTGCTCAGTTCACAAATAAAAAGCTTATTTGCTGAAGACCATTTGCTTTTGCTGCAACCAGACCGAAGAGGCTGTACTCAGGAAACACCAGAGGGCTGGCTTAATTTTATAAGAAAAAAAAAACCAACTTCTGAGAGCTCTTCTTGCTGTACTTCCTCAGTTCAGGACTCCAAGTCTTTCACAAAACTGAGAAACATCCCATGGGGCTGCAGCCGTCCTGGGGTGGTGGATTGAATGACTTAAGTATCTTTTTTTGGTCTGATTTGTGACTGTAGCTTTAATTTATTGCCTCCTCTGTAAACCACAGATATGTTTGTTATTTGCAATTACATGGTCAAAAAAAAAAAAAGAGCTTTATTTGGATTTTTAAGTCATTCTTTTTCTTTGCCTTGGCGTTTGTTGCAATGAAATCCTTTTATGAGGCTTGTGGAGAGAGCTGGGTTGAAATAGCTTCTCAACAGGACACGTGATGGGCATGGTGGTGCAAGCCCAAGGAAAGATAAGAATGAAGGTTTTATGGCTTCATTGAAACTGGTGAATGCAACCTTCACCCAACTCAATTTTGTACGTTGACTATTTTAAAATTGTAGCTTTTTTTTTCTACCCTAGAAACTCTCCTATCTTAAATTTAAACTACCTACAGGAGTTGAACTTTCAGTTTCTCTTTCAAAAAAATATCCCCGTGATGGGCACATCGTGGTCTGACGATGATGGTCACCATATGCATGTACCTCAATTCAGCAGCAAGCCTGCTTGTTTGTCATTTAACACAGCTTTAAAATGGTTACACTGATATTTTCCTGCATGTATAATAGTTTCTCTGTTTTACTTTACTGAATCTGGTAGATTAAATTTTCATTTTCAGAGTGAGGAGAAACTTGCAGTCCAAAACCAGTGATTAGTGATAAAATACTTTGAATAAATTTAACAAGTGGTCTTTTGTATTGGTTTCTAATCCGTCAATCTCTTATAAAAGCAGAAAGCTGCATATTACCTGGATGGTTTCCCTAAGTGCATGCAGCTCGTATGAAAGGTTATTCAATGTCCAAAGAAGATGCAGTTTTTGTTTACCCAAAAAGCTTTGTTCCTGTAGAATTCTGTTCTGAAGATCATAGTTATTGACCTCAGCTTTCAAGCGGCGCTGATTTCGGGGGGGCCTGATGTCTGGATTTCAGACTGGTGGAGCAGGTATCTCATCCACGGTGTGGTGGAGTCGTAGGCTCAGAGCATGTAGCAGCTAGACATGAAAAATAGTGAAAAAATGAGATTGTTCATGGATATTTTACTAAATTTTTAAAATGTAGCCCCATGATTGCTTTCCTATAATTACTTTCTGCCTGCATGTAAATAACATATGCCAACATGAACCCCAGTGGCAATGGGGGAAGGACTGAGTGGGAGAAAATGAAGTTATCTCTTGATCAGTATTACATCAGCTTGATAATAATATTTTTATTAGGAAAAGTATTGCACCGTGCCCCCAAAGAGGCACAGGCTTCCTTGTGTTTTCAGTATCATCTAGAGTTGTCGGAGGAAGGTTGAATACTGCATGACTTAAAAATACCAAATCACTAAGACCTTATGAGGAATGGATCATCTGCTTTAAATCTTTTTTATTTCTCCAGCCTGAGTGCCTGGAAGGAAGCTGGGAGCTCTTCCCTGTTAAGTGATATCGCTGCCTCTAGCTTGCTCTGGCCACATTTCAAGTAGGAGAGGACAACTTGTGAGCAAAATGTGTCAAAAGGCCCTTGAGTTAAAGGATTATCAACACCGGAGGTCAGGGTGGTCTTGGGGCTGCAGCCACGGCTGCTGCCGCTGTTACCGTTTGTCCTGGGCATGGAGATGATGTAGCTCCAGTCACAGAATGTTGTCATGGTATGGGTTGGAAGGAACCTTCAAAGGTCATCTAGTCCAACCCCCCTGCCATGGGCAAGGACATCTTCAACTACGTCAGGTTGCTCAGAGCCCCGTTGACCTTGAACATTTCCAGGGATGGGGCATCTACCACCTCTCTGGGCAACCTGGGCCAGTGTTTCACCACCCTCATCGTAATCTAAATCTCCCCTCTTTCACTTTAAAACCATTATTCCTTGTCCTGTCCCAACAGGTCCTGCTAAAAAGTCTCTCCCCATCTTTCTTATAAGCCCCTTTAAGCACTGAAAGGCCGCAATAAGGTCTCCCCGGAGCCTTCTCTTCTCCAGGCTGAACAACCCCAACTCTCTCAGCCTTTCCTCACAGCAGAGCTGTTCCACCCCCCTGATCATTTTGGTGGCCTCCTCTGGACCCGCTCCAACAGGTCCATGTCTGTCCTGTGCTGAGGACCCCCGAGCTGGACGCAGCACTGCAGGGGGGTCTCACCAGAGTGAAGCAGAGGGGCAGAATCCCCTCCCTCGACCTGCTGGCCATGCTTCTTGTTAGGCATCCCAGCCATCCCTGTGTGCCCTCAACCCCATCTTCACTCCTGGTGGGAGCACCTTCCAGCTCTGCTCAGAGCTGTGCCTGGGGGAAAATAGAGGAAAGCAGTTTTTCCCCCTTTTTCCTCCCTGGGGCGTGGGTTGGATGGAAGCACTCAGGGGCAGCGTCTCCAGGGTTCTGCAGACCATCCCAACGAGGACAGACCCTCTGCCCCACTGCTTCAACATGTATCTTCAGGGTTGCCTCCCGCACGTGCTCTCCTGTCGATTTGAGTGCAGCAGCAGCCAGGCTTTCAGACAGCATGGGGCCCCATGGAAATAATTTGATTTTTTGGGTGGGTAGACTAATCACTTCTCCCAAAATGCCGTTGTTTCAACATCAAGGCACAACCCTACAATTCTTGGCTTTGGGGTGTGACCTGAATTAATGGACTCAGCCCAGGCTGCCTTCCACCGCACTGCTGTAAAGGAGGAATAAACCAACTACATGAAAGGAGATGCGCAGTGTGCAGTAGGTGAGAGCTGCGGGGTGCAGGGTGAAAGTCCCTCTCCCTGCTGCTGCTGTTTAAAATGGAGAATAAAAGGCAGTATCTTAAAAAAAGAAAGTTCTGAAGGCGATGCTTGTGTGTAGCTCTCTTTGTTCTAGGTGGTGATGTTATATCTCTCGAAGCTGTCTGTACTCCTGATGCCCTCAGATGTTCTCATCCTCTGAAGTCTGAAGGCTTTTGTGCAGCCTTTAGCAAAAGACTGCTTCAGGACTGCAAGTTGCGCAGTTAATCGCTAGGCCATAGCTAAAGGAAACCCTTTGCTCATGAAATGGGTGGAAAAGGAATCAAGTTTTGCATAAATCAAGAGATTTATGCAGCGGCGTGGTGTTGCTGGAAAAATTCACAAGGACCTCGAAGATAACGGGGACAGCAGCACCGAGCAGCATTGGGTTGTATTTAAAAAAAAAGAAGTTTGCCTTTGCTTTTTTTTGGATGTTAGAGAAAATTGTGTGGGCAGAAGTAGTGGTAGAGTCTATGCGCCTGTATCAAGAAAGCTTCTAATAGGTTTCACCAAATATTTTCACAGTGAATTGAGATCGCGGGGGAGATAAAATGATACAGCTTGCAAAATGCCTGGAGGTTCCCTTGCGAAGGGTGGTAAACTGGATTTCTGGGCTTTGAGGGAGTTATCAGGAAGCCGAAGCGATAAATCCAGGATTACTGCTCGGATGTTTGCTGATGGTAAACAGACCCACGAGATGCGCGACGGCGGCTGGAAAAGCTGTGAGCGCCGATGCTGGATACGGTGCAAATATCCACGAATTGGTTAAAAAAAAACCCTAAACCCTAGGTGCTTAAACTAGTTCTGCAAGCAGAAGAGGTGGAGATGCCAAAATTGGGAGGAGCTTTGATACCCGGCGATGAAAAGCTGTTTCCTGAGTCGGAGGCTGGAAGGATGGATCCTGTAGGTTAGAGTAACACGGGGACGCTGGCTTTCCTATTGCTAACTGCATTCCCTTTTCACTGGGTGATATTTATTATTTCACTTGGGTTATAACTTCCTCGTCAGCACACGGGGGTGTAGGAGGGGGAAGGAAATGACACTTGCTTTCTTTGCAGGACGTTTCGAAGATCTGCAGATTAAAGGCTGGCTGTAAGAGCTAGGTGTTACTAGAGACGGTAGAAATAATGCGCTTCAGAGAAAATTCTTGCAGGTACGTCGGGTGAAGTAACCTGAAACCTGGCATTCGGGGTGCGGCAGAGGAAGATTGCAACCCGTCCAGTTTTGCTTTGTAACGTAACACACCGTGGAAAAGGGCCTGTTGCTTTTTTTTAACTTTTTTTTTTTTTTTTGTAAAAAAAAAAAAAGCTTGTAATGGCTCGGTGGTTTTTGGGCACTCCCAAGCACTTGCTCCTGCCTGGTGGGAGTTGAAGGTAGCTGTGCTTTGTTTGCGTGGTTGCCTCCAGAGCCCAGTTTCCCTTCACACAGTTGCAATCAGGCAGGAAACGGGTTTCTTGTCCGCTGAACCAGCCCGGTTTTCTCGACAGCGAAAGCTCCCTCCTTGCTTTCTCCCTGGGCCCTGCTGGGAAGGTCTCCAGCTCTGCCCACCCCCACGCTTGTCCGTGCAATTCCTCTGGAGCAATACTGAGTTTTCGGTCACTTAGCCTCACCTGGCTCTGCACGATGCTCCTTGTAGTTTTTCTGCCTTACACCTCCAAAAAAGTCAAGCGCCCTTGCCTGCTTCTTTTCATATCATTGTACAAAATGTGGCCGTCACACCCACCGGCTTCCTTTTAGGTTTTGCCCGGCGCTGGACTCCGGGCGCCTTGAATAAAATGTTTTATGCTGGGCTGTGGCAGCGGCAGGCTTTCCTACTGGCATGACCAGACTCTCAATGTGACATTCAGAGCTGTAAAATACTCCCTGACAATAGCTGGTGTTGTTCAAAGAGCGGCATAAATAATCGAGAGGATTTTTTTTTTCTTTTTTTGCAAGAAGAATAACATCTCCTTGGGCTGGCCGGGGAGGCGGCAGGCTGTTTGCATGCACAGCGCTGGGGGGGAAGTGTTGTAGCTTGGAGGGGAATTTCAGGAAGGGGGTGACATCGAAACGGGGGACTTCAGTTTGTTTTCTAGAAGGTTTTTGACATCGTGGCGCTGGGATGTCTCTTAAACGAGGTGTTGGGACCTCTATTCTCTTGTATACCCATTTTTATATAGAATAAAATAATTCCGTCATCCAGATTTTTTGTGTGTTTGTAGCATGGCAGGCTGACTTTGTGGCACAAGCTTTAATTGCTGATGGGATACCTGGGAAGATGGGCTCAGGGAGTGCTTCAGGTGGTTTGATGAGGCCTCAGGAGGTCTCCAGTCCAACCTCCTGCTCCAAGAGGGGTCAGCTGTGAGGCTGGACCAGGCTGCTCAGGGCTTTATCCAGTTGGGTCATGAAAACCTCCAGGGATGGAGATTGCACAACCTCTCTGGGCAACCTGCCTGCCTGACCTCACGGTGGAAAAGCTTCTCCCTCCAGTTTGAACATCTCTTGTTTCATCTTCTGCCCATTGTCTCGTGTCCTCCTGCCGTGTGGTCCTGTGAAGAGCCTGCCTCTCTCTTCTGCCTGACCTCCTTGGAGATGCTGGAAAGCTGCTAAGCCCCCTTTCTCGCCTGGTGCTGGTAGCTGAGTGTGTCCAGAGAGAAAAAGGGACAAATCTGTGTGTATTTGTACAGCTACCACAGACTTCAAGTTTTTCCTTGTCTTTCCATGTGCACCTGGCTCCATCCCACCTCCATTGTATTCATAGATCGAAAGCAGGGGGGAAAAGCTTTTCTGTCTTCATTTAATCTTCGGCTTTCTCAACTTAGAATCAGCTAAATTAGAATTAAAATTAAAAATAAAAATTTGTTGAAGAAGCTACCAAAAATCTGGATTAGCAATTCAGTGAAATTTCGTCCCAGGTCATTAGCCCACGTGTCTGGTGACTCCACTTTTCTGAAACTTCAGAGGAAAATATGTATTTCTAAGATTTTTTTCTTCCAGTCTTGACATTCATTGATTTCAATGCACCTAATGAGTGATGTGGTACCGGCATCATTTTGGCAATTAGGCGGCGTTTCGGTGCTGTCACCTGAATATGGGGCAGAGCAACTGCTGTTGTCATCCTTTTCTCTTCAACATGATTTTTCTGTTCTTTCTTGTAATTCTTTCGAAAAATCAAGAATGTCAGCACTAGAGCAGCTTCTTTCTTGCTAATTTCTCCAATACTATGGAATAAAGCACTAAAATAAATGTATTTTGTACAGTGAATATGCAGAGGAAAAAGCTTTTGTGCATCCTTTAGACTGAAGCTGACCCCAACCTCACCTATTAAAATTGCATCTTTGTAAGAACTGATGTAAATATGCTTATTTTAAAAAAAACACTTGTTCTAAAACTAAGCTTAAAGTGGAGAAAAAAAAAAAAATGCAGTAGTGGTGGCCCTGCACAGACTCTGCTCAGCACGTGACGTGGGTATGAATGAGCCCCGGCAGTTTTGTCTCCGGGCTGGATTAGGCACAGTTGCTACTGGTTACTGCGCAGCCCGGCTCGGCGAGGCTGCGCCGTCGGGGCCGCTTGCCTTTCCTCTCCGACAGCACCGCCGAGGGTTGGGAACCCAACGGGGTGGTGAGGACGTGCCCCGAGCAGGTGGTATCGGGGCACGGCTGAGATCTTCCCAGCCCACACCCGTACAGCATCCCTTGATGTCCCTTAATGTCACCTACTGAGTTTTTAGATGCTTAATAGTCCTTTGACCTCCATCAGCATCCAGAGGAGGCTTTTGCTTCTGGGATTTGCGTTGGGTTGAAATGTTCTTACCTTTATTTTTTTTTTTTAAAAGCCTTTTTACAGGACTGAAACCCCATGAAGTCTGGTTTTTAGCAAAGGTGCAGTTTGGCTTTTAGCCCCACCACTTGCACAGGCAGTTGTTAGCCCTGGAGCAAGTGATGGTGGATTTTTTTTTTTGAGATGTAAAACAAAAGCAGCTCATGGTTGGTGTGTGCTGCTTTCTGATGTCGGGAGTGAAGCAGCAGCCTTGTTCTCAGCCCGTTCCTGCCCTTGCCTTCCTGTGGGTCCATTGAACTGGCTCCTGTCAATCAACAATGCTTTTAAAACGAACGCGTGGGATAAAGCTGCAAGATCGTTCGTGTGTCAGCTCTGGAGTGGTGACTGCACAGGTTGGTCTGTTGATGTATAGACATACACCATGTGCAATCATTTTTGCACAATCATTTTTGCTTGTCTGAGGCGTGGCAGTAGACATAGCAAAATAAAAATGCCAGCGTCAAGAGGGGATACTTTAGGCAGAGATAGTGAAGGGCAGGACGGCTTCGAGCGCCCCATGTCTCACTCTCTGATCTGCGGCAGAGCTCAGGTTATTTTCCTTATGAAAGGAGCTCCTGGATCCCATACACGCTGGTCTGATAAAACCAGCTTTAAACTGCAGCCTGGCTTAGTGGAGAAGGGACGCCGCAGCATGTAGTCCCCTCCAGGAGTATTAACTGGGAGCTCCTGCGTACGGTGTATTTAGACGTTAATCCAGTTGCACAGCTAAAGCTGTGACTTCTGCACATGCCCCCTTTCGCTGCAGGGACATCTCCTCTCCCGGTGCTGACCTGCCTGTCGCAGGCTAAGCAAAATGCATTCAGGTTTTATTTCGCCCTGGCAGCATATTTTAAAATAAGGCTGGCAAAAGCAGCGGACTTGAGAAAAGAAAAGGTGTCGAAGCACTGGCGATTATTGGAAGTGTTAGAGCAGCATGGGGGAAATGCAAGGATATGGAAATAATAAGAGGTGGCTTTTGGGCAGCAATATATTTCAGAGAAGGCTCAGTGAACTGAGAACACCTTTATGAAAATTAGGCATTTGGAAGAAGCCCTTGAAGGTGAGCTGACCTCCTTGTAAGAGGGCTGTGTGGACACAAAATGCGTGGACAGCTTCCCATCTCTGAGCTGATTCCTGAAATAAGGCTGACCTCGCAGCCTGAAAGTACTGGCTGGAAGAGGAGAACAAAGTACCTGATAAATGAATCCTGGGTTTGGTTGTATTGATCACAAAAGCTGTGTGCTTTTAGTGTTTTTCTCAGATATATATATATATATATATTTGCTCATATATCTTTGTCATCCAGTGCCGTGCTTGAGCAAAACCACCCATGACCTACCTTGCATCAGTAGCTGCTACTGCTGTGGCTAGCTCTCAGGGCACCATTGCCACCAGGGACCGGGCTCGTCTTCCTTCTCTGTGGCCAGTGAAATTCTCAGCCCTTCCAGAGCGATGACCTCCGGTTTATGCCTATATACCTGGAATTATTCCTCAAGCCGTGTTGTGCAATAGGGAGCATGATTCCACATGTGTTTTATAAAAGCAGAAGAGCATTTCGGGTGTTGTGTTGGAAAATCAAAGCCCTATTTGGGGGAACTTGCGGTCTGACTATCCAGTTGGACAAGCTTAGCTTTCCCTGCAATTTAAATATACTCTACCAGAATTTTAATCGTGCCAGTCTCCCTAACTACATTTTAACTCTTTAGGAGTGTGCAGGGTTTCCGAGCCACCGTCACTCTCCTGTTTAAATGATACAGCCTTAGAGGAAAAGAACAGCTTTGAATGTGTGTGTGCATCGCCTTCTTACTCCTGTAGAAAGCTTTTACAGCTGCCATGTGTCATTTGGGATAATCCAGAATATTTCTGCACAGCTCCAAGTCCTTTCCTCCCCACCTGCCTTTTCAGAGCTTCCCTGTCCTGTGTGGAAATGGGGATCTCCCTCTGAGCACAGTTTTTACCCTTATTCAGCCCAGAAGTTCCTCTGTGTCTTTGAGGTCAGCTATACGATATCCGTAACGTCTTGGCACTTGAATTCTGTTTTCTTGTTCTCAGTTTTTGCTGGCACTTACATGCTCGAAAGTACGGCAGTTTCATGACTAAATTCAACCAGAATAAACAGCGTATGTAGAGAGAGCTTCCAGTTTATTGCGTATACGAACAACATTGGAGAAACAGCTGTGCAGGTCAGGGAAAAAGTCCCTGAAAATCATTATCTCATTTATTAGAAGCAAAATAAAAGAAATAATCTGCTAATGCTTCAAGTATCAGAGATAGAGAAGGGATTCTCTCAATTTTGTTTTGTTACGGTATTGTGGGAACGCAAGTGCACTTAGTCCCAGCTAGAGCTGCTGCAAAACCTGTACCCTCGACATGCTGGAAGCTTTGCTGTCGATTTACACGTGTGCAGAGTCAAACCCCGTGTGTACGCTTGCTCGTAGATTATTATTTTGCCACCGGTGAAAGTTTCTGCAGCAAAACCTTCATTTGAATAGACAAGGTTTGGGATGGTGAGGAAAACAGGGATAGATTAAGGTAAAACAATTCGGTTTTGTTAATGCTGCAGGCCAGTAGTGGAAATAGAAAAGAAAATTAATCTCCTTTTTCCCAGGAGAGTGTCTTACCTGGAGCACGTACCTTCCCTAAGAGGTGGTAGATGGATTTCTTTGTTTTTCCTTAGGCTTGTGAAAAGTCTGGGATTTGGGAAAGAGCAACTATGTATCTCGAGAGTTAGATTTAGATGTCTCATTGTAGGTTGTCTTATTAATGCCTGTGGCAGCTGATGCTTCTGGTAGGCTGGACCCGCCAACACGCAGGGTCTTCTGACGCTGTCCTGGACCCTGCAGCAGCCGGGATAAGTTTCAGTGCTCAAGGGTGAGACGTGGTGTGAGACTGTGCCTCGGCTACACTGGGGCTTAGCGGCAAAGCCAAGCTCCTGCTCTTGCCTCAGTGCCTCCTGCTGCCAAGGCTGGAAGATCGTCTCAGGCACCGAGTGCCTGACCATCATATGATCTGCAGAAACAGGTTTCACTTCCTTGGTGCCTAATGCAGCAAGGAACATGATTTATGGGGGAAAAAAAAGGCATTTAGCCCTGCCAGAGAAACCTCTTCCATGCAAATCAGCTATTTAATGTCACCCTCGTGCTTTCCGCATGCCCTCCCTCCACAGGTTTGTCTGGAGGATGGGGCAGAAGCCTTTGAGTTGGCTTTCTACAGGCAGGAGATCCTTCTGGTGACGACCACAGGCCATCCCAGCCCGGTGGGTGCGATGCTGAGAGCTGCGCCGGCTGCCTAAAGCCATATCTGGACCAGCGCTAGAAGATGTAGCTGCTGCCAATCATCATATTTACAACTTAGAGACTTTCAAATTTGTCTCCACCAGAGTTTGCAATGCTAATGCCGAGGGTGTTGGTGGGGGGCTGAGTACTTGGCACCTTCACTGCTTATTTTTTCCTTTAAAGCTTGGGTAATGAATCATATCAAACAAATCATGGTAGCTCAGGTAGGAACGTGATATCTGTGTGTGGAGGCAGTTCTGGTTGGAGGCTTGCTTTCACTTGGGTGAAGGACCTGAGCAAATTTGAACTGAAAATGTGTGGTTTTAAATAAAAAACCAAACCCAACCATTTAAAGCAGCATTTTGTATTTTTAAACAAAAAAATACAGTGGTACAGAGAGGAGTTCCAGAAAACCAAACGGTTTATTTTACTGCTGGAGCAGGGTCTCCACTAATGAAGCCCTCTTGCATTCAGTTGTCTGAAGACTGCAGGAGATCACCATGATGGATTAAAGCAAAGCCCCACAGCTGCACGCAACATCTGGCACCACAGCTCGGTCAAAGATTTTCCATCCATGAGGCGGTCTCGTCCATGACTTTTGGCTCCAGTTTCCATCTCCGATATGTCCAAAGGTTACAAAATTCCCATGGTAGGACTCCTCGTGCAGCGTTGCAGGGATCCTGCTACCGGCATGATGAGTCCCGCAGGTTTTGTCCTGCCGTCCACTGTATCCCCCCCAACAGAAACATCAACAGCTCTAGCAAAACTCTTGCAGAAAAAAGTTTGCGTCTGAGGTCTTTGGAGGAATTCGGGTGGTACAGACCAGGAGGTGGCTCCTCCAGGGCTGCGTCTCCAGAAACTTGCGCTATAGCCCCTTTGTAATGTAATAGCTCCCTTAACAAGATGCTTAATGCTTTTAAACATGATGTACGTAAAGATTTTGTGCTGTAATTCTCCTGATCCTTAGGTCCACTGAGTCACTATGGACTTCAAGTGGTGTTTGGGGGTTGCCCCTGTCAAAACTCTGAATTTTATCCAGCCTAAAAGGTACAACAGAGCCAACGTTATTCTTTGGTGCAAAGTGCTGAGCAATCCATAAGAAATAAAAGTCTGTGTTTGCAGCGTGCAAAGGGTTGGCCCCTTCCCTTTTTGGAGTTACTGCTAGGGCAACCCCCATTATATGTGGGTGTGTGTTGTTTCAAGCCATTTATAAATAAATATAAGCAAAAAAGAAAAATGTTGATAGTTCCTTGTTCTATATAAAATTGAGTGGATTTATTCGCAAACTTTATTTCGACAGCGAATGTAAAATCAGAGCCTGATAGTCAAGCCTAGAGGTGCAACTATTCCATGAATGCACTGAAGGGGTGCAGTGCCAGAAGTGAAAACCCTTTTTCCTTCGGTCTCTGCTTCTGTGGCTTAATTTCCCCTCCACCCCGTTCAGCTTTTGCTTGCGTTAAAAGCCTTTTTCTGCACTATCAGGTCCTCTGAGGGTTTGTTTGACATTCAACCAGAGCAGGACCGGGTTGGGGTGCTGCTGAGGTGTAATGGGGTGTCCTGACAACTGATAACAGATTTCACGATGCAGACCACCAGCTCTCAAAGAGGGGCCAGGGCTGTTGCAATTACCCTGAGCGCAACGAAAAAGGTGCTGGGGAATACAAGTGTTAATGACGGCCATAAAGGAGCTGTTGCTTTTTGAGCAGCATGACTTGCTGTAGCTCTGAACTTGCGACCTGGAGGAGAAAAGCACAATATCCCGGCTACAACAATGTTGTATTTATATCCAAAGCTCAGAAATCCATCTGTGCGGAGGAATGAAGAACATCCTATCGCTGTCTGATGCTATAACCATTTTTAGAAATCTGGCTGGAGCTTGTTTCTTGGGTTGTTTCCTGAAGGGTCGCTCGGTGTCCCTGCCCCAGCTCCGCCGCCTGCGTGCATGGAAATCGCAGCCGAAACCACCACTTGACTCCATCACACGAGCTGCATTGTGTGGATCTGCCTTAAGAACAGCTCCTGGTTGCCTTTGAGCAGCTAAAGCTCTGCCCGGTGACTTGGCAGTCTTTCGGCTGGGGTTTGGTGAAACGATGGGGAGGAAAACCCAATGCGTGGGTCACGAAACTGAAACCTCTCCTGGCAGGAATGAGGAGGTTTCCGTTGTGGTGATTTGCCTTGGTGAGCGGAGCAGGTGGTGGCAATAAGGTGCGTGGCTGTATTTGCCGTATCGGGCTGGCACGTGGGTAAGGAGTAGCCCACATATCCCCTTTATTAGACATAGGAATTCCTGAATTCAAGAGCTGGCAAGAAACAACTGATTGGGGATGTGGGATTTTTTTTCCAAACCATTTGGGGAATCTCAGGAGGAGAAGCACGAATGCCAGTTTGCCGGGAGGTCTGCGGGACATGGCTTGTCCCCGTGCTGCAGCCGGGCAGCTTCTGGGTGCTGCTGTAAAAACCATCTCTTGATATTTATAAGGTCACGCACTCCCAAAACGTAGAGGATACGGCCAAGCCTCCTGCAAACAGGTTGTATATCCCAACAGCCCTGTTCAATGAGTGGCTCAGATTAGCACGCCTTCCCGAAAACGGAGCCAACCCCGAGCCACCGGCAGAAAATGCCCTTGTAGTAGTGCGCGTGGTTCTGCCACGCCATCTGCCCCGTGGCAGCTCGTGTCCCCATTGCGCTGCTAAAAATCTCATGTCTCGTTGCCGCTTCCGAGCTGCTCCTGGCAAACTCGAGCTGCGCAGAGGATGACTGAGTCATGCGAATGGGGTTTTCTTCCCCTCCTTCATCAGTATGTTTATTCATTAAGGAAATCAAAAGAGGAAGAGGAATAAAAAGGTTGCAAATGTTTTGCTGGGTTAGAAATGAGACCTGAGCGACTGGGCTGTGCGTTGCCCTTTGTACGATGCGTTCAGCAGCTCTAGTGTCCCTGGCACAGAGCTCAGGAAGACTGATGTGCCCTCCCAAGATGCCTTCAGGTAGGGTCACAGCTTGTTTACGTATCTACTTATATCCATATCAGCCCATATGCCAATATTTGACTATCAAATCCTCACTGATGAACGCCTCTCGCATACAGTCGTGCATCCGCTGGCATGTCGGGACGTGGGTCTTGGGGTCGGTGGCCACCTCTGCGTGCCTGGGTTTCTTTTTTTTCCAAACAATATCACTTCAACTTGTAAAGGATGCCCCTTTTCAAACAGCTTTGCCCTGTCTCTTTGCATCTTCCAGTATTTTTAAGAAACAGTGAAACCTAAATTTTGCAAGCACCGGGAGAAGATTGCCTGGTGCTCCTCAACGTGCTGCTGCGCCGGGACTCGGGCATCAGCCCTGCAGCCCATCCACGGGAGCGGAGCCAGAAGGTAGCTTGGAAAATGCAAGGGAACGATTTCTACGCAGATACGGCGAAGAAGGGAAAGCAGAAAGATTTGCCAAGGGAAATGGTCTTGTTATGCACGGCGTGTTTTCTTTATGTATTTGTTTATCCCCTCCCCTCGTTCAGGATGCGTAATTGGGTTTTGAAGATTTGAACCCGTCTGGTTTATCTCGGGGTGTGTCGTTGCTGCAGGCTCTTATCAGGTGTGTCGCGGTGAGCGAAACCATTCAAACAAAACCCTTTCACGTAAGTTTGTGCACGGTACGCTGGGTTCGTGTGTTTAGCCAGGGTTTGGTGTCTGCACTGGGGTGCAATAGGTCCACAATTAATGCGACTACAGGAAAACTGATTTTGTTTTCGGTCTTTAATAAATTATTTTGGGGGATGGAAATCCTAGGGTGGTTTAGTACAGATGAATGGAGGTTAGAAACATTAGTGAGGATGTATGGAAGCACAGGCACCAAAATTAAGGCGACTGCATATTAGAATCATAGACTCATAGAATCACTTAGGTTGGTAAAGACCTTTAAGATCATCAAGTCCAACCGTAAAATCAGTTGCCTTGGTTAGAAGCATAGGAAAGCTTTACCTTTTGAAAACTGCCGGCTTGTTCAGTTGTCAGGGAAGCAACCGGATGCTCTCTTTGCTCTTGATTACTCGTTTAGGTTTGACGTGCTTTTTGCTGGGATGAAAGGAGAAACATCAACAGGCAAAACTGCAAGAACTACCGACGTTTGTTGCTGTCATGCCTGCGTGGTGGTACTGCCAGTAAGGTAAATAGGCAGGTAGAGTAAATAGGCTGGATTTTTTAAATTCTTTTTTACAAGAAAGGAGATAACGATTGGATTCTGTCCCGTTTTCAGACTAGGAATTGTTTGCCAGACTTGAATTACAGGAATTGCCGTAGCAAGGCAGATCAGCGCCTTGTGCCATTAACTCAGAGCTGGCAGGGGCCAGGGCAGCTTCGCACGCCGGGTCCGCACGTTGTGCTCCCATCAGAAACAATTAAAGAAACTGTTTGTGATGGAAACAAAACCAAATTGGTCTTATGCTTTAAGGGCAAATAAAACAGTGAAGACTAACTTTATTGAACTTGTTTTTTAAATCTTGCTGTATTCCCTTCTTAACCGTAGAAACTGTTCAAACTGATGGTGCAGCCAGCTCGTATTCTGCATTTTCCTTTTTTCAACTGATTTGGTATGGAGAGTCTTTGGACAAAACCTTTTCGTATAGCTTTGACTTAGTTGCAATCCAAAACTGATCTGCTGGTGACAGATTTAAATTAATTATCACCAAAGGGTGGAGAGAAGAGTTTTTAAAGCTGCTGCTGTGACAAGGTATTCGGTGTTTGGAGGGGCTTGGGAATTACTGGGCGCTAAGGCGCTGATGCTGGCCCCTGCCAGTATCCATATTACTACTTAGGGAGGGAGAGATGAGTTTGCTTTCATTGCTAAACTATTTAGTGGAGGTTCTGCTTAAAGATGTAGGGGAAAAAAGCCACCACCCAGCCCCTTGTGCTTGAGGGGAGCTGCACAAGAGCAGAAGGAAGCTGGCTGCTGGTTTTTTTGCTTCGTGCCTTGCTAATTCCTTTGGCCCCGCAGCTGGGGCAGCTCAATTTTGCCCCCTGCTCTTGCTGCTTATGGAGCATCCCCCGATTCCCGTGTGCCCCTGCCCTTTTGCTATTTTCATCCTTTCACCTTCATTTTCCCTTTCCTGCAATAACTCGTTTTTATCGCTGCTTCCTTTGCCTTGGGTTGAGTTTAGGGTGCTCGCTGCGCCTGCTTGTAAACAGGGTTTGTGGCTTTGATCATCGATCCTCCAGGTACAGGATTTTGTAATATTTCCAGCCCGGGAGGTCTGCGGGACATGACTTGTCCCCGTGCTGCAGCCGGGCAGCTTCTGGGTGCTGCTGTAAAAACCATCTCTTGGTATTTATAAGGTCGAAGCAGCAAAGAAATGCAAAAGTGCAGGACCGCTGAGGTCGAAGGCATTAAAAACATTTCACCTGGGCTGGTTTGGTATTTAAGCACCGTTATTCTCTGAAAATTGATTATTTTCACTTCATGCTGTACAGAGTGTATTGTATTTGCTCTCACCTGTGGCGCAGTGAGTGTTACCATATGGTTTGCCCAAAGTTGATTTTTTTAAACGCTTTTAGTGGTAGGTTAGCACATGGTGCTCTTCTGCTGTATGTTTTTTAGCCAGGCAAAGTGCCAGCACGTCTGTTGGAGGAAAAAATCCTGGCTGGATCCTGGAGAATAAACTGAGCTCGCATTCCCTCTGAACGGAGAGAGCTCAAGTCCCGCAGGTAGGATTTTTCATCGTAATGATCCCATTTGGCAGCTAAATTAGTGACCGTTTTTGGTAGGAAAATTGAATGACTTCAGGAGCATCCCCTGGTACCCATAAGGAGGAGGGAGGTGCGGTGCAACACCAGACCCACCCCCAGCCCACGGAGCTGGAACTGAGCATCGCTGGCAGCTCCGCAACACCGTCCTCTGCACAGGGACACCGACCACGGCCCTGCAGATGTTCGGGGCTCAGGCTGCAGGACACCTGTAGGATATCTAAAAAAATCCACGTTTTGGTAAGAGACCCTGAAGGTCTACCTTGATAGTTACCTCCACTAGGTAGACCTACTCACGTATGGCTATTTAACTGAATCTCAAAAAGGAGAAGCTGTCACTTTGCAGTTTATTTGTTCCTCCGTTATCGTTGTTCATTCAATTGGTAAGATTTAGGTTTTTTTTTTCTTTTGGGGCAGGGATCATCAGGAATACTCTATGATACATCCCCATTCCCAGCGAGCATCCCGACCTCTGTTGCAATTCAGGTGGAGATTGGAAGGGGTAAAGTGAGGCGGCTCTGGTTTTTGTGAGGATGTCTTGTTTCTTCACGTTAGGTTTGATAAAGCAAAGTGCAGGGGGTTTGAGTCTCCTGCTCTTTATTTGTCTTATATGCACCTTGGTGTTTGCACCGTGGTGGTTTATTTTTCTAGCAGCCTCCCTCTGCCCCCATCTGTAAATCGACCTATTTCATGCATCACGGATGAGGTTAGGATGCGATGTTTAGGAAGCAGAGTTATTTTTTGAGCGTAGCGTTATAGCTTAAAAAAGAAACCAGCATTTCAGACGAAGCAAATCCCAGCAGGTCTCCTCGCCCCTTCTCCTCTGTTATTTAGGCTTGTGTTGGGTCGACGTGCAGCCGTACCAGCCGCAGCGGGATGCCGGCGGAGCACCGGCCTTTTCAGATGCAGCAGCTCACTTGCAGCGCTGTCCCAGAGGATTGTGGCAGATTGCAAACACGCTCAGCACAATCATACCATCCCAATTAGCATAATGACGCTGCCTAATTTATGCACAAATTGCCCTAATTTATGTGTGTCAATACACATGATTAAACCAAGCACGGGTGGAACGGGGTTCGGTCTTAACCCAACTGGGGAAGCGTAAAGCCGCATCCACCCCAAAATGTGTGAAAGGTCCAAAATTTCTTCTCCATGTTACTAAAATACGGAGCTTTGTGTAGTTTTGCTCCCGCAGCTCTGGCAGCACGAAGGGCTGTGGGGCAGGACTAAACTCGTGGCAGGAGGTAAGAGAATAAAAGATTCCTGTGCTGAGATTTGCATGGATTAAAGGCAGCTTTAATTTGCCTTGATACACTTGGCTTTCAGGTGGATTACGCAGGCGGCGGGATTTGGGGCTGTCTAGCCAACTAATACCTGCCTTACTTTTATTTTAATTATTTTAATAAGAGATGGAGGAGTCCTATAACTGTAGGCCACCTTTGCCAACCCCGGATCTTGAACATTTTTGTGCGTAACGTTTTATACGATTAACGTTCTCGATTAATAAACCAGCTGTCGTCATCTGAAGTCCCACCTAGTGCGGCCATTCCCAAAGCGCTTTCTCAGCAGGATTCTTCCAAAAGAGACCTCATAGTTTATGAGCTTCTATTCCTCGTTTTTATAAAATAAATGGTGTTGCGCCATAAAATAGTTCCATAGCGAGCAGGATGATCCAGTGCAGAAATGTGCAGCTTGAGTCAAGTTCTCGTTTTGGATGCCTGCTGGTCCACCACATCCACCAAAGTACTCATCCCCATGACTTTAAGTATGCCTGTTTGCTACGGAGAGCGGCACAGCCTGGCTGCGGAGGTTTGGCAGCTTTAACGTAGTGGGTAAAACAGGGTACCAGGCTGTAAATCGGGTTTGGGCTCTCCCACCAGTGTGATCACTGACCTTCTGCTTGAGCTATTCTGGGAGAGAAGAAACACCAAGGAATGGAACCTTTCTCATGGTCCCATCCGTCTTTTTGTAGGTAGTGTTTGCAGATGTAATTGCTTTTTCAGGGAGGGAACGACCTACAGTTCTTTATAACTCATGATGGGGCCCTGACCTCAGCTGAGGTGTCTGGACACCGCTGAATTACTAGGAGCTGTTCACTCCCAACCATGTAACTCACCATCCATAGCGTTGTCCTCTTTGATGATGGGAAGCCACCAGTCGAGCTGCCGTTTTGGGGCTCCCAAGCTCTACGAGATAAGCTGCCTCTGTTACTTGTTGAGGTATAAGCGTGGTTGAACTCTCTCTTGGCATTAACTTGTGCTCTGCCAGTCGATGGATCGTCCCTTGGACCAGTCCATCTCCAGGGGATGGAGCCTGCAGGTGAGCTTGCAAACAGGCAGCTCTTAATCTTCCATTTCTTGTTTTAAATAAAAACACAAACACAACAAATTCACCTGAATTCTTACCTGCTTTGTCTTGTGAATCTGAAATACGAGAACACAAGGTAGACCTTCTCCTTCACCTCGCTTGCAAGGTTTGCAAAGGAGTCTTTAATCTTTTGGCACAGCACCATGCTGGAAGACACTTGGCTGCTGAGTCCCACTTTCATAACTGAAGCTCTTTCTGAAGCAGCTTTATGTTACAGCATTGTCCAGAAACTCTTGGATCAGGTCAGTGTTGGGTTTCCCAATGCTGCTGAACTTAGAAAACTGAATTTTGGCTGTAGAGAATGGAAGCTCCTTCCTATAGCCAGCGTGCCTTCCTTACTGTTGATCTGCTGTAACAGCGTATACATCTACCTGGTTAAATTGCTTTCATCCAAACATATACAACTAACATATACCAATAATAATTACAAATAGTAATCATACTGTTCCCGAGGCCGGTGGGTTGCAGCCATGGCTTACCGCAGTCAGCTGACTGCACCGGATCCTCAGGATACCGTGTTTTTGGAGGATTATCTGGCAAGCGGATTACATTGCTGGCGCGTTGGGGCACGGTGGGGTCGGGGCACGGCAGATGAGTGGAAAGGCTTGTGTGTGGCTGGGGCTGAATAAGCCGAATGTGGGACACAGCACCTTTCAGTTCTGTGGTACGTTTGCTCTTTGGCAATCGTGTTTCCTCTACGCGCAGGCCATATGACTAATTTCTAAGAACAGATGTGTATGTAAGATATTCTTGTAAGTATTTCTAACATGAGATGTTTCTACTCTTACACACTCGAGCGACTTGAGTGCATGCCTGCACCGTGCTCCTTACCTGTCAAAAGGAACGAGGTTTATGACTCACTGCAAGTCATGCATCATGAATTACTCTCTTCTTCTGGTGCTGATCTGTTTTTACAGCCATCTGAAGACGCAGCCTGCTCTAAAACCCATCCAAACGTGTTGCATTGACTTTTATAAGCTCTTTTGTTTCCATTCTGCCTTTGCATTTGCTTTTTTTCATTCCCTTCCAGTGTACATTTTTACCTTCAGCAAGGTGTTGGCCTCATCCTGGAAGGAGCGGTGAGGGCACACCGCGTGCGTCTTGCTCCAAGCTTTGTAAAAACTCCGCTTCATTGCTGATTCCCTTTTAACTCTCAGATGATGCTAATAACGTTCCATCAAGGCTTCCTAAAGCTGGAGGTGAATGCAAAGTCTTCCAACTTTTCTTGCACTTCTCAGCACTGACCGAGGCTGCGTTTTGAGTCTGGCAGCTTCGTGAATGAAGGAATAAATTGACCATGAAAATATTGACAGCACAGTTGCTTACACCAACTTCCTGATTTGGTCCCGTAAAATTTACCCCATTGTTTTAAATGCGTATTAGCTAATTGAAGGACGAAGGGACCTCGTTCCCCTTGCACAGGGAGGAGAGGCTGAGGGCTGGACTGCATTTCTGCCCCGGGACAGCAGCATTCCTGGGAGGTGTGGGGAAGCGCTGGATCGTAAGGAAGGAAATGCAGGTGGTGCGGCGGACCGGTGAGTTCGGCACCTCTGTGGTTGCTCACTTTGAGCCAGAGACAAGAGAAAGCAGATGCCTCAGCCGTCCTCCGGTTGCCTTAAAAAAGAAATATCGGGAAAGTAACCCAGCTCTCCTCCTCCCTGCCAGCTCCAATGTCTTTTTAATCTGCTGTGTCTCAACTTCTCTTAAAATGGAAGTTGCTGGTTGCTGGTGGTCTGCTCAGGTTAAGCAGCGATCCTGGCAGATTTCAGAGCAGACGAGATCTCCAGGTCTCGTTGCTTTGAAGCTCCTGGTTCTATCACACTCAACTAAATCAGATTTTTTCTTCTCTGTGGAGGTAAAAATCAGCCTTGTGCGCCCATCTGATTGAAGTGCTGAGACTTGTCTAATTGAACAAGTGCTCGAGTCAACACTTGAGTAGGATGAAAAGCAATGAGGAGATCACCCAGGGATTATGTCTGAGCTCCGCAGCTACTTGGCACCGACAGAGCAGATGGCTGGGTCGCATCCTGCCCAAGGCTGGGGAGAAAAGACGTCGGTAGGAAAAAAATATTAATTTGGTTAAATATATTCAACTCTAAATCTAGAACTGCCTCAGGTCTCTAATTTTGTACTTTATAGCATCAGCCCAGAAGATGGGATTAGTGAAAGGAGGGGTTGGTTCTGCAAACTCCTGCAAGGAGCCCGCTGCTGCCTCAAGGCCAATGTAGGTAAAAAAATATTTTGGGGTGGAGAACAGAGATGGAGAGACTGGGAGCGAGTTGGTTTATCAGGTAAAAGTGGGGATCAGCCGGGAACAGTCTCGACTTCGCGAGTGAACTGTGAGCTCCTGCAGTGTGGCTTTGCTGATGGAGCGAGGAACCCACGTCCGAGAACTGGTGGGGAGGGAGCTGGTTTGTGCAGAGGTGTGGGAACATCACAACCGTCACGGCAGGTCACCTGAGCCGCAGGGACAAGCTTCAGCCTGTTCCCTGTAGCGTTGCACTTGACCCTACAGCCGAAGTCTGTATCTAGAGAGGTTTGGGCTTGGGGAAGTTCGCTGGTGGCTCACTGGTACGTGGCCATCAGAAGTCCTGGTGACTGCCGTGTGGCTTTCTGACTTCTTTCCTTGGGATGGGAATAAATGAACACACACAGAACCGCTTTTTCAAATGCCCCAACTGCTTGTGTCTGGGTAAATACTCACTCTTAGGAGCTCAAGGCAAATACGATGCCTTCACTACGATAAAAATTATCTACTACTTGTAGCTGTGGACCCTCCTAAACTTTACTTTACTTTACTTTACCCCAAACAGCAGTGCACGTACCAAGCAAAGCTGTGGATGTCAGAGTCTCCTTCTCATTTGTAACTGCTGCTGCTGACCTGTAATCACCTGCTGCTGCCTCTGCCCAAAAGCACTTTAACCCTGGAAACTCCCACGATTTTGCCTTCCATATTTAAAAGTTATTTTCATTTTTTCAAGTGTGTCTCTAGCTTGAGCAATAATGAAAAGCTGCATTTTGCATATAGGTAAAATGAACTGGAATCACCTTGCTGGTGGCAGTAAAAATACTGTTTTCCAAAGATGTTGGTGAATTTTAACTCTGGTTTTAAAAGCTTGTCTTTTGGTTTGTTTACAGGGGGCACCACTGGAAGAACCTTTATGGGCTCCTAATGACATGCAGGTGGATGATTTACTTATGATAATTAAGGTAGGAAGAAGCGTTGTTAATTTTGGCATCTTGGCATCTGTCCTCTCCTTGAAATAAAATTGCGCTCGCTGGTGGCCGGCCAGTCATCGCTCTATTTTAGGGTTCAGTACACAGCGATGGCCGTATGGAGCAGCACATGGCCAAGGCATTAACTTGTTGTGTTAAGGTATCCCTTTAAACACAGGGGGAAGGGAAATCTTATTTAAGAACTACCTGGGAACGTAACTAAGTGGAAAAAATCCGACTTCCTCCCCCAAAGGATAATAAGGTCTCTGTTGGTGCGGAGTTGGAAGGGGCATGACTCTTATTTGAGAGCACTCAGCACAGGGATTTTTTTGTTCTGCTGAAACGTAGTGGTTGAGTTGGAATTCAGGTTCTAACTTGCCTTCTCAAAAAAAAACCCTAAAAATATATTTTATTAGTTTATTTTCATCATCTTGAGCTTCTGTGGAAAACTGGTCTATCTCCAAATGTGGCAAGAGAGTACTCAATTATTGATTAATGAAATGGAGGAAAATCCCTGATTTTAAATAGGGATTTAAAATCCAAATAGTTGGACAGATTGGACAAATTCAGAAAAGAAAATACAAATGTGTGCGGAGTTACATATATTTATAAGTAGTTTTCGTGATACTTCAATACCTGGATTCTTGTCCTACTGGGTCATTCCTGCCATGGCTGTTGTCCTCAGAAGCATCATCCGGGTGGTGCCATGGTCACTGCTGGTCTCTGCCTCCTCTTGCAGTAGGAAAGAAGGTCTTCACCGTACTCACCGTCTAGACTCCTAAATGTGAGTCGACCTTTCCCCTTGCAGTCAAAAAAACTCAAAAAGCCGTCTTGACTTTACTCAGGCAAGAGGACCCTATGCATTTCCAGGCTTTGCTCTACACCCTCATAACATTTCAATTTATGAGCCTGAAAAGGTAGTAGAGCTGTCTCTGAGTTCCCACCGAAGTATCAAACCTCTGCAATCTGCAAATACCCAAAATATAGCAAAGTTGGATGCTCTGCTTTGGAGGCCAGTGAGATGTTTGGTGAGACCAACATCACGGGCGGGATTTTGTTCTTGCATTTATTCGGACTGTAAACGTGTAGGAAAGTATCGTGGGTGAACGTGGGGTGTGTTATGTCTGTCGTACTTTAACACAGGCTTTGCTTTATATTGCATTTGGGGTTTATGCTTCTTATTAGCACGGGTGGAATTAGTGGTTTGGTTGGTGTTTAGTGTCGGTGGATAGTTTACTGGCTGAGTCGTTGGAGGGAGAGGGGGAAATTCAAGCTGTAACTAGAGCAAATTCTTTTAATACAGGTTTACAGTTCTCAAATGTATTTGTACTTTTTTTGTTTGGCTTGCGATAAGATGCACTACTGTGGAATTTGCTCGGAGCAGGGATTTGCATGAATTATTGTTTGTTACAAAATGAACATCTGTGCAAGCCTTCTCCCCGTGCTTCTCGGTACCAGAGCACCCATTAGAAGAAGGATTTGTGTGCCTGGATGCAGCGGTCAGCAAAAGCTAAGTGCTTGGGGGAAGGAAAGATGGAGTAATAGAAACAAAGCTGCTGAAGTCAAGGGGAAAACTCCTTCTAGGCTGTGCGACGGCGTCTGGATGTGTGTGTTTATTTTATGTGCTGACTTCTTTCCTTCTCATCCCAGGTTTTTTAAAAAGCAACATCCTCCTGTTAGGAAAAACTTGGGACAATTATGCTTGGCCTCTTGCAGAGTTCAGTTTTGTATTTAGGAATTATAATGCCATCAATCGCAGGAGCTGCTGATAGAAATAGTGTGGCCCAAAAATATGTAGAAGATGGGAGTAAACAATCATTATGGATGGTCTCTTGATTCTGCACTTAAAGCATTTAATTTGAAGGGTTTTATGTTCTCGTAGAGAGATCTTTCTGTAAATCGCTAATTAAGCAAATTAGCTACAGTGTCATCAGTCTGTCTACAAAAAGCAAGAAGCTGACATTCTGAAGAAACCTTCAAGCTGCAGACTCAAATTATCCAATATTTAAAATTACGATGTCTCATAGGAATAGGAAGAGCGATGAAAGAATCACTTGAAGTTTGGGTGACTTAAAACCAGGTTTCATGTAGAAAGGCAGGCTTTTTATTTTACTCAAAATTCTACATGGATGCTAAATCTGTCATCTTCACTTAAAATTTGACTACACCTCATGGCATTAAATAATTTGCTTGTAATCCTTTATTTTCTTTTTGTAGACAGTAGAAAAGATAAGGTAAACATGTCGGGATGTTAATCTAAAATACTTTGTGTAATGTACTTATTTTCTCAAAAATTGGCTTTGATAGGGGAAAACAAGGAGGAGAATTTCTTCGTTTACTGAAATAAATCCCCATGACACAGAGCACCAGGTGTAGGTGTTAGCGATGAGACTGGTGGGGTATTAGTGGTCCCATCATTCGTGGGAATGGTCCTGGGTTGGGAAGAGCACCGGCGTGTGTTGAAAGCAATAGGAGAGAGGTGTATAATGAGATCGAGACACGGCGCGGTGTTGAGACATCTGTATTTGAATATGCAAAACATTGCCAGATACGCTGATTGATAATCGCCACTGATGCAGATACCGTTCAGGCTGTGTGTGTGTCCTGGCACCAGTGGGTTTTTTGAGCGTGTTACGGTTGTGCATATGGTCGGAGGTAAGTACAGGCTTACAGCGAGCTACTCAAAAGGGCAGGGAACCATCCAGGCGTGGAGGTGACAGTCATATCGATACCGGTGCAGTGCTGAGCTGAGTGCCGTGTTTTGTTGAGAGGGTGAGTACTAAAACCACTTACCTTGTTTCAACAAAGTCCATCCAAAGCCATTCGCTACCTTCGGACCATCCGTATCCTTCCCTGTGCCTTTTCCAGCTGCGTTGCCAACATCTTTTGGGAGGTGGGAGCCAAGCCGACGTGCCCTGTGGATTTGCAGAAGAGCTTGACGTGTGTGGTTTTCTTCTCGCCGGTTCCAGCAGTGCCGATTGCCGAGCTGATGTTTTCAGCGCTACCCACAATAACTGAAAGATCTTTCCTGCCAGATAGGAGTCGGTAATTGTGGTTGGCTCGTTCCTCTGGTATGCGTTCCCATATTAACTCGAAATTTAATTTGTTGTCGGAGTGCTGCTGCTGCTGCGCACCTCCGTCTCGTCCAGCCCGGGCAAGGGAGGCTGCATAGAGGCGTCAGCTGCCACAGCGGTCGGATCTTGCACCCTCTCTCTTGAGGGTTGTTCTTCAGAACTGGTGCCATGCACTGGTGCCATAGCTTGATCTTCTCACTGAGTACACACAGTTGTGAGCAAACTGCAGGAGAAGCAAAGAGGAGGTGATGGGTTGGGACCCATCGCAGTTCTGCAGTTCACCCTGGTGGCTTTTGCATTGGATGGTGACCAAGCCAAGAAGTGCTTTTACTCCCACTTGGAAGATTTGCTCCTTTAGTTTCGGTCAAAGCTGCAGTCCTTCTCAAAGTTTTAAAGATCGCTGTCAGATTTTGGCATTTGTTGATGTGCAGGCTGAGCCTTGGAGGGCTTTTTGGAAAGGCAGAGGTTTACCTGAGACCAGAAATCACAAATTACTGATGCTACTAAGTCCATAGGTACTTCTCCCCACCTCTTTCCTATGAAGCTTCAAACTTCTATACTGAATTTGATGGCACCGATGTGAGCTAACCTCCTGGCCTGCTGCATGCTAAAAATACCCCAGGATTCGTGTGAACTGTTTCACAAACCATCACTACTAAACACACACCTCCAGCGTGCGCTGTTGAAGCTGGCTGCGGGCTGGGGACGTGAAGGAGACAACTGCTTACAGAAACCACATCGGGCAGCGTGCTGGGACCTGCAACCCGCACTTGGAGGTGCTGTGTATAAATAAACACATCCACCCTCCGTCTTATTTCTGACAACTGCCTCCCTGAATAGTATTTTTTTTTTTTTTGGTAACTTGTTCTGCAAGCAGGTTTCCTCTTGCAGGTGTTTAGGAAAACCTCATTTTTATGTTAATTTGGCGTCAGTGCACAGACATCGATTGCTCTTGCATCCTTCTGAGATGTGTGATTTTTATTGAAATTCGGTCCTGAAAAACTGATACCAGCAACTGATGTACCTGTCACCCGAGTCAGCCAGGAAACTGCACCAAATTGATGGTTGCCTCAAAAATACGTTGCCAGCCCTTGTTCTGCAGGGTGTGGCGACCACAGCTTCAGCTTTCAGGAGGGTTGCAGCTGTGGTCTGCAGCCTGGGTTCAGGTTTTCAGTGGTGTTTGCTTGCTAAGTTTTGAGGGCTTCCTCAACATCACGTCTCCACTGAGATCAAGCAGTGCTAATTACAGCTAAACACACGGTTACTGTTAATACTGGTGGACCTGAATCTATAGGAACAATTTTTTTCATGTTGATGGCTTCAAACACATCTCTGCTTCGATTATATTTGGTCCCATGAAAGGATTGAGTTGATTCACATCTCCTTTAAAGGAATAGATCCTCCAAATTGGGCAGATAACATATTAGGCGATTTAAATTATTATTTTTACAGCTCAAAATGGATCTTTCTCTGAGCAAGTAATGCTTAGTCCTCCAGCCAAACCTGCCTTGCTCTGGTGGATTAGTATTGTGTAACAGATGTGAAGGTGAGTTCCTCGCCTCTGGAGAGTTTATCTACTCCTGGTCAGAACAATCAGAGGAGATGACAAGTCGAGGAAGTGAAGACGCGGAAGGGACAACGTTTGGGCTCCTTCGTCGTCTCTAGGAGCCGGGAGGTGCCTCTGAAGGGTGGAGTGGTGCGGGGTCACCTTTGTTTTTAATCGGTGGTGCCCGTTCCTGCTTTTTCAGGGCATTCTTTATGCTGTTGTCAGCTTTTCATTCCCCATCCTGGCCATTTCGGGAGAGTGTGTTAACAGAGAAGATCCCTGCTATCTGATGGTGGGAGGCAAACAAAGAAGAAGAGCAGATGAAAGGTCTTCTGCACCCCCAACTCTGGGTGGCAGTGGCCTCCCTGTAGCACAGGAGGCTTCCATCGGTGGCCACTGCAGAGGTTATTCAAAACCTCGGCTAGAGCTGATGGCAGAAATGCTTGTTAAGTAAGACGAGGAGGGGGAATTTAATCAGCCATGCTTTGTGTTTGTTGGTAAAGGCACGAGTGCAACGGCTTTAGTGACAGATTTGGGGTGCCTTTCTCACCATTTTTTCACAGTACCAAATATAGAGGACACTGCAGCTGGAGGGGCCGGAGGAGAACATCTGGTTCCAGCTGATATAAACCAAAAGCCATGAAATTATGGAATTGCACCGAATAGGTTTCTTGCCCCAAGACCTTACTAAGTGCTATAAACCACATCCACGTTTCTGGAATACATTCGGTCAGCCGGAGGCAGGTCAGCGATGTGGTTAGGCAGGTCAGCGGTTACTAACAGCGCTAACTTCTCATCTCTCCTTTTCCAGAACTCAATTCTTGTGAAGTGTTTTGTAGTCCAAATCCCTGAAGTTCCCCACTGAAAGCTAAAACAAATATATCAATCCTATCAGGTCTTTCCAAGAGCAGAGCATGGAAATCCCCTGTCCTCGGGCTGGCACCGTCACCGGTATTTTCCTCTTTCCCTTGACCGGTGACTTTTCCTTTAATATTGCTGTCTAAATCTTCTGTGGCTTATGCAGTGATTAAATAGAAGAAAAAAAATTATATATGCTACGGGAATTTGGCAAGCGACACGTGGACCTCTCGCAGTTCCAGTCGGTGGTTGGACGGATTTGTCATACTTATATTATACGTGTGTATGATGTACTTGTGGTGAGGAACCGCTGGTGCTCGGTCAGGGACCTGTTCCCTTTTCACACGGAGTCATTCTGAGGGCAATCAGATATTTGGGGGTTTTTTTTGGTGTGTGGATATACATGGGGGGATAAGGCAGGCTGGAATACTTAAGTATTCTCTAGGAGAGCAGAGCATTTACAAGTGCTGTGATGCTTCACCCCTGATGGTTTTAGTAGGTGCATTTTATGAGAAGTAATATCTGGTAGCAGGTAAACTGCTGCAGTTGGGGAGAGGCAGACAAGCTTTTGATGCGTAAATCCTCCAGTTCTGAGACAAAATGCGTTATCGGTCTTAAAAGCTCAGCCACTTGCTCTGAGCTTCATCCAAATATAATAACACTTCGAGTGAGAGAGCGGACAGTTGGTACCTGCGGAGCCGAGGGATGTGCTTGCTGGGGAAGGAGGTAAATTGTTTCTTGTGGAATGTGGAGGGATTATCTGGAGACCAAGGAGGACAGTTTTAGAGGGAACCTAGCTTTTGGTTGACCGTTGCTCAGTGAGAGGGAATTTAATTCCCAGACTTGCTTTTTGAATGCGTTTTGTAGATATCCATCAAGGTTGATGTGTTTTGCAAGACATATTCCCTTTCTCGCCTGTCCTCTCTGTTACCCAGGTGCTTCTGCCCAGTCTATGAGTTGGCTCTGGTGTAGTGCAGGAGGAGGGTGGTACCGGGTGAAGCGTACGATATTTGGGGAAACGAATACTGTAATCCATAGGGGTTTCCTGCTGCAGAGAGCATTTGTGGGGATGGGGGCTGTGCGTGAGCAAACGTTGCAGCTGGCCGGGTTCTGCTTCTATTTGATGTGGTGCATGTGCCTTGATGAGCAATTCAGCAAGGTTGAGGAGCACTTTGAAGAGCTGGAGGGAGGGAGAAAGCTCTTTAAAGTAAAATACTTCAAATATAGATGGAGTTTATACTACAATAATGCTGCGTTTTACTTCTGCATGGCTCTTTCCTTTCCCCACTGCAAGGTGCCGTGCTGTACAGCGGCTGGCTTGACTGCACCTCGCTCAGCAGATGTTCTTGGCAACCTCAGGTCTTACCTTGGGCTGAGCTTTGAGGAAGTATAAGGTCAAACTGCTGTAGTTCTAGAGGAAGTTTGTAGGTTATAAATTCAACTAGACCTGGTCCTTAAAGAAAAATTTAAAAAAAAAAACAAAACGTTAATGTGGACTGCTTCCAGTCTTGTACAGGGGGTCGGAGAAGTCAACAAGATCGTGTGAACAAGACCTCGCTGCTAAGGAAACCAGTGCCTTAGTTTTTACAAAAAGCTTCATTTTTGAGACAAACTAGTTTTGAGGATCAAATGCTGCTCTTCCCCCCGGGAAATGAGTGGCTGTTATGGCATCTAAACTGACATCTGAGCTTCTGAGGTATAGGTGTGACTGAGCAGGAAGGTCTCTGCAGCTGCAGTCCATTTACGTTCAGTTATCGTGTGTGATTGTGTGCAGTGTTCCTCCTTGCAGAGCAAGAAGTCGAGGGGACGTGAGAGCTCTGCAGGAGGAGAGGGAGACGACTCTAGAGATTAGGCAGCAGAAAGATGACTTGAGCAACTGTTGAAGCTGGGTTGGGTTGTTCAGGAGAGAAGTTGGTCAGGATGCACGTTGTGTTGGTGCATTTTAATCCATGTAAGAAGACTCGGAGAGGTGTGTTCAGAGGTGCGTGGGAGGAAGAAGTGATGGATGTTGAGCGGGCGCTTGCCGGGATGCCTGGCATCTCGCTTCTTTCACCCCAAAGACGTGGTATAAGTTATAGACGTGGTAGGGCAGATGGTGGGACATCTTGATCAAGAGCAGTGAGAGCTTGAAGGATCTAGAGGGAAAGAGTTACTGAGCAAAAAGCAAGTTATCTGGAAGGGCTGGAGCTCTGCCCTTGAATGCTTCCCCAAACCGGGATGTGCAAGTCAGGAACCCTGGGAATGGCTTCTGCACCCGGGGATCCTCGTGAAGGGCTGCGTCGGGAGTGGTGGCATTGCCTGGGTGTTTTCTTCTGGGTCTGCATCTTCGAATGAACGTGCAGCCTGAGCCACTCGGAGAGGACAGGGATTCTGCTTGCGTGCTCTCCTCCCATTGCTAGACCAGGTGTCCCCTTAGAGACACCAGTTACAGTCAAAAAACCATTCTGAAACTAGAGTCGCAATGGATCAGCGCCTTCAGCTGCAGAGGCACTAACCGTGCGTGTCAGGCCACCTCGCTGGCTTGTCACCACTTTTTAAAATACTGCTGTTGAAGAAAGGCAGAGCCCTGGTTCTGCAGCGCCCTGCGGGTGCTGGGGTGCAAGAAGATCTCGACACCCGTGCTGCTGGTGCTGCTCTGCCTCCTACCAGAGCTGTCAGGGGCTCAGGGCTGCTGTCTGAGAGCTCAGACACACATTATGAGTAATGAAAATTTGTTTCCCCAAGTGACCGGTCGCAGGAAATGAATTTTCTGCTTTTCAGCTGCCAGCCCAGCCCGTTGGGTTGCGGCGAGACACCCCAGCTCCCACCGCGCCCGGTTTGGCTCAGGTGCCGTCAGCAGCATTGAAGCTACCCTCAAATATTATAGTGAGGACACTAACAGGTATCCACAGACACAAAAGCAAACTGGGAAGCCCAGTATACAAGTGGTTTTGAGCCAGTTGCTCAGTGGAAGATCAGCATCGCCGGGGGATGCTGCCTCCTTTTCTTGGTGGCTGCTTCCCCAGTTACGCTGTTTCGCTTCAGAGGCAAATCTGTTAAGTCCTTTTCCTGAGCACCAGCCAGAGGCTCGATCGAAACCTATTTAATAGCTATTTCTTTATTTCTGAAGAGGCCTGAAATGTATCATTTGGGAAGATGTTTTAGTGAGATTTTGGATGGCAACCCACTTTCTCCTCTGCATTAACTGCTTTAAAACATCTACTCCCTGATTCAGTTTTGTTTGCCCTTTAATAAAAAAAGGTAATACCTGCTAGACACTAGTTTTTTTCATCCTTCAGGCAGGTGTTTAAGAGTTTTCATTGTTTTTAAAGTAGCTGTTTCTGTGCTTTTTGAATGGCTGTCAGCTTGCTGAAGACGATGATTAATCTTTATCAAGTGCTTAATTGAAAATGCTGTTCAAGTGATGGGATGCAGATTGTCACTGGGATGCTCAGGATCACCTTTGGTCCACATACTGTGCTTTGAGCATTGCTGCTTTATAGTCTAACGAAAGCAGCCCTATATTTTAAGCGTTAGCAGGGGGAGAAGCTCTTCCTCAGTGGTTTGTGTCTTGCTTGTAATGAAATGACTTTATTTCATTTTATATCAGCAATCATGATAATTTTAATAAACTTTTCTCAGTCACAGAAGGGAAGAAATGTCATGAACTGATTTGCTGCCTCTCTTCACCATGAGCCAGACTTTTCCTTTTAAAATCTGCCCTCTGCTTTTCAGCATCTGGGATTGAATTATTTTGTCCATACACCTATTTTTATTAACAGATTGGGAAAGAAAACCAAGCACTTTTCCTTAGGCATCACTACTTGCTTCACTCTGAGCTCATCCCAAGTGCAAAATATCTTCTGTGCAAGCTAAACAGAAACCAAAAGTAACCAAGGCGAAAGCCTTTTTGCGGGTTAGAAAGCAAACTGACTCCGACTTCTGGAAAATGGAAATGTGGCGTTATTGCTGTGTTGGAGTGAGAGCGGTAGGGATGGCTTCGATAGACATCTGCAAAACCTGATGTCAACACGAATGCCCCTTTGCCATGATTCTGCTTTTAATTAAAAAGTTCGTGCTGTTAAAAAGGACTCACTGAAGAGTTTGGGTAGATTTATGCCTAAACGTTGGTGATTATGATTTCTTTACATCAGATTCTTTAATTCAGATTCTGAATATGCTTTAAACTGTTTAATCTTAAAGTAAATGGGATTTTTAACAATTAGATGCTCCCTTCCATGCAATTGTTGTCCCAGCCCTTTTCCTTGATGAGAGCCGACTAGATCTTTTAGATGTTCATGGTGGATTACAGACTATTAACACTAATTGTCTGTGTGAGGGTGATGGGGAGCCATGGTCACTGGCCACAAGAAACAAGGTCACTGGCTGTGTCTGTCTTCAGGGCACCAGGGACACGCACGGCATGGGACAGGGTGGTAACTGGGAAGTGCAAGGCTCACAACAAGACGACTTTCAGACCCTTTCAGCTGCTGATCTGCCATTATCTTTATTCTTGGGAGCAAAAATATGGAAGAATTTTCTGTTATACAATTTTTTTTAACATATATTTGGAGGGTTTCATACCACAAGTTTTAATTTTTTTTCTAATCTTGCTTTAACATCTGTATTTGGTAAAATGTGCTACTTTTTAAGCATTCATATTGGTAACTTTTTAGTTATTTTTTCTCACCAGCCTACATGGCATTTAATCCGACTGGAGCACACGGCTGCTGTTACACAGAAAACAACACTCTGTCTTTGACAAATTCTTCCCTGCCTGATTTCAGTAGTTAAAGCTGGTTGAAGAGGTTGGCTCAAATCTTCTCCCAAGGACAGCCGTGCTGTAAGCTAAAAGTTGTTTGTATTTAAAGATGCTGCTTCTATTTTGGTAGGAAAGTATGCATCATCGAGAAGTGTTTCTTCCCACTAGCTGCACACTCATCCTGGAGTACGGTTTCCAGAGGGACATCTCAATGAAATGACCCACCGGGGGCACAGAATCGTAGAATCACAGAATGGTTTGGGTTGGGAGGGACCTTTGAAGGTCATCTAGTCCAACCCCTCTGCCATGGGCAGGGACATCTTCAACTAGATCAGGTTGCTCAGAGCCGCGTCCAGCCTGACCTGGAATGTTCCCAGGGATGGGGCATCTACCACCTCTCTGGGCAACCTGGGCCAGTGTTTCACCACCCTCATTGTGAAAAATTTCTTCATTATGTCCAGTCTGAATCTCCCCTCTTTTAGTTTAAAACCATTCCCCCTTGTCCTGTCGCAACAGGCCCTGCTAAAAAGTCTCTCCCCATCTTTCTTACAAGCCCCTTTAAGCACTGAAAGGCCGCAATAAGGTCTCCCCGGAGCCTTCTCTTCTCCAGGCTGAACAACCCCAACTCTCTCAGCCTTTCCTCACAGCAGAGCTGTTCCATCCCCCTGTTCCATCCATTTTGTGGCCTCCTCTGGACCCGCTCCAACAGGTCCATGTCTGTCCTGTGCTGGGGACCCCCGAGCTGGACGCAGCACTGCAGGGGGGGTCTCACCAGAGCAGAGCAGAGGGGCAGAATCCCCTCCCTCGATCTGCTGATAGTGGGACCAAGCTGGATGCTCCCCAAAAGCAATAAGCAAGGAATTTTGTAGCAGAGATTGGGTACCATCAAGAGGTTAGTGACTGATCAGATGGTGTTTGAACAATATTGGTGGCTAAATGAAGTCTGACGCGTTGCTGGATAGTAATTTTTATCTTGTACAGTGAAACATCAGATGCTGTATCTCACCAGTCAAAAAATGCCAGGGACATTTTTGTTTGTTTTAAATAAGCTGGAATGCAATGAGGACCTGCGTTAGCAGGGGCGGGGTGCTGCTGGTTAATTAACCTGTTAGATACGTGAGGGTGTGCAAGGGATGTCTGGACGCAGCCGGTATGATTAGGAAAGCGCCAAACACGCAGCCGTTCCCCCTTCACCCAGGGATGTGCTCTTGAACCAAAATGCCGAAGTTAGCAATGCGGTGAAGAGTGAAGCAAGTGAAGCAATTTGTCCCCTAAAAATTAATGTAATAAGAGAGGAGATGTATGCAGGGACTGAAGAAACACCCGTACAGTTACGTTTCCATCACTGTCATCGCCTTCCTCACGTGAATCAAGATGAGTCGAGGGGGAAGGAGAGAAAACTGGGTGAGCGGTTGGGTGATGGCTTTGTGAAAGCCACCGTCTCCACCAGCTGACAATCTTGATGATCCTGCTCCTCTTATCTCGGCATCATACACGCTGTCCTTATGAGTATTTCTAGAGGGATTTACAAAGCCACTGAAGTGATTGAAGTGCTCAGAAGTACTTGAATATCCCAGTAAGTATTTATCTGCAGTTAAGGTCATGTGAAAACATTGTGAAACATGAGCCATCTGAGCCCTGCTTCCCTTTCTGTCAAACTGGCGAATACCAGGCTTTGACTGCCTCTTGTCCCTATGGATTAGAGCCATCTCCTTTTTTCTTTGCACAGAGGACCCACCAAAGCATCTGGGACTGTGCACGGGCCATTGCAGCCCTGAACAAGCAGCAGCAAGGCCCATCTCTGCAATTCTCAGGCTCGCCAGTGCCTTTTGTGAGATGGTACCAGCTTTAGTACTTCAAAGAAAGGTGTCAGAAGTACAAAAATAAGCAATTAAGGATTAATCTGCTTGTGGGGATGGGGATCTGCCTCCCCCCTCCTGACTGCGCTGTAAATTAGTGGTTGAATTGAGCCCTGTAGTGTAGCTATTTATACCTTGAAGGTTTGAATTATAGCTGTGTAGATAATATCATCCCTTTGTTTAATCCTTTTTCCTTTCTTCTGTCATGCTTTTGACCTCAGTGATTTTCAAAGCAGTCAGATTCGCTTCCTATGGTTTTCTTGTGATGGTATTTGTATCCAGGAAAGGGGAGGAGAATTAGATGGCTTTTTCTGTACCATTTTATTTTCTCTAATGCTCTCCCTTACTCATTTCCTCATTTGACAGCCCAGTCCTTTTTTTTTAACCTTTTAAGAGGTTTTCATATCACAATCTTCATAGCCTTTCTAGGGTTTTTTATTTTCTAGGGCTTCAAAACGGTGTGCGCAGAGCTAGGGGACAGCCTGGATGAATATTGCACCTTATGGGCTTGAACGCTTCACGAAAAGCTTCGGAAAGGAGAGCTGCTGCCATGCACCTGCCTGCTTGTTGGACCTATGCCTCTCCTTCATTCCCCTCCACCAAGGAACAAGCGATGCGAGGGAGGGTATTGTTGCTATTGGATTTATTGGCTGTGATTTTGCAAATAAATGCTTTATAATCACTTCCTTGCTGCGCCTCGCAGCCAAGAAAAGGAGACGTGCAGCGAAGGAAGGGCAGGCTGCCTGGTTGTGCTCTGGCTTTCCCTTCGGATTTGCATTTCCTATTTCCAAGACTGTTTTCTTTTAGACCTCTAATAAGTGTTAGAGCATTTAGAATACATATTTATTCTTATAGCTCTCTGTAAGTTGCATTTTAAACAAAAAAGCCAAAGTTGGCCCCAGGCCAGTGACTGCAGTGGTTCCTGGCTCTTTGCTCAGTTGCTGCAATTTGGATGTTCCCATACTTCCCATCCAGGAGAAGCCATCAGAAAAATAAAGGGCACAGGAGATGTGGACACGCTGAAGTCAGCTGAATATTTTTAAATATTAGACCATGCTGTACAAGGGTGGGAAATAAACTTTGCTGCTAATGCAAGCAGATAGTCCCTCTGCAGTGCGAGCTTCCCTCCCATCCCTCTCAACAGGGATTCCTGCCTGGAGCAGCCCTCCCACCAAAAACGCTCCCTTTGGCTTTCAGACCCTTGTATAGCAAGGCGTTTTTATTTGGCGAAGCACTAAAAGGACTTAAGCACATGGTTAAATGCTTTGAATAAGAAGGAATGAAGGTAGCCAGCCAGCAAAACTCTTGAACTTGAGCGTAGACCTTTGTAACTTGAAGTTGAGCGGAGCTGGACACCAGCTGCAGTGATAATGGAGGCAGCAGAAACACTCGTGCGATGGGAACAGCCTTTAATTACGTGTAATATGGCTGGGCTGAATGCATAACCTCTAAAAGAGGGGCCATTGCCCCTTAACGTCCAAACGTTAGCTTATCAAACCATGTCAAGTCGTGTAGGTAAACCCAAGGGGGCAGTTCCAACCATTTGCCATCATCTTTCTGCATAACTTCTTTTTTTATATGCTTTCCAGCATATAAAAATGGAGAACTTTCATTTAAGTTCAAGTTGATAATGAAAAGAAACCTTAAAAGTGTAGGCTGAGAAAGTATCAAATATTAATTGTCATTTACTTTCTTTTTTGTTTTAGTTGGACAACTCAGAGGCAGGAGCCTGAAGTAGCAGGATGGCCCTTAGATTGAATGAGTAGTTATTTGTCAAAGTGTGAGAATTTCCATTATGATTAAGCCCAAAATAACCATCTTTTTGAAAAACTTAGAATAGTTAGTACCAACAGCAGGCCATCGGACAGGTGGATCTAGGTGTAAAATTCTATATTGAAAATAGCTGGGGAAAGGCACTGGCAGATTGGAGTGGACTTTTCCTAATACGGCTTTCTTTAGGATATTTTCAATCAAAGCCATTGTGTTTGTGACACCCTTTACCAGTATATGCCATAACCACCAGCCTGATGGATATTTTGGGGGTTCGTTTGTCTCTTGCAGCTGTTCCAATTTTTGTGAAAAAATAATATTTTTTGGAGCAGCATTTCAGACCTTGGTCCTTCTTTTTCCAAGCTGCTGCCCGCAATTTGGCCAGAAGACAGCCTTTCTCTTCCTTGGTATTTATGTGAAGTGGAAGCTGTTGCTCGCTGCAGAAAAGCCAATCGCTGGATAAACCTAGATCCTGCGTCTGAAATGGAGTTAGGAATATTCATCAGGCAAAGCCGGTATCGTAACCTGCATTTTCATACGCCTGGGGAATGTTGCAAGAATTAGACTGGTCTGATGGGATGGGTCCCTCTCCTCTCTCGCCTTATCCCACCCTTTCTCGTTTTTTTCTCTGCCTTCCTTCCCTCCTCCCCAGAAAAGGAGGGGGGGAAAGAAAAGCAGAGTAACTTGTATGCATAGAGGGGAGGTGTAATTATGAGCAGTGGGACCAATTTAAAAACGGGAGATTTCAGAGAGACTCAGACTTTCTTTGACATGTTGGGCTTTTTCGTAGAGGATAAAAGGAAAATAAACTAATTTATTCCTAAATTGTAATTCCTTTTTTGGTATTAATCTGTTTAATTAGGGTAGTTCATAAATGCACATATGCAGGGGAGAGAGGGGGACTGCAAATGGAACTGAAGAAATTTTCAAAAGGAAAGTCTCGATAGGAAAAGCTTCCTGGCAGTGAGATGTTTTAGGCTGCGGGGAGAAATCATATCCCAAGAGAAGAGGTGGAAACTCCATCACTTTGGACTTTTATAAGTGAGACTGGATGGAGTAATTTGGGAAGTTTCTTGTAGGGAACAGTCTTTTGCTGCGTGGTGGGTAGGACAAGATGATCTAATCGATCTCTTCCCTATCCAGTTCATATGGTTTTCATTTCCTTCTGCTGAGAGGTGGGGAAGGGAGGTGGACTGTTGCTGGGTGCAGTGTGGAGTCTGGTGGTGTTGGGGATTGGTCATTTGTTACAGGGTTAATGTTTTTCTGGGCTGTGATTCTGTTACTGCAAAATATTTTAAATTAAAAAGGACTTTTTAGCCCCTGCTCTGACTATTTCTAGATGTAGAAGGGTGTAACCATCTTAACAGTGATTGCTCTCCAGCTTTCCTGAAGCCACAGTTGAGGCATCACCCAAAACTGTCTTGTGTCAGTCAGGTGTCGGCTCCGGAGCTTAGTAACTGAATACTGTTTCACTGAGATTTGAATAGTTTTTTCTTTGCTTTCACCCACAAGAAATCCTGTGTCCTATTTGCTCCACGGTACAGAGCTCTGAGAATGGGTCAGAACGTAGCTGGCCATGAACGTTTTATTTCCCCTCTCTTCTAATCTTGGTTGTCTGTGCGGGTTGGTGTTGAGATAACCTTTTGAAGCATGTTAGGATTTGACCTGCTCGTAACGCTAAATTATGTGGCTAATAGCTCTTGATGTGTTGTGGCTGAATCATGGCTTGAAGGTCACAAGTGGTCTACCACCAGCCTTATTTATCTACCAAGGCGATTGCTGTTTCTGTTGATGGGAAGAAAAGCAAGGATCTATGACTTGGTATGAATTTCCAAGGAGGAATGGAGAGATCTGAGGATAATTTCTTACCTAGGAAGGGTGGCTTTGCAGCCAAGCTAGAAATATCGTGATGGAGGAAATGGTCGTAGGACCATTGGGAGGAGGGAAAAGATGGGAGAGTGGGCTGTGCGCAGCGTTTAGGAAGAAGATGGGTTAAAGTTTGGTTTGGTGCTAAATCTGAAGGTTGGAGCAGGGAAGATGAGGACTGTAGAACGTCGGATGAAGGAGCAATTTAAGTAGCTTGGGTCTGCGGTGCAGTTGAGCAGAAGGATGCTGGGTTTGGGCATTCAACCTAAGCCCAGGAGGGCTCATGTGGAAAACCTGTGCAAGAAAACCTTGTATTTTATCCCCGGCAGAAGAAAGATTACTCATTACATCTCTGAAGAGTATCAGTAGCTCTCTGCAGTTGTTGACTTCGTGGTTATATTTGTCCTTGAAATATTGGTGCATGGAAACACAGTTTACACATGTCTATTTTTGAGGCCAGGTGAACTATAATGTCCATCTTTATTTGGTTCTATGCTATAGGGCTCGTATTTCCTCATTTCAAGTGTGAGAAATTGAGCCGCAGATAGTGGGCATGGCCATCTCTGGTGTCCTCTCCTAAGCAAAAGCCTGCAGAGACCTCCCCCAGATCCATGCTCATGAGCAGGACGCGCTCAGAGTACGTTCATCCCCTTACGGAAGTGCAAGGTCAGGTTTCTGATGGATCTCTTTTTTCCCTTAGAAGAGGAGATGGCTTTTCAGGAGGAAAGGTCCGTTCTCCTTGACAGCGATTTTATTACCCTGACAACTTTAATTCCTTTGAATTCTCCCAGTTGTGAGGGACAGCAGAAGCTGGATGCTGTGGAATCTCTGATCCCCTGCCAGTTTTGCATCCCTCCCCTTGGCAGTGATTTATAAATATTATTTTCCCCCAGTATTTTAAAGGACATTTTCATCTTCCCTGGCAGAAGGAGGAGTATTTTTCAGGGACTACTGTTGTATCAAATTTTGCTCCTTTGAGATTTATATTAAAAATAATAATAACACCAATGGAAATGCAGCTTTGCTGTTTTCCTCTTAAATTACCTCTTCACTTACAGTCTGGGAGCTGCAGCTTTGTTACCACTTGAGACCCAAAATGCGAATATAACTGAAGATCCCGTGGAGATCAATCCATCCATTTTCTGACTCTCCTGTGTGAGGAGCGAAGGTGTACAAAGGGAAAACAATTGGCAAATATACTGGAATTTAAAACTTGGCAGAAAATAATGAAGCAATTGCGGGCTGCTCTCACATTGATTGCTTGGGTAAGGCAGTGTGATTTTGGTGTGTTGCTTCAATTTAGCTAATTCTTAGCAGCATGATGGTAATTTCATGGAAGTTATTTCGGTTAGTATCAAAACTGCAACACAATAAAGATGGATTTTTTTCACACGATAACAGTTTTGAGCTGGGTTTCCTTTTATCCTGCAACTTTTAAATAATTGGCCGGCTTGCTCTTTTTTTTAATTGTACTCAGGATATTATAAACTTAGATTGTTTTGTAAACCACTAATTTTAGACACATCTTGATGCTTATTGTTCCCTTCGTTGCGCTTTCTAAATACCATGGCAGAACCTCTGCAGAGAAGCGGAAATCATCTGTGTCCTGAGACTTCGACGTCTGGACTGGATGAAGGGCAAGAAAACGCAGCCGGAGCAATCGCCCACCAGCCTTTTTTAAAGTCACTTTGCTTTCCTAATCCAAAATTCACAACTTCGCCATAATATTAGGTAGCGGAAATTGGACAAAAATCATAAATGTACCTATATCGAATGAGTGTGAAATCAGAAGCAGCTTTCCAAATCAGTAGGTATATATAATAGGCAACGCGGGCATTACAAATACAATTGAGTTGCTAAGGCAGGGTTTTCCAATCGTGCCTCGTATAGCCCCGTATCGTCTAATTATTCCGCTTCAGTGTAAGTTAACAATGAAGAGAAGATAAAAGCTTGGCAACCCGTTTGCTTAGAGGGGTCAATTTATCCCAGCTCTTTGTAGGGCAGTGTAATTTTAGGCTTTTACACGGCGGATAACGCCATCCCCCCTGCAGGAACACCCGCTGCAGCGCTGCCGTAAATAGGTCAGGAGAGGACGGTGTGTCGTACAGTGTGTAGAACAATGCCAGAATCCTACCTTCCTTAATGTGAATTATTTTTTCTCAAAGAAAATGAGATGGTTTTGTCCTTATTCACCCAGTTTGTAAAAAAAACTGGGTCAGTTGGACAGCTGCTTGTGCCAGCAGCGTGCTTCGGTGTGCTGCATTTGGGATGGGAAGGTTCACGGAGCCTGGGATTAACGCTTTCTTCATCAGCAGCAAGGAGTGATGTCTTTTTTCTCCCAACAGGAACTTCTTCTGAAATAATATAGAGCAGGTGTTTCACCTTTCTAAACAATATTCCGATATACTGGGCTCGTTTGACACGGATTGTAAACCAATCGTGAGGCTATTTATCGGCTCCAGCACTTCTGGGTGACCTTGGATCTCATCTTTGGAAGCAGCTTATTCCCCATGACATCCGAAAAGAAGGATCTCAGTTTTCTTTGACAACTTCTGTATTTTCCGATACTGTGACAAACTACAGCTGTTGGGCATGGTCAAGGGCTTGGCTACAGTGGCAAAAGACACGGCAATAATGGGGTAAAGTTCCTCATTCCTCCTCTCCCCACTGACAGGCTACTAATTACTCAAGGAGGAAATAAGAGGACTCTGGAAGGCAGAGCGTTGGCAATCAGATGCCAAGGTAAATATAGCCTGGGCCCTGCCTTTAACCGACTCGAGGCCATCATGATTACACGAGGAGTCCTGCTTGAAAATAGCTGGGATGATATGGCCCGAGGTTAACAGACAGCTTTGAACATCCGCGAGCGAGCGATGCAAAGCCCTGGGAGCATTCTTCTCTCCCTCGGTATATGAGCAAGCAGCAGGCTGGGACCTGTCCTCCCAGAGCTGCTAAAGACCACTTAGGATCAGAGCACTACAAAGGATCCATTAAAAAAAAAAAAAATCCACTTCTGTCTGCCTTAACGTGGATTTTGCTCCAAAAACCACATGGGAGATAGATGGACATGTGGGGAGTGTAAGAAGTTGCGTTGGAAACCTTTAAGTCTTCTTCCACCCAAACCACAGACGTTGCTGGTGGGCATGGGATAGCCAAATGCCGGAGATGCTTTTCATTTTGCAGTCTTGCTGGGGAAAAGGAAGGAAAAAGCCCACTTCTGATAGTCCGTTTTGCGGGAATGCCGGGGCTCGGCTCAGCAGGGACTTAGCTCCTCGCTGTGGTTGCTTCACTTCCCGAGTAGCGCAACCATCTTTCATCTAGCGCAACCAAAGGACTTCCAGGGTAAGACTTTAAATCAAATTTTCCTCTTCCAGTAAAACACAAAAGGTCATTTGAGGATGACCCAGTGCGACACTAAGTAGAAGCAGAAGAAGGAGCTCACTCTTTTATTTTGTCACCCAGTTGTTTCATTAATCCAAACTTAGGTCTTTTTTTCTCTCCTTCCTCTGCTTCTTGACATCTTCTGCTCTGGCACTCAGGTTACATGGCCAGAGGCTCCAGCACGAAGGAGCAACCCCTTGATTTGCTCAGCCCCCATACCTGTTAACGTGTCTCCTTGCTCCCACCTCTCTGGTTACTGCTTTTTCACATCAGACGCTCGCCACTCCCGCCCAGGAGCCTCCTTTGATCCTTGCACTGGTTTCCTCTATAAAATGGGTGGAAAACGGCAGCTCCCTTGGGCCGGGAGAGGGAAGGTGGGTACGTGGCAAGACACAAAAAAAAAGTGGTGCCATTATTCTCGCACACTGGAAACAATAGCTGGCTCCCTGAAGCCGAAGCTCCTGTGCAGCGAGGAAGGATGTAGATGATGGTAAAGACCAAAGGCTGGGACTCGGGATGCCTCGCTGTCCTTGGCTGCCCAGCTTGTCACCTGCTTTCAGGCTGGCTCCCTGGCTCCCCGTCATGGCGAGCGAGCAGATCCTCGTACCGTAGGTGTGGTTCGGGGAATACTTTGCTCCAGGGACCCACTCAGTGTGAACAAGAGGCGCCGGATTTCCCTTCTCCTGCCCCACTGAGTCCTCCGGTAACTGCAGGGCAGTAATGTGCAATTAAATGGCCTTGTACGCTCCTGTGCTTGTGTGACTCATCTTTTTACCTGCCAAGCTGTTAAACCCCCAATTTTGGTGTGCTCCGTCACAGCTCTTGTAATATCTCAGGTCTTCTGAAATGGAAAAGATGCAAAAAATGCCCCACACGAAGATGCTGTTCACAGAATCAGAGAATGGTTTGGGTTGGAAGGGACCTTTAAAGGTCATCTAGTCCAACCCCCCTGCCGTGGGCAGGGACATCTTCAAGTAGATCAGGTTGCTCAGAGCCCCGACCAACCTCAGCTGGAATGTTTCCAGGGATGGGGCATCTACCACCTCTCTGGGCAACCTGTGCCAGTGTTGGGCCATGAGGACCTTGTGGGACCCAGGGACAAGCCAGGCACGGTGCTGGGCAGCGGGGACAGAGCCTGCTCAGCTCCAGGTGGGCTGATCCTGATTGCTTCGAGGGGCTGAGGATCACTCCCTGGTGGGTGCCTTTGTTGGGTAGATATAGCTAGCAGGACCTCTTGACGAGCTGGTTAATGTTTTTATAGCTGAGTGTGCCATCTGTAAAGGAAGATAGCGAAGATTTGACTGACCTTCTCTACTTGGATTGCAAATGCTGATCATTACCACACCTTCATCGGAGAGATCCAAAAGAGCTGGAAATGTGTCTAAGCCCACCACAAGCCTTAGAGCTAACTTCTGCTGCTTGATGTTGGAGCCAGTGAGAGTCATCTTGGAGAGGCTATATGCTAGAAAAACAACATGAAGGTTTTGTGGTGCAAATTCACGGAATCCCAGAGTGGTTGACGTGGGAAGGGACATCTGGTCCCACCCCCCTGCTCAAGCAGGGCCACCCAGAGCCAGTTGCCCAGGACCATCTCCAGATGGCTTTTGAAGATCTCCAAAGATGGAGACTCGTTCCACAGCTTCTGTCTACGTTAAAACGTCCCCACCACTGCAGCGAGACCTAAGTGGGAAAACTAAATGAGGAGAGAACAAAGATGCTGAGGCACATGAGATGACCCTGTCGGTGGGATGTTGGGTGCCTCTTTGGTGGGGGATGAGACCAGAGTCGCAGACCGCTTTCCCTGCGGTTGCACTGATCATCTGAGACGCATTAGACCTGGCTGTCAAAAAAGAAATATTTAACTCTTGTCTTCAGAGTGAGGGTGGGGACAAGTGTCAGCAGGGGGCAAGTCTGCTACAGCAGCGAGGGCTGTCGGAGAGCTGGGGGGGTGGTGAAAGGGCTGATGTGCAGCTCATGTAGACTGATGGAGCCCCAGAAACCAAACCGGAGGGATTCTGTCATCTCTTGGTGGGGTCTCCTTTGAAGTACCCGGTAAGAGCAGGAATGGAGACACGCGAGTGCACACACCTACGATCTTCACGGCATAAACCAGCATCCTTTCCCAGTTTCATACTCATTTTCATACCTAAAGCATTACCCTTTTGACAGAGGTGGGGAACGCTGCATTCATTAAGCGTGATTCATGTTATTTGTGACACCACGTAGAGGTCCCACAGATCCAGGTTCTGTGTGGAGAACTACCGGAGCATGTGCTGAGCAGAAGTACGGCCCCTGCCCCGAGGAGCTGATACGTACAGAGTAGTCCTGTTGCACGGTGCCGTGAATGTGGGAGGGAGAAGGATCAGCGCGTCCCTTCGCTGGTGAACTGTCGCTTGTTTTTACTTTATAGCTGCTACTTCTCTCATACAGAGATCTGCAAGTGAAGGAGAGCGATGGGGAGGGGAGCTCTGTAGGACAGCAGGAGGTGGGAAGGCTCTGGGGCAACTGGAGGTTTGCTGGGGGAACCCATGTGTATTTTAGCGTGGTGGAAGGAAGGCCACAGCTGCCTCTGCGTGATGGGTGCCGGTGGGGTGTCCTGGCTGTGGCGTCAGGGTTGGGCACACCCTGATGGGAGGTCCCCATAAGTGCTCCTTCGCCGCTGAGCTGGTTCCACCCTCACGCCTGGCCCTACCGAAGGAGCAGCTGAGCAACCTTCTGATGCGATGGAGTAAATCAGATGGAGAAATGTTCCCTTCTTCTCATAGAATGCCAACAGAGCAGTTAACACCATGAGGACACTTGTGGCTTTGGGGCATTTCTTGCTACTTTCTCAGAGAGTTTTCTGCTGGTGAGGTAAAACTAATCATCCATAGCTCGGAAAATGAAATTATCTTGGACCACCAAGCCACATCTTGTCAAATGGCTCCATCTGTTTGCTCCACACCCTCCTGGCACAACTAAAGCCTTTGGGGTCTTTGCTGGAGATGACCTTTCTGTCTTCAGCCTTTCTGAAGGCTCTTCCTCTTCCTCATGAGGAATCCAGGTCTCCAAGGCTGAGTGCGTCCTTGGTTGGCAGTAAAGGTCCAGTTGGGTTTGAGTGCTTTTGGCACCGTGTCTGATGTGGTTTAAGGATGACGGTTGATCCCAGGGCTGGCTGCATGGGTACCTGTCCCAGAAACCTGCTGGGGGGTGAGAGCATCCACCTGGTCCTCGAACCCGAGATCCCAAGTCTGGTCTGCAGATTCCCTGCAGCGGTGAGGCAGGAGGGGGAGACACCAACTGCACGCTGTGTTTCTGGTGGCTCCTCTCTGACTTAATAGGAAAACACTGACCGCAGAAAACATACATTATTTTTCTTCTCTGCATTTTCCTGAAAGCTGTTGAAGCGTTTTGCCCTTTTTGTAGAGGGAGAAGAGGAGAGGTGATATGGGGGATGGGGAGGAAGAAATAATGGTGTCTCTGTTCAATGAAACTCCCGTAACAGACAGTTTGTGTTGTTTTTTCCTCTCCAAACACATAGATCTGATCTGAAAATCCAGGACTTAAAAGCACAGATGTTTAGTCTGACACACAAACGTGGCATCTTTCCAGCGAGTGAAAGAGCTTTGGCCACTCAGAGGAGCTAATCTGGGATGAGAGGAGTTAAAGCTGCTCAGCAAGAGCTGCATCCTTGAACCGGGTCACCCGAAACTTTCCTTCCCTTCCCTCCGGGTGAAGAGGTCTTTCCCTTTGTACTAAAGCAGCTTTCAGAGAAGTTATTGCTTCTTCTGTCCCTCAAAGTGTCCTCTGGAGCAGGGGGAGAAGCAGCGGTGGGGATATAAACCAGTCAACGGCAGTGGCACCATGTCGGATCCTGCGAGATGGTTTTTGTGGGTCTTATCTCCGTGCCCAAATAGGTCAGGGGGAAGATGGTGTTGGATTAATTCTGTATACATTAATCTCATAGTCAGAGACGCGTTGGGGTGCGAGTCGGGATGGCTAGCCATTTATTTCTAACTCATTAATTTTAATTCCAGTCCACGCCAGCAAGGATTACAAGTCACCCCACTGCTGATGTTTCTTGCTTGACTCTTAATAAGTATCTCAGCATCTGCCATTTATAACTGGTTCCTCCAGCTGGTTTAAGAGCATCCCACACCTGAAATGCCCTTCTGCTGCTGAGAAAGGCCACCTGGAAAGAGCAAGGGCTGCTCTGCTTTTGCTTGCGCTCTCCCTTTCCGGAGCGTGTCTTTGCAGATGGTGCAAAATCTGCTTTAGAGGCTGAGCTGCGCCCGTTGTCTTCACTGCCAGCGTTGGAGCTCGGAGGTGGTCAAAACTGCACTCAGGAGCACGCTGGCAGCCTCTGCAAAGTGGTGGTTGAGGTACGGGAGTTTTCCTTCGTCAAAGCAACCAGCCCACACTTCAGAGCTAAACCCTTTCTTGTGCTGTTTATGGGATAATTAATTAATTGAGAATGAAGATGCCACCACATTTTCCAAAGCCTCCAAGTCTGCTTTTCCTATAGCTCGTGCTCTACACCAGAGTCGAAGATGGAGAGGAGTCAACCTTATAATTGTACAAGCATCTATACATTGGAGCACCAGGAACACAAAGACATCCCATAACATCTGGAGAACTTGTTTTTTAAAGTCAGCTAAATCGCCCCCAGAACCTGTAGGATGCCTGTAAAGCTATGGAGGGGAGAGGAGTAGAGGCTGGATGGGGCTTTGAGCCACCTGATGTCCCTGCAGGAACATCATGGCAGGGGGGTTGGACTAGTTGATCTTTGAAGGTCCCTTCCAACCCAAACCATGCCATGATGCTATGAAAATGAGATGAGTTTGTCAGGCTGGGCCACTGCACCGCCAGATACAGTCTTGGTCTTCAGCAACAGACTTTGTCTTGTGTTTGTGCAGCGACAAGCTGCTACAGAAAGCGGTCTCTGTTGTTGTGTGCGAGCTCCTGTACCATTTAATGCCTGGTTAGGGGGGTCTCTTATTTAACGGCGATACTGAGGAGCCTTCTGTGTATTATGCTTCTAGCCAGAGCGTGATGGAAATGGGTGTTTTTGTGGGAAAGCTGCTTTTCAAAGCTTTTTGAAAAGACTGGACAGCAAAGACTTTCAAAGATGGGGATATCTCTGTTGCTATCCAGTGCATTGCTATTGAAATTAAAATATTTAACCTGAGTGGAGAGCTCCGTCATTCCAGATAGGTTTGAAATAATTTAATTTAGCATAATTTTGATGGCTCTTTGTCCTAGGTGCCTAATACAGGGGGATTTGAGCTCTGTCATAGCCTCTTAATGTTTATTTGAGTATCACTGCAATCTAAGTGACACAAGGTGACATTTAATGCCTGCTTGGGGAGACCTTATTTATTGGCAAAAAAACAGAATGGGCCATAAAAACTGAATTCCAGCATTACCTTGACTCTGTTCTCTCTTTCATACGCATCCAGGCTGCTGTCATCAAGGAAACTTGAAATTCCCTCTTTGTGCTTTTTTTTTTGCATGCGAAATGGCCAAGATACATCACTTAACCGCTGCTTACATGTGCGCAAAAATATTTATTGTCTCAGTGCAAATAAAATCTCCAAACATTTCAGAGAAGTCATTCCTTAGAGCAGCTGCCACCACTGCGGTGCCCCGTTGTGCCTGATCGCAGCAGCCCGTCCAGGCTTTTGAGCAGTTTTTGGGCTGAGAATTGCCCCACCGAAGGAGGGGAAAATTATTTTGGGGGGCTCTGTACTTTGACTGCAATTTGTCATGATGGGCATTTTACGGCTGTATTGCAGGAGGGAATAATTAATCTGATGATTTGTTGGTTTTCATGAAATTGCCTTTGCAAACTTGTCTTCTTTTCTAGCGCCAAGCTGCAGGTCAGGAGATGATGCTTGGAGATGATGGGATGCGTCTGCTTTCACTTTGAGGAGGGACCTCAGGCTTCTCCTGGAGCTCCATCTAGAGGGGAGGAAGATGGGCTGGTCATGGAGGCTGGTGGCCTCTCTGGACCACTATGGCTCTGGTGTCCCCTTACCCGACCTTCTGCCCTGCGGCAGCTTGCCAGGGCTGTCAGCCGTGGCTTTCCTGGCCTTGTGGTCACTCTTGACCCTGGAGCCACTTTGCTGCTGGAAACCCTTGCTGCAAAGCTGGCGGCTGCGTTTAGTGGGGAGGATGCCACGGCCGAACCCAGTTCCTTTTCATACTGCTGCTGGGGAAGGGCATTTCTCGACCGAACCCCAAAAGCAGGTGCTCCCTTGGCTGAGGATGTAGAAACCACACGGTGCTCTGCGGTTGCTTTTGGGCTTGATTTCACAAGAGAAATCGTTGAGGTTTGGGCTGGGGCTTTCCTTGAGAGGAGGTCCCAGCTCGATGTTCCCAACACCTGCGCCGTGGCTGTGCGGGCAAGGTGGCCAGCATCTCCATAGATCTCTTTGCTCCAGCAGAGCTTGCTCCTCCATCTTCTCCAGCTTTCCTCTTGCCGTGCAGACAACGGCGCCGTCTAGCCCGGAGGCACGGATCATTCCCAGCAGCCATCTGCCGAGCTTGTGAACATCTGAGCCGTCAGTGCTGCAGTAACCTCAAGGTTTCACCACGGAGGTCTTCGATCATGGTTCACCTCCTGCCCTTGCTGGAGCAAGACACGAAGCCCAGGACCACAGAGGTTGGAGCAACGTATGGGCTTAGGTAGAGCATCTCCTGCTGCAAACACCCGCGTGCTCCAGCCATTGGCTTTGGTTTAAAGTCCCCTACGTGATATTCATATTTTAATGCAACAGGGAAAAATGCAACGGGGCTGAGTTCCAGGTTATTTTCCCCTATCCGAGTCCTAATTCTTCCCTGTTTTTTTATATAGGGTGGCACCGGAATTCCCAGCTACCCAGCTGTGCCCAAAAAAAAGGCTGATTTAAACCTTAGCAACAGGGTATTTTTGTTTAGATTGTATTTATTCTCCTGTGAGAGTCATTGTTTCTCTCCCGTGCCTTGACCGTTTCGAAGGCTGATGATAAAAGCCCTCGCTGACAATAATACAGTTGAGTTCAGCCTTTTGTTGGGGGGATTAAAATAGAGAATGAATTGTGAATAACGTGGGAGGGCTAAAAGTTAGGCATCCCAGGCTGTTGTTTAATCACTTTAAGGATAAGAAACTGCATTTTAAATATATTTTTTTCAGAACTACTGAGCATTAGGCTTTGTGTTGGTATCTGCAGGGGCTTGTACCCCCCCTGTTGTTAAGACTAGGGTCGTTTCAGTTTGCATAATCTTGTGTCAGCAGGAAGTAGGTTTATAGCAATGATATTAGGTTTATGATAGGTTTATAGCAATATATATATATTATATAATAGCTTTATGATATTAGGTTTAAAATAGGTTTATAGCTATATATAAAAATATATATAAATATATATGTAATAGGTTTATAGCAGTAGCAATGATAGAATATGCTCGGCTTGTTGGTGTGGCTCTAAGACGTGTGCCTGCAGCATCACTTCATCTTGAACAAGGACACCCCTCTTGGACATGGAAGATGGAAAGGAAAATAGATGGAAAAAAAGATGGATGGAAAAAATAGATGGAAAAAAAAAGATGGAAAGTGGAAATAGAGCCACCAGAGGCAGAGTTTGGTCCTTTTTTGGGAGAGTGGGCTGATGAGAAGAAATATTTGGGAGACTGATCTGCTCGAAATGCCGACAGCGTGAATGATAACAGGGATCACCCCAAAACTCTGCTGGCCCCGTAATCCTTTCCTTGCTGAGGATATTTCAGCTGCTCTCTGGGTGCAGGCTCCTTTCTGCCGGGATATTTATGTTCCCGGTGAACTTCCCGCTCACGGCAGCATCTTGAAAAGCTTCACATCCCTCCAGCCTCTCTTCCCAGCTGCTCTTACCTGCAGTCTTCGTAATTGGCAATAATTTCCCTAATTGCTCACAAAAGCAGATGTTCTCTCTGTGGTTGCATCGAACCGGCTTATACTGTACTATATACATGAGCACACGGCATTAAAGGACTAATAATTCCTGTAAATAAGCCTGTTACAATGTTAGAAATAATGCCTCCAACTAAAAACTCATGGATGGTAGCTGAATCCCACTGGTTTTATTAATTTGTTATTTGTAACGTGGCAATCCCTGTCTGCTCGGGACTGGGAGGCTCTCGTGCTTGGCCAGTTGATCTTATGTTGTGGTCGGTGAATGTCTTAGCATAGGAGATCAGCCCTTTGCATTGTTTCCAGCTAATAAATCACACTTATAGGTAGTTAACACTGCACCTAACATATCCCCAGTATTACTGGTGAATGGGAGAGGAGACTGGTTCATGCAATCGCAAGCTGGGGGACTGCACCTTTGAGACTTTAGGTGACACTGCTAAAGAAAAAACTGAATCCCACTTATTTTCCTGCCTCAAAGGGGGAAAAAAGTGATTCCCCAGTTCTTCTCCAAGCACTTAACTTTTCACCCTTCATAGGGGAAGGATTATCCACAGCGGTGCAGCACCGATCCTGGGACAGCCTGAGGAAGAGCCCTTACCCAGTTATCAGCTTAATTGCCAGCATTAATCCCTTCCATGACTCGAACCAGGAGCTGATGAGATGTAATTAGGCTGTGGGAGGGTAATTGCTAGGAGCTCCATCCAGTGGATGGGGTAGCATTGCCTTCTGGAAAGCCCCTCGATGCTTTTGGGCTGTCCTTTGCTGGCGGGTGCCATCAGCTTTTGCTGTGGATGTGAAGTCCCCGTTGCCTGTGCTACAGGGAGAGCACAGCCCTGCAGCATTCAGAGGCTTTTTACATATATAGTATTTTTTTTCTCCAGTTATTTCTACTAATTTAAGAAGTAGGGACAGGGATATTTTCTATAAATTGGGATGGCCAAAGAGTGATTGATTCTCTTCTTGTTTTCTGGTGGGTCACATATGATCTACAATTGCTCCAGCTTTTAATACCTCCAGCAACTGCATCAGAGCTTGCAGTGTTGCATTTTGATCCAAATTTCACCTGCAACCTGGATGAGAGCTTCAGCAGCCATTTTCATTGCTTTACAAATAAGCTGCAGCTTGTTTTCATGATGGCCCTTGGCTGGGCAAAAGATACTTGTAAAAACAGCACCCTTGCTGTCAGCCAGGTGGTACCTGAAGTCTCTAGGTCACCCCCAACTGATTATTTGTGTTTCCCACTTCGGACATTTACATTTTACTTGCCTAAAGCTTCCTTGCTGCTTGCAGGGGAGAGCCCTTCTCTCTCTCTTTCTTGGACCAAAAGTTATAACTAAGGCTTCTGAAATCCCATATGCTGGCACGGAGGGATGTAAGGTGGAGGGGCTCTGCTGCGCGCCTGGGTCGGGGCATCACAGCCCGATGGTCTTGGACTGGTAGATGCTGGCACCGCTCGACTCCTGCCCTTCCCCAGGACAAACCTGAGGCCGTGCCTGAGCTCCAGCCCTGGCTTTCACCAGCAATTTGTTTTTCAACCTCTGCGTCCCCTTCGGAGGTGGTGGCTCCTGGTCCTCCTCAGTGGAGCTGGCTGAAGTCAAGCAGCCAGGCTGTGCGTCGTGAAGTGGCCCTGGGTGATGGAGAAATGCAGAGTCTGCCATTGCAGTAATGAATATTATAAGCTATTAACTCAATTTTGGTCCTTGGCCCCGCTTATTTATCACCATTTCATCCTCTCGGTAGATCCGTCATCCCATGAGAATGGAAAAATTAAGGCATTCTGATGAGCTGACTTTTTAAAGCAGCATCACTCTGGTTTGTGGCTCCAGAAGTATCTGTCAGGCCATTTTCCTTTTGCCTGGAAATACGCTCCGGTATCTTATTTGTAGATTGTGTTGAAAAATGCTTGTGTCTGGCAGCACAACTGCTCCCAGTCAGACTTTTCAGCGTGAAGCCTTCGGCAGAAGACGTGCCTCAAAATGCTTTTGGCACTCAGAGAGTCAGAGAGGAAAACGTTTGCAACGCCGGTTCCCCTCGTTTGCAAACCTCATTTATAGACCCTTGCAGCCACTGGTAAAATTGTAATTTTGGTTTCTTTCTCTGGCAAACTGCGGCAGAAACAAATACAGTTAATGCGAGATGCAAGGGATGCATCCCTGGCCCCGCTCTGGCTATCGCCATTTGTACATCATCCTCAACCCTTTTTTTCCATTCTAATACATGCAAATATATGTAAAGAGTAAAGACTGTTCCACCGAGTCTTGCACATTTGTTTAAAGAGAAGGAAAACAAGCCGAATTTACAGGGAATTTGCAAGCTGAATTTTAAGACCCATATATAAAAAGACCCAAAAAGCGGCTGGCGGCGGTCGCCAATGCTGACCGAGGCGATGCTTTCTGGCATCTTTATTTTCCCTGCGCTTGCAATCGTAATGTCATTAATATGGAGCTTTTGGAGAACTGGAGTGTATCCTAATTAGCAGCCTCTGATTTTTTTTCTAGTTTCATAATCAGTGATCTCGGCTACACCAGAAGTGTTACTGTGGCAACAGGGCTGAACTGAGCAGCGGTGCAGAATTACCGCAGGTAAATTGGTGATTTTACGGATCCACGGCACTTTCTTAGCCCAGGCGCTGCTCCGTGGGACGGGCTGGCTGCTCCCTGCACCCTACAGGTGTCCCGGGCGGATTTCAGGGTAAGCACAACCAGCGATTAAGCTGCATGACCGAACGCATGCGTTTTAATTGGAGCTTAGCCTCTGTAATGAGATTTTAAGGCTGTCATGCGAATGATCCCCTCCGACACCTTTGTTTTAAGTAGGATGCTCTGACCGCTCGCCGCCCGATCGCTCCGGCTCCTGGCGTGGTCTCAGCTTGGAGCTGGTCCTGCAGAAGGGGCTGAGCCCAAAAGCTGGGCTTTATTTTTTTTATGTGTTTTTTTTTTTTTAAACCTTGTTTCTCCTCCCCACGTACCGTTCGCTTGCTCTCCGAAAGGCGTCTTGCTACGTAGGGATGTTGTTAGGCTAAATAATGGCCATGCTTCAACCTGACTCCTCAATCAAAAGCAATCACTCTTTTACGTAGCTGGTATACTAACTGCACTCATGTTTTCTTTGTACATGTTACAAATGATGCCTCGGACAAAGAGGGGGACACCCTAAAATGGAATATTTAAAGAGATATATTCCTGTATGACTTGACTTTTTTTTAAAATTTATTTATTAATTCATTATTTTGAATAATGAGATGAACCGGCCTCTCTCAAGCCTTTTGGGCAGTCACTCTCCGCTTCCCAGCACCGTGTTGCCGCTGTGATGCCTGTCCCATGGGGGAAAGCACACCGGGAGACCGTATCTTTTGGTCTCCTACTAGCCAGCGGTTTTTACAGTCTCTGAGAGTGTTGCTTCAGCAGATCCATTTTAATTACCCCAGAAGGAGGTCTTGACTCCCTCTCCCCTTTGCAACACAGTTCCTACCACCGGACTGACCTTCACCAGCCTGGCCTGCAGCAAAACCCACCATCCCCAGCACCTTCCTCCTGGTCGAGGCTCCGAGTCAGTCATTCCTCTTCATCCTCCCTGAGCTGACAGTTCCCTTGGGCTTAGCTCACCACTCTCCTTTTTCTTAGGACTTCACCTTCTCTCGGCTTCTACCTGTCCCACCTTGATGCTCCTTGATGCTGTGTCCTTTAGGAAACCCTCTCCAGCTGGTCGTTTTCCATTGCTACAGGTCCAAGAAGCTCTTCATCCCCTTCTGCCTCCCTCCACAATTTATTCCCTGACCCATCCTGGTTTATTCTGCGCATGGTGAGAGGTGCAAGAGCGACCGGCACGTGCTCCAACGATCAGACACCTGCAGCGCTGGCAGAAAAGAATGGCTGAGGGCAAATTAGACCCGTCCTAATTATGAGGGTTATTAGGAAAATTATTATTAAGAAAATAATTGGACGTATTTGTAACTCTTCCCCTCCGAGGCACTCGGACAGCTTCCAGACAGTGACTCTGCTTGCTGTGCCGGCGGTGCAGCCAGGAGTGCCCGTCCGTGCAGCTCGATGGGCAAGGGCTGGAGATCATCGAGCGCCTTGGTCTTAGAGATGCCACCGATCTGCCCCTGGCATAAAGCAGGGATGGAGCCTACATCTCCTGGCTTTCACTTCTGTATTTTTAGCATGAGACCATCGAGTCTCTAGGCTCTACGTTAATATTTGCCTGTTTTTAAACATACAGAGAGAGATTTCTTTCCCAAAAGCAAGGCAATACAGCTAAGAACTGGCATGACACAGCTACAGAGGACGGATATCCACAGTCAACATTTTTGCATCTCTTTAGGAGCCTGAACTATTTCATGTCTGGATTATTTAAGCATCCACATTCATTGGTGTTTTTCTCTGTTTTTTTTGCTTAAAACCTCATCAGTTTAATTTTCCTGTCTTCTGAGATAACAACTCCCTGCTCTTGGGGCTCTTCTAGGAGGCTCGCTTATCAGTCTTGAGATGCTCCAAGCTCCTTTGGAGGAGTCTATCATGGGTTCATTTCCTCTGAGATGCTTCTTGGCTCTTTGTTAGTGGCTCCGAGGAGGTGAGGATTGTCTCGTACATGGCGGAGGGCTGTCGTGGTGTGCAGTAACTGGTGCTTGTTCACCGAATGATGACGTAGAGCTGGAGGGACACCGGTGGGACCCCAGCATATATCTGGCACAGTGTAGGGATCTCCTTAGTGCTGGATGTTATCTTACCCCAGTATGATTACCTGGCAGGTTTGCCTTCCTGCAGGACAGTTTGCAGGACAGCAAGCTACAGAATCACAGAATCACAGAGTGGTTGAGGTGGGAAGGGACCTCCGGAGGTCATCTGTTCTGGGTCCAACCCCTCTGCTCAAGCAGAGCCACCCAGAGCCGGCTGCCCAGGACTGTGTCTAGATGGCTTTTGAAGACCTCCAGGGAGCGAGATCCACAACCTCCCTGGGCAACCTGTGCCAGTGCTCGGTCACCCTCACAGCCAAAAATGTTTCCTGATGTTCAGAGGGACCCTCCGGCGTCTCACTTTGTGCCCATTGCCCCTTGTCCTGTCCCTGGGCACCGCTGGAAAGAGCCTGGCTCCGTCCTCTTTGCACCCTCCCTTCAGGTGTTTATAGACATTGATGAGACCCCCCGGAGCCTTCTCTTCTCCAGGTCCCAGCTCTCCCAGTCTTTCCTCATAGCAGAGATGCTCCCGTCCCTTCATCATCTTCGTGGCCCTTTGCTGGACTCTCTCTGGTCTGTCCATGTCTCTCTTGTACTGGGGAGCCCAGCACTGGACACAGTGCTCCAGGTGTGGCCTCACCAGTGCCGAGCAGAGGGGAAGGATCACCTCCCTCGACCTCTGGCAATGCTTTGGGCCAGGACACCACTGGCTTTCTTTGCTTCCAGGGCACAACGCTGGCTCATGGTCAACTTGATGTCCCCCAGGTCCTCCTCTGCCAAGCTGCTTTCCAGCTGGGTGACCCCCAGCACATACTGGTGCCTGGGGTTGTTCCTCCTCAGGGGCAGGGCTTTGCACTCCTCCTTGTTGAACATCATGCGGTCCCTGTTGGCCCATTTTCTCCAGTTTGTCAAGATCCCTCTGGATGGTGGCACGACCCTCTGGCATCTCAACAACTCCTCCCAGTTTGGTGTCGTCAGCAAACTTGCTGACGGTGCACTCAGACCCATCTTGCAGATCATTAATGAAGATGTTAAACAGGACTGGACCCAGTAAGTTATTCTTAACTGCGGTCTCAAAGGTCCTTGCAAACATTTCTGAATTAATTAAAGCTGCATCATTCACTTACGGAGTAAAAAAGCCAATTTGGGAGCCTTTTTATGGTAGGTCAGGCTGAAGCACAGGGATTTCCAGTTTTCGGCAGCAGAGGTAGGAAGGGAACTTGGGGAACCTCCTTCCAAGGCCTGGCTGGTGAACACCTGATCCTCTCTACGTCCACCCACAATGGTTTCACGCATGTTGCTGCTGCCAGTGCGTGCTTTGAGAGTCTGTATGATTGGCATGGGATAGACTAACACCTCGCTGAAGATGACCTCTACGAGCAATACTGATCCTGGTTCTGGCCATCAGTTTTTGACATCACGCAAACAGTGCTATCTATTTCTGGGTGCCCAGAAAGCCAGGTGGGAGTAGGGTCAGGTTCCCTCCATGCATGTATGATGATGTTGCTCTTTGAAAGAGGACTGTGTGTGTTCGCCTGTTGGACTGAGGGCCACAAAAATGATCAGAGGGCTGGAACACCTCTGCTATGGAGAACAGCTGAGAGAGTTGGGGTTGTTCAGCCTGGAGAAGAGAAGGCTCTGGGGAGACCTTATTGCGGCCTTTCAATAATTAAGGGGGGCTTATAAGAAAGATGGAGAGGGACTTTTTGGCAGGCCCTGTAGTGACAAGACAAGGGGCAATGGTTTTAGACTGCAAGAGAGTAGGTTGAGGTTGGATATAAGGAAGAAATGTTTTGTGATGAGGGTGGTGAGACACTGGACCAGGTTGCCCAGCGAAGTTGTGGATGCCCCATCCTTGGAAGGGTTCAAGGTCAGGTTGGATGGGGCTTTGAGCCACCTGATATAGTGGAAGATGTCCCTGTCCATGGCAGGGGGGTTGGACTAAATGATCTTTGAAGGTCCCTTCCAACCCAAACCATGCCATGGGTAAATATCGAGGTGCAGGAAAGCGGTGATTTGTTGAAGGTTGGGCATGTGGAGAAAGCAAAACCCCAAGCCCTACCGCAGGCTTGTCCTCCTCCTCCTGTGCCGTTCGTTACAGTGGCTGTCGCTCGTGTGGAAGCCGCCTGTTTATTTAAAAGCAAAAAAAAAAAAAAAAAAAGAAAATGAAGTGGATTTTCAGAAAGGGTGAATGGTTGCTGTGATTCATTTTTTCTGTTGAAGAGTGGAAAAGCAGAGGGTGGGGTGGGGGAATAATGTTCAGTGACACATCAAAGGCCTCGTTTCAGCTTCGGAGACACATGCAAGGAATTAGTCACTGTGTCTTACTGCAACAAAACCCTTTTCCTTCCCTGAACGCAACAGCTCCTCTCCCTGCAATGGCCAGCTAGCCACAGCTCTGGTGCAGGAGATGACCTACACCCCATGAGCCATCCCACCGTGGTTCGGAGCCAAAGCAGCTCCTTGCACGATGTTAAAGAAGAGAAGAAGTCAATGCACAGCTCAGGGAACCCCCCTGCAAGACGCTTGGCCCCCGGCTGATTTCCCATAGGGGACCAGGCTTTGCTTTTCGGTGCGGAGCTCCCAGGGCTCATCCTGATCGTTATTTTTACATCCTTTGCATCTCATCCAAAGCGAGAGGTTCGGGGTTAACGGGGAAGGAGAACCTGGTGTTGGTGAAATCGTTCGGCCGTCGGATGAGCCCGTGGGCAGCTCTCCTCTGCCGCGGATCATGGCTCCAGCAAGAGGCTGGAAAACCACAAGCGGGATTTAAAAGGAGCAGGGAGGGGGAGAGGGAACAGCAGGTTTGTTTTCCAGGGCAGCTGAGCCATGCTGATGGCTTGCTGCCACCGAAAAAAAGAAAAAAAGACCTTTTTCCCCTTTATGCTCACGCTTGCTCTTGTCCTACTGTGAGCTGCTTCAAAGAGCTAACCGGTACAAACGCTAACCTTGCGCCTAGTTTTGCACTCTTCCCTGCCAAAAGAAAAAGAAGAAAACTGAACAATTTTTTATTTTTCACTGTGGTTAGGACCAGCACAAGGCAGTCGGGTGGTCTCGGTTGGGCCACTACATTTTTAGCATCCTACTGATAGCAGCAGTGGTTTCTGGGGTCCCGGAAAGCCGGACAGAAGTCAGGTTGTGTCTCCTCCTCACACATAGAAAAAGATTGCCTCATTTTCCAGGAATTAGGAATATGTCAGAGGTGGGGGTAAATCCTGCCTTTGATTGTGGACGGCTGTATCCGGGTAGGATCTGGGCAGTTTCTGCAGCACTAAATACTAATTCTTTGCTTTCTGGAAGCACGGGGAGGTGCAGCCAAACTCCCCTATAGCAACACACACAAATACCATTTTTAAGCCGCTTATTACTTTATAAAGAGATTATTTCCTTTTTTCCCCCCCTCCAGCATCAATCATCGTGACAAGATCCGTTTATTTTAAAACATACATCCTGCAGCCTAAAACCCAGCCTTTCCTATAGGAAGATCCCGAGCAGTGTACAGGAGAGCGCAGTGCATATACGCTATATATATATTAAAAAATAAATATATATATATATGTATAAAAATATATATATAATATTGCTGGAAACACCGGTAGCAATTATTCAGGTTTCTAACCCTGATTTTTGCAAAGGAAGGTTTAAAATGAAGACGCGATGCTGAGCATCCCAACCCGCCGGGGCAGCGGTGCCGAAGCCGGCTCCTTTCTCCTCGGCAGAGCCGGCGCCGTGACGTCAGGGTGTTTTTCTGCAGAGCTCGCAGGATGTTGCAGCCGGCCAAGAGCTGTGTTTATGTTGATAACATTACAAGTATTTCCTCTCCGTTTCCGAAACCAGCAGGGAGGGAGCCGAGGGGGAAGGGAGACTCGGGTTTCTCCAGCTTTGGGGTAGGACTCTTGAGGCCTTTTATGTTAAGAAGCGGGTAACGGCGTACCGCTGGCATTTATTTATACTGCATTTGGGAATAGGGAGTGTTTAATAGCAGGGGCTGGGAGCCGGGAGCTGGGCTGGCACAGCCCTCCCCTTGCGCAGGGCTCTTTCGTTTGCTTTCTGCTCTGGATCCGGTTTTAAGGTGATAAAGCGGCGCTGGCAGCTGATTGCCGGTCACAGGAGCAGCTCCCAGGATTTTTGTGTAATGATCTACCCAGCAAGCCGTGATGCTCTCTGGGCTGCCCGGCATCCTGTTTCTTTTGACATTCACAGTAGTAAAGCCATAAAAACTGAGGATCCGCATGGACCGCCTACATCCAGCTTTCTTCACGAAAATGGGGCAAGGCTTGGGGAAATTGGGTATTCTCTCCCCTTGCCAACCCTTTCCTCCTATTGCGATCCGCTCAAGGATCAATGAACTTATTAAATGTCATATCAAGGGGGTTTGAAAGGCAGGCAGCTGCCTGCCCGCTGCTGTAATTCCAGGGCATCGGAGCTACGCTGCCGGCTCAGCGAAGGAGGGACCTGCATCATCCCACCGTCCCGAAGGGGTTTTGCAGCCAGTGCCCGTGGCTGGTCCAGGCGTCACCTTCAGCTCTCATCCATGTGGCAATCACGGTCATGCAAATAAAACCAAGCTCTTTTATTGTATGTGGGTTACTTCCCTGTAACAGAGGGCAGAAAGAAGAGGGGATTCACAGCTTTTAATTCCTTCCACCTACCCTCCATGTCCTGTTTTTGATACCAAGGGAAAATATGTTGAGGATGGGGCAGAAGAGCTTCGGAGGCCAACGGGACATTCGGCTGTTGGCCTTAGGGAGGGGGTGCGGGGTCGGTGTGGGCTAACCCATTGGTCTTTCCTTCCTTAACTTTCTCAAAAGGACTCCAGGGACCACAGACAGGAGAGGAACCAGGTCCCCTGGGGTCCAGTCCCAGCTCTGCCACCCCTTTGCTGAGCAACCATGAAAAAATTGTCATTCCCCTGGTATTTGAGGTGTACTGCAAGAGCTGGAGCAGCCAGCTCAAAAGATCCTTGAAGCCAGTAAGAAAGGCTTGGAAGAGATTAAGATCTGTATGGTTTTTCAATGATCGGTTAATTATGGGCCAGGTGGTGAGGAGCAAGATCTCAGTGTTCGGAGCCGGCAGGATGCCGGCGCAGTGGGACCGTCCCTGTTAGCGACTGGTTTGTTGGCTCTTGGGGCAAACTGCTGCTGCGGAGCTAGCGCTGGCATAGCTGTAGGGTTCCCAAATGAATGGGATCCCAAATGAGCGGAATCCCAAATGAATGGGATCCCAAATGAACAGGAATTCCAAATGGAGAACAGGAATTCCAAATGAACAGGAATTCCAAATGAACAGGATCACAAATGAACAGGATCACAAATGAATGGGATCCCAAATGAGTGGGATCCCAAATGAACAGGAATTCCAAATGAACTGGATCCCAAAAGAATGGGATCCCAAATGAACGGGATCCTAAATGAACATGATCCCAAATGAACATGATCCCAAATGAACAGGATCCCAAATGAACAGGAACTGTCATTTTGAGAACGGGACGGGGGGAAGAGGAAAGGAGCCACATCCACTACGAGAATGGCGTTTCTATACAAATATGCATCAAAACACAGCGAACAGGCACTTTTTTCCCTACTAGTGTTTGCAGAAGAGCCAGGTCTTTCTCTTTACTTTGTTTTTGTTTTCTTGTTGGGGTAGTGACGGGTTTCTGGCGAGGGAAATGGTTGCGATGGCAAGACCTTGGCGCCTTCATCAGCCCCTGCGAGGTTGCAGGAGCATCTCAGTGCCGCCATTATGTTCCTTTGGAGGTTCAGCTTGGACTTAGGGTCCTTCTGCCTTTGCACGTGGGTCCGATGATGAGGAGCGCCCTATTTCTGTGGGTTTCCACAGTGGGATGCTCGAAGGATCTGTCTCCTGCAGCGAGTTGCTTTCATTCTTGCTGGCTGCGCAGCTTCGTGTGCCTCCCAGTTGCAATTAAGCACAGAGAGGACACGAGCTCCCTTTCCTGCACTGGGCGGGTGGAAAACCTCTTTGGCTTAGGACCCTCTCAGCTCCAGAGTGCAATTGCTTGTTGAGTGGCCTTGGAGCAAAAGCCACTGGTGCACGTGCCGCTGTGCTTTTCCCCAAGCTCCAGCTGGGCTGGCTTGCCATCAGCCCTAAAAACATAGAATCACAGAATTGTGGAATCACAGAATGGTTTGGATTGGAGGGGACCTTTAAAGGTCACCTAGTCCAACGCCCCTGCTGCGGGCAGGGACATCTTCAACTAGATCAGGTCGCTCAGAGCCCCGTCCAACCTGACCTGGAATGTTTCCAGGGATGGGGCTCGACCTCTCTGGGCAACCTGGTCCAGTTTACACCCTCATTGTAAAAAATTTCTTCCTTACAAACACTGGATTTTCTCTCCAAAGCCAAAACTGTTTAGACCAAGCGCATCTCAGACTCTGGCAGGCGGTTGAACAAGTTGTGTGGGGTGTGTTAAGCACCAAGAGTGGAGCATGTCATCAAAACCCTACCGGTTGCGGGTTTTCTGGACATCCCACCCTGGAGCAGAGCCTCACGGGAGGCATTGCAGGACCAGCCCCGCTCTCACCAAGCGGCAGGAGAACTGAGTCAGTTCAAATTCATCCAGACAGATATTTTAACCGGTGATGAAACCCTCTGGAAAGTTGGCTGCTCGCAACAGTGTGACCCCTTGGAGAAAGCCCTGCCCCAGGACTGGCCGTGGAGGGAGCCCAAGGAAAGCTCTTATCTCTGGAGCTTGGTTTCCTTCTGGTTCAGGGTTTGTCTGACCTTTTGATCACTGAGTAAGTTCACTTTTTGCCAGGTTTTCTTTCGGGGGGGAGGAAAAACATGTAAGTGGGTGGTGCTGGTGGGAGGATACTCCTGGGTGGGGTGGGGAGGATCTTGTATTTCTGATATCGTTTCCAGCGCGTTGATGACTTCAGTGTTGTCCTTTTGCCCAGAGTTTGGGATGGGTCTAGATTGAAGCAGATTTAAATAAATACAATGAGAACAAACAACACGAGATGTATTTAAGAGGAGGAGGCTTAGACCGTGTATCGGGAATAAAACTCTTTCTTGGCAGCGTGACGAGTTGACTTGGCGGCGAGATCTCGCAGCCTTCTCCCAGGAGATGCTGAAGATGCAACGGGATGCGTGACAAAAGCCTGAAGGACAGGAGAGAGTCGTACAGCAGCTGCTGGTCGATGGCATGTAGCAGAGCCGTCTCCGAGCCCGCTCTGGGCTCGCAGCAGATGCGAGATGCTGACCCGTCCTTGGGAGGCCCCGGGGTCTGGGGCTTGGCAGCTTTGGGCTCTCTTCTGGCCAGGATGATGACGTCTCACATCTCACTGTCGTTTGCCTCAGCCTCTGGACCCGTATCTGTTTGGGAGGAGATAACAATACCCATTTCTCAGGAGCTTTTTGAGGTCTAAAGAGGAAAGAAATCACCATAAAAACCTTGTATTTAAAAGGGCTGGGGGAGAAAGCCTGGGGGAAGCAACTCTACTGATGTCATCGTCCTGTAATTTTGCAGGACATTTCCTGGGAAGAAACGTACAGTACAATGAATGTGCTTGCAGATGATCTTGGATTATTTATGGGTATTTGTTTCGTCCGCACGTGCAGGGAATCTGATGGGGTTTGAATGGAGCTGAGCCTGGCCTCATGCGGGTGTTCTGCCCGCGCCTGGTAACAGGCAGGGGCTTCAGTGAGCGGGCAGGGATCCGCTGGATCTGCAGGAGGAGCTGAGCTCTCCTTCTTCCCTGCCTCCGGTTCCTGGGCATTTTGGATCAAGGTTCCTTGTCGTGGTCTTCACGTGTATTGCATTTCAGTTTGCTCAAAGTACACTCATTTGCAGACCATTATATGAACACGTTATTAATTTCCTTTAAGACCAGGTACTTATCTCTGGTGCTCAGCTTCATAGCTCGTTCCTCTCGTGCTCTCCCACGTTTTGCTCATTCCCTGCTTCATCTCTGGTCACCTTTGCTGGTCCACTGGGATGTCTCCATGCGCCCTCCAGTTGGGAACATATGAACATATTGGTAAATCCTTCCCATCCACATGCCTGCAGGGACTCCAGCCAAACATTCACTCCTCCCTTCCAGCTCTACACACGCCAGATGCACAGCAGCGTCCCCAGTTTGAATTATTTTGGGATGATATTGCATGAGGGTTTAAATAACTGTTCTTTGCTCTCTTCCCCAGGTCAACATGGATTTGTGGTTTTTTCTCCTTTTGCTCGGAAGTGGCCTGATAAGCGTAGGTGCTAACAACATTACAACAGGTAAACTACACTCGTTGTCTCCTCTCTTTTGTCCCTAAACCATCTTTAGGATCAAAGGAGTAAGTGCTCGCATGCTCGGTGACTTACCCTTTCTGCCCTCCACTTAACTGTAATATTAAGTGTCAAAAAGAGGGTGATGGGCTGCAGGTGCTCATAAATGGCACCTGCGGGTCTTACCTCTAGCAAATACTGATCCTCTCTTACGGGGGCTGTAACCTTTGTACCTCCTCAATACCATAATACGTATTCAAGTTACCTGCTTTTACAGGCTGTGCATCATCGTGCTGTGCAAAGCACTCCCTGTCCTGGACTTGGGATTTTTTGGCCGTTTATCCTTGTAGTTACAGTCGCGCAAATGTCCAGCATCTAAACCCTCCAGTGCTGCAGAAGGGTATCTCATGGAGGTTCCCTTGTGCTTTCTCCTCTCGCAGAGCCACCCACGACAGTGCCCACCTCCCCCAGGAGCCCCACCAAAGCTCCTACAGCAGGTCCTGAGGATGCGACTACGACGAGTGCAAACAGCCTCAACATTAGCACTCCAGTGACTGTTTCTACCATGGCGTCAAAGCCACCTACAACCACAGCCACCAGGATCTCCCCCAAAACCACCACTCTCAGCCTCAACACCTCCACCCTGGGGACAACCGTGCCCGTGCCTCCAGCCACCTCCCTGCTACCCAGCGTGACACCGTCTGCTCCGCGCACCACTCTCCCCAGCACAGAAGCGGAGACGACAGAGAGGAATTTCAGTGCGACAGTGACAACGCAAGAGACCTCTTCCGCTGCCCACAACGGTAGGCATCTCCTTCACCTCTTCTTCTCCAGGCCACCCCAAAGCCTCTGGATTTGTTTCTTTGCTCTTCTTTTGTTTTACTGAACAAAAGGGAATGAGAAGACACTTTGGGGCAAATTCCGTGGTGATACGAAACAATATAACTCCCTGAACTGACCAGATCGGTAGAGATTTGTCCTACCGAAGGTTTGGGCTTCTTGCCAAGATGCTGGGGCACCAGAAACCCTAGGATCTCGTTCCACTTTTGTCACAGATGAATTTCATCGCTTTTTGTGGTTTCCGGAGTGTGAAACAGGGCTAGTGCTGCACAGCTCCCAGGTGCTGGCTGAAAAGTTGATCCGTAACGGGTCTGTGTAGGCAATAGCAATAAATCACTCCGGGTTGTTGCTCAGCTGCAGAGCTTGGGTTATCCAGAGTGGTGCTACATTTATTTGTATTTTGGTAGCCACCATGGGCTCAAGTCATGCTTTTTGGCACTGTACAAGCACACACAACTGTAAGGATGTAAGTGTCCCAAAGTCCCTGTCCCAAAGGGTGTAAGGCTTAGACTAGAGGTGGCCAACCAGGGGTGAGATCCAGCTCCTGAGGAAAGCTGGTAAATTGGCTCATTATCCAAAATTAGCCAAGCTGGGGATGAAGGATATGTGGTAGGATGGTGTTGGCCCATCTGGTAGAGTAATCTGTATGCTCCACCCGATGGTTGCTAAACTTCTTGCAGACACAAGCCACACATGATTTGATAAATCACCTGAAGGTGCTCTCTCTCCACCGTGATGAGCGCCAGGAGCAATGCGGTGAGACCTTATTGAGCAGAGTATTCCATGCGCTGGATGTCTGTGTCCTGCATTTGCTGGCACATCTGATGATGGGATGGACGCCCCATCCCTGGAAGTGTTCAAGGTCAGGTCAGATGGGGCTTTGAGCAACCTGATCTAGTGAAAGATGTCCTTGCCCACAACAGGGGAGTTGGACTAGATGATCTTTGAAGTCCCTTCCAACCCAAACCATTCTGTGATTCTATGCTTACGTTATCAGTTTTTTCCCCATTACTTGGGCCACTTCAAGCTTTGAAAGGTCTGGATGAGCAAGAGTTGTCTCTATTGCCATCCTGCTGTCATTCCCTTCTTGGCACATCATAAAAGTGGCCCCTAAGAATGTAGAGTTTGGCTGCTCAATGTACGTTAAGAGCAAAAACGAGGCAAAAAGAGGCTGAGGTGACCAGAAATCTAAGCTGATCTGTGATTCTTCAGCCATGGTTTGCCCATTGCTGCATCGTTTGAGACCCAGCTTTGATACTACATGCCTCTCAGTTGCAACAGTTACGTAGCAGTGCCTGCTAAAGATTATAGTGAAAGCCTTGGCAGTGCAGGATTTAGTGGAAAAACAGGATGGGTAACTTAGTGGTGGGGTAGAAAAGACTGCAGGAAGATAATACTGGAGTTAATGCAGGGAGATGTCAAGTGTATATTCCTTAAGAATAAATTTCTCAAGGGATATTGGGTGTTGGGTATCTAAACCCCTCTTCATGTCAGTGAGATGTGTGTGCCCTCTTCCTCTGGGCATCTTTGGAAACCGCAGCCCGTGAAGCTGCAGTGAAGTTGTCTTTGCTACCAACATAGGAAGGGATGTGGCTGAAGGAAGTTTGCAACCTGACTTTCTTAGTATCCTGCCATCCCCAAACTCATCCAGCTTCCTTTCAAACACAAATCCTCAAGGCTTTTTTGCAGAGTGAAGGAGTCCAGAGTAACCTTAGATACCTGCACGGTCCAAGCTTAGAGTAAACGTAGCCTTCGAATGGGAGCAATGGAGGCAAAAGCCTTAATACTGCTAAGATCTGGATTTTGCAATACGATGTCTGCTAGCGGGGGACTGTGAATTTATCATTTTTGTGTCTTTCCTACTTTTTTATGGCTTGGGTTACTGGTTTTGGTGAACTCCCTTGGTGTACGCCATGACACGTTGGCCATGACCATCAAGGCCAAATGTGGCTTCTCACTTGATGTCAGTCCCTAGAACAAATGACCAATGATTCTTTCTTTATTTCAAGTAATTTGTCAAGGAGCTAAATTAGTTTTAGGGCTGCCCTTGCCATTAATCTTAATGGGAAATTTGGATATCAGTCATGGAAGAATTAAGTGGTGCTCAAGAGAGGGACAGGGGCAGAAGGCACCGCATGAATTACACGTTGTACAGGCAGTTCCTGCTTCTCCAAACCTACCAAGATTGTCCTCAAGCCCATGCTGCAGCTCTTCAGGGGCGTAAAACAGGGGCGTGGGGTGCCTGTGCCAGCAGCGTTGCGGCAGGAGAGCTGGGCTGTGCTCTCATCAGCACGGGTTTGTTCTGGTTTCCTCTAGATGAGAAAAGCAGCGGGTAGAGGCTTTCCTTGGATGCTCATCATCCCCATCCCTGAGCCCAGCTGCTCTTAATTGAACTCTTGGCTCAGCTGCTCTTTTAAAATTGTACATAAGTGTTATCTCATAATATTTGGGTGCTAATGAGTGACACCAGTGACTTGCTGGTTATAGGGTTAAACAGACTGTGTTACCAATTAAGAGCGGTAAGTTGTGTTTATCAGTGTTATAGCTCAGCTTCAGCTCCCTGCTCTGCTGGCAAAAAGTTGGGTTTTGTTCCTTTTTCCTTGTTATTAAGTGAAGGCTGAAATTTGTTTTAACATCCTGGCTTTGTAGCTGGTGTTTTAAAGGAAAGATTTACAAGATGATGATGAGAGTTACTAAATTTGTTACTGTCTTGGTCTTTGATCCTTCCTGACTTATTAAAATGTATATTTCTTTGTTGCTAAGAGACTTTTGTTTTCTTTTTCTGCAGGTAACTCTGACAGAAGAGGTAAGAATTTTGTATTTCATCGCTCTTTAGTCAAGCCCTCAGTAAAAACATTTCCAGAAGTATTCTGCTATTAGATAGCTCTCCTTATGACACACTTCCAAACTTGCTTTTACAAAGCCTATCAAGCTCTTTAGAAGAGCTGGTGACACACTGATACCTTAATTTGTGTTGGGCTTTTCTTTTCAGAAATAAACAAATCCATACCAATTTGTACACGTCCTATTAGATATGACGAGTTCCTGCTGAACGCTCTGAAAATATCAGCATTACTGTCCCTGGAGTTGGATGGCCAAGATCTAAGAAGCCATTCAAGAAATTTCCTTCTTTTTTTACTTATGAATTGTCTTTATTGATTGTGACTTACCCTATTTGATCTGGACCCATTCTGCAAATGATGTGAATAATTATTATTCTCCTTAATTCTGTTGGCAAGCAGTAGCACAAATCCATTTCTTGGAATATAATAGCACTTAGGCACATTTTTCCATCTCTTCGTTCTGAGAACTGGCATCGCTACCAGAATATTCGCAATTACTCATTGCTTTAGCAGTGTAGAAGCGGATGGAGCGGAGGTACAGCCCGTCTGGTTGCTACCTATAGAAACACGCTTCCTCTGTGTGTTTTCATCATTGCTCTGATGGGTGTTTCAGCTTTGTAAACTCCACGGCAATCCGCTTCGTGCTGCTTGGTGTGCCAAACCTGCACCGTCCCGTAATGGTATAGAGGGAAAGACAGATGCTCTGCTATAGTTACTGTCGTACACATTTGCACAGGGGAAATGAAGGGGACGCAGGTCTGAGGGCATTCATTTGAAATAATGGTTAAGGTGGTGTAGAAATATTCTGCGTAATTCTCTTGGATCTGGCATGGCTTAAGTGTTGTTTTGGGCTATCTCTGCCGTTGTTCATCTCTGTTCCTGAGAGCACAGAAATGAAAAATGGGAAGAAATCTGACTTCCTAGTGATGTTAATATTGCTAATATTAATATTGTCATTAATATTAATCAAGTAATTAATATTTTCCAAGTCGTGTGACTTGGAGGATTATTCTGGGGGGATATTTGCAATGATATTGCAAAATTAAAAGCTTTTCTAACAAAATGTTGATTGAGGGTTATTTTGAAGATGAGGAGCAGAAAACTACTTTTTATCCAAATTAGTGAAAATCTTGTGCCTCTTATTGCTGGCACTCATACTATCGCGTGAACGCACCCACCGTGGTGTACCTCAGCCACCAAGTACACTTTGACAACTGATTATTTAAGACTCAGGAAACAAGTAGCCCTTTTATTTCCACCCCCCTCCCAAATCGGCGTTGGCAGAAGAATCTCTGCAAGCTTCGGGGCTGTTGGGTGATGGAGCTGCCTGTGCTGGGGTGTCAGTGCCCAGCAGGGCAGCGTGGAAGGATGTTTGCAGGTGGCTCTGCTCGCCCTGGTCTTCTGATTTGGGGTCAGAAGGGGATTTTTCCTGAAGTCAGACTGATGGAAATTAGTGGTTTGCCTTTTCCAGCAGCACCCAACTCTCGCAGTGTCTGCAAGTCCTTCCCCATCCCCTTTTAGAGACCGTGGCCTTTTAGGGCATCCGTAAGGTCTTTTTCTGCTGCAGCTGCTAACGAGACGGTTTAATCCTTCGCAAGCCTGGAAGGAGAGGCTAACTCAGGCGTCCTTGGCAGGGCTCGCTAAAAAGTCTTGCCTGCTTTCCCCAGGGGAAGAGAGTAAAGCTGCACAAATATTTATGACTTTAGGCTTCAGGCTCAGTCTCCACGTCTGAGACAGCCGTGGGGATGTATCAGCAACACAGATCCCTTCCCAGTGGGGCAGTGTGGATGAGAAGTGCCCTGCCTTCTCCTGCTCGGTGCCTAGAGTTGGTATGATTGATAAAGCAGTCATTTCAGTAAGCAGAAAACCCTGGGCCTTGGCTGGAGAGACGCTAATGCCTCCTGGTGTGCCGCCTCCTGGTGTGCCGCCTCCTGGTGTGCCACCTCCTGGTGTGCCACCTCCTGAAGGGATCACCCGACAGTTGCACCATAGAATCACAGAATGGTTTGGGTTGGAAGGGACTTTCAAAGATCATCCAGTCCAACCCCCCTGCTATGGGCAGGGACATCTTCCACTAGATCAGGTTGCTCAGAGCCCCGTCCAACCTGACCTGGAATGTTCCCAGGGATGGGGCATCTACCACCTCTCTGGGCAACCTGGGCCAGTGTTTCACCACCCTCATTGGAAAACATTTCATCCTTAAATCTAGCCTAAATCTCCCCTCTTTTAGTTTAAAACCATTCCCCCTTGTCCTGTCGCAACAGGCCCTGCTAAAAAGTCTGTCCCCATCTTTCTCATAGGCCGCCTTTAAGTACTGAAAGGCCGCAATAAGGTCTCCCCGGAGCCTTCTCTTCTCCAGGCTGCACAACCCCAACTCTCTCAGCCTTTCTTCATAGCAGAGCTGTTCCATCCCCCTGACCATTTTGGTGGCCTCCTCTGGACCCGCTCCAACAGGTCCCTGTCTCCTGTGCTGAGGACCCCCGAGCTGGACACAGTACTGCAGGTGGGGTCTCACCAGAGCAGAGTAGAGGGGGAGAACCTCCTCAACCTGCTGGCCACCCTTCTTTTGATGCAGCCCAGGATACAGTTGGCTTTCTGGGCTGCGAGCGCACATTGCTGGCTCATTTTTCGTCCACCGGTACCCCCAAGTCCTTCTCGGCAGGGCTGCTCTCCATCCCTCCATCCCCCAGCCTGTATTGATACCAGGGGTTGCCCTGACCCAGGTGCAGGACCTTGCACTCAGCTTCGTTGAACTTCATGAGGTTCCCACAAGCGCAGAAAGGGCCATGCCTACCTTCCAGAAAGGCATCCAGGCATGATTTGAAGAAAGAAGGCAACGAACCCTCTCCTGTTTCCCTATGGACAGGTTGAAATAATGCGTCCATATCCCACCAGGATGGATAGAAAGCAGCAGAGAGACCTGGAGCTCAGGAGGATCCTCTGGCTTTGAGACATCGCTCTGCTTGTTGCATACTTCTCCCAACGCTCCTCACTGCCATGGTAGCACCTTGTAGGAGATGGGGCTCGAGGACCAGTCTGGCCTTGTCCCGAGCTTGTGTGCATGCATGCGACGCACTCCCGAGGGAGTGATTTAAGGTGTTCTGTGAATACACTCACGGGTTTATCCTGAGCCGCGGTGTCTGGTGTGGCTTCTTCTTCCACCTCCCAAATATGAGCAGGAAGGAAATATTGCAGGAAAACAAATAGAGGTTGCATCATGGATCTGCTCCTGCAGGCTCTTTGTGATGTTTGCAGGGAACGTAGCTGGCCTGTGATTTAAACTCTGCTTGGGATCTAAGAGAGAGGATTTAAACGCTTGCTTCTGCCCTGCTGCCCCTCTGCAACCACTTTGCAGGATTTGCTTTTCCAGGAGCTCCGCATCTTGTGTGCTGGGGGTTTTATTTAAGAAATATTTACCCTACATCTTTGCTTCCATTTCTTTTACCCCCTTTTTTTTTTTTTGCTTATGATCCCGTAGTTTCTTGTCTGCTCGATTTGACTCCAGTTTTATGGGCAGGCATTGACAGCGATGAGCAAGGAGGGCTGCCCAGCCCTGCTGGGCGGCTGCGCCCGAGTCTGTGTGATGTATAGGGGACAGCCTATAGACTGCTATTTAGCACCTCTACCTACATTTGGAGACATGATCTTGAGCATCAGAAGATGGTTTGCTGGCTCCTCAGAGGTGCTAGGACAAGATTTAAGCATCCCAATATCTTCCAGGCTCTGGACCGAGGTGGATGCTCCAGCACTGCAGGTCTCTGGAAGCAGATGGTTGTGTCCTTGTCCCTTCTCCAAGCGAATTGCAAGCGTGAAACCCCCCAGGGCTGAGGCTTGAGCGGGACGGGAGCTGCAGGGGGGTTGGCACCGCTCGGCAGGGCTGGGTGGGGAAGGAGGGACCGGCTGGGGACTCTCCAGCTTGTTTCCTGCCTGGGCTTTGCTGGGTGGGCCGGGCAGCGCGCTGGCGGTTAGTGGCCACAGTGGAAAAGCTCTAACTCATCCAGACAGATGTGTTGAAAGAACGGCTGCAAAAAAAAAAAACAACCCCCAGGCTCCCTGCATCCTGCTGCCAGAGGCACCCCTGCCGAAACCCCTGCCCGTAAATCACGTCTCCTGCCAACCGGCGCTGCCGCAGCGGCCCCTGCCTGGCTCAGCACCGGTTAGGCTGAGCTTAACTCCATCCAAGGCAGCAGAAATGGTCCAGTGATGCGTAGTGGGGGCATAGCGCTGTGGGCTTTGTCACCTTCCCCTCCTCCAGCCAGGACGGTGATGATGGTTATGATCAGAGGTCTCAAGGGAAAGCACGTTAGAGGAGAGGCAAGGGCTGGCTGTGGTTGGGCTAAGATGCTCCCTGGTTGCTTTGCCTTCCTGATCTTGCTTTTGGAAAGCCTCTCGGTGGGTAATGCTAAGGCTCAAGCAGCTACCGAGCATGCAGGAGGCAGAAATGCTTCCCAATAAATTCCTTGGCTTTTTGCTGCTGGGCTGGGGGAGATGCCGACACATGAGGACAGTAGATGGAAAGAACAAAGACATGCAAGACTGGGAGGATTTCGTGTTTTTATTTGCCATACCAGGTCGTTGCCTTCAAATCATTACACAGAAATTGTATCTTTTGGTCCTAATAACATTTCTAGACCTCATGACCACAGAGGGGCAAATGCAGAAATATAACCAGAGTGTCCCTTGGTAGCTCAGTAGACAGAGGTGGACAAAATAAATCCCACCTAAGAAAATCTGCTGGTTAAAATTGCTGAGACACATGGAGCAGGAATATGCCCTGGCAGGGAAACGGATGCACAGAAGGTGGAAAGGGGGGTCATGCCCTGCAGTCTCGGGGGGCCGAGACACGATGCGGTGGCCCATACAGATTGAGCAAGCTGATGGAAAATGAAAATACCCCCAGCTGGCGTCGCTGGCATCCACATTTATCTGAAAAAATGCCCTTCAGGGACATTTTCCTATCTGGTTAGCGTTGCTTGGCTTCCAACCCCATCTTGGTAATTTACTTGCGCTGACCACTGTTTCACTGACCTCCAGGCCAAATTACAAACAGCTTATTTAAAAAAAAAAATCTGTTGTGGGTCCCGGAGGATGGGAACGTTTCAGATGTGCCTAATCTAAGTGTGTTTGCAAGGTGCCTGCCCGTGAGGAGCGTCTGCAAGGGAGCGAACAACAAAGCGAGCCAAATTAGTTCATGCTCGGTGGCCTTGCGGTGCAGAGCGTGCAGGATGGGTTGTCTAACATCACCTCCTCTCTAAACTCAGTATTTCCAGGGAGGAAAGAAGTCCCAGCAGTAGCCACCTCTTTGCAATGAGCCAGCCAGATAAGTAGCTCAGTAGCCCTGAGCCTCTCCAGTAAACCTCAGCCTGAAGGTGTTCAGAGCCCAGGTGCAGCATGAAGCATCGCCCTCTTGTCCTATTTGACACTGAACTGGAAGCAAAATTGTGACCATTGTACAAATATAGTATCTGTGGGATCTTACAAAGGCCACACTTTACACCTATTTTAATATAAGGTTCCTTCTCATGCTATACCAAACTCATGGACCTGCTTAGAACTTCTTGTATGGATCCTTACGTCTCAGGCAGAAAACCTGCGGGTCCCCAGCTGATAGAGCAAACATCTATCAGTGGCTGGTGGGCCACCATGGGCACGTTCAATTGTGCAGAAGAAACCCCTAAAATAGCCCACTCACAACTTTCTCAGTCGCTATTTTCATCTATAAGGTCACAATTTCACAGTCAACAACTCTTAGAGAAGATAGTGGTTACAGGTTTTAATCTAATCGGAGTGTCTGAGATACGTGGTGCTCGCTCAGTCGTGCATCTGTCTTCACTGGCAGGCTGGACAAACGTAACCTTACTCAATACCTTTTTTTTATTACTATTATTTATTTTGCAAGCAGAAATTGTAGAGCTCTGCCCTATTAAATGATGACGCTGGATGTTTTTCAATGTTGATAACCATACCTTTCTTTTCCTATTGCAGATGAGACTCCAATTATAGCTGTGATGGTGGCCCTGTCTTCCCTTCTAGTCATAGTATTTATTATTATTGTGCTGTACATGTTAAGGTAAGAGATGCTTTATTGCTGACTTCCCTTGTTTGACAGAAATTAATTACTGAATGAACAGGAATAAGCCTTTTGTGCTGTTTCCTAAGCTAAAGGCTGACACAGCCAGCGTTTTAAAAAGAAACCTGTAAGGATAATGAAAATGAGGTTTGGGGTTACCTAGTAAATGATGCTTATTCCTTTCTCTATAAGGCTGATCCTCGTGTGGGGTAGTGCCTATTCTGCTACTGAAAGTGTCATATGTAGTAGGATAGATTAAACTAAAGTCCTATCAGTGCAGTTAAAAAGCAAGTAAGGTTTCCTTGCAAGGCTAAGGGTGTTGGATTGAGTAATCCGGGGAAGCTGAACATAGTGCTCGAGCTGGAAGGTCCTTTGCCTGTATAACCGGGTGTGTTATTCCTGGATTCCCATGTTGATACCGAATGTGATCCGACATCCAGTGCCAAGCTCTGATTTGGGTACCAGACCTGTACGTCGTGCCTGTGCATCTTCTGCTGCGAGGTGGCGTACGACCAGAGCTCATTAGGAGCGTGAGGTGATGCTGTAGCTGGAACTATAACACAACAGAGCCTTTTTAGGTCCATTTTTAAAAAATCCAAGCATCTGGGCTGCTCAAAATGTAGCATTCCCAGCTCCTGAGTGCATATCTGCTCAGCTAGAAGAGGGTGTTTATTCACCTGCAGTAAACATTTTAATTTACTCACCATTCTGGTGATTAAATAAGTAAAAAAAAAAAGAAAAAAACAATTTCCTTAGCAGTGGAAAAATTCCCTTCATCTCCTGGCTCTGGGCCTGCCCTCACAGTGGTGAACCTGATGGGAGTTTGACAGCAGCAGAGTTTGAGTCCTCCCCACCTGGCTTCCAGCCCTTAAAAAAAGGGTTTCTGTTCGCTGCTGCCTGCCCAGTGATTCAGCAAAACCCTTAACTTCAGGCAAACGGAGCGTAAGCATCTGCTTCAAGTTAAAAGCACGTGGAGAAGGGCTTTGCTGCAGAAGGACGGATCAGCCTGGGGTTTATATGCTTTGCTGAATCACCCTGTGGAGCAGGAACTCCTTGGGGTATCCTCCATAAGAAGCAACCTTAAAGCTTCTCCTCCTGGCTTTCACCTTGCTCTGGTCTCCTGCAGCCTCTCCAGATGTGGTCAGTTAAAAGTTAAACCCATAGCCAGGATTTTAGAGGTCCCGTAGCCTCTTGGACCCACCAGCTAATCCATCAAGCCGTAAGAAAGTGAGGAAATCCTTTTGTGGCTGCATCTCTCATCCAGAAGATAACCTGGGCTTCTTGGTGGGTATCTACTGACGTTCTCCACTCCCTTCTCTTTGGTAGGTTCAAGAAATATAAGCAAGCAGGGAGTCACTCCAACTCCTTTCGATTGTCCAACGGCCGGACGGATGATGCAGGTGAGGCCTGCATCGGTGCGACACGGGGAGCAAAAATGCATCTCACAGAAGGAATAAGCTTTGTTCAAATCAAAACAGGTCAATGCAGATGTTCTTCAGAATAACAATGGAATATTTTAGTTTTTTATTTTTTTCCCCGCTTGGAATCGGTCAAAGTTAGCTAGTGAAATAATCAGCTATTCTCCAAAAAATTACAAAAATGTCATAAAACCCTTGAAGTGGCAAAAGCAGGTTTGGTTTATGCCCTCCAGGGTGGCTCGCTGGGCAGCGCAGAGCTACCCAGTTTGGTCTGCTAACCATTCTGCCTTTCCCATTCCTTCCAATACGGCAACGAGACACGTACAACTTGTTGGGCATGTGGCCAGCGTCATACCCAGTGGCATCTTTTACTGGCCAGCTTGAATGGAAATGGGAACACGCTCGCCGAATACTGGTTTGCAGAGGTGGTTTGCTGGAAATGTGTAAAAATGAAGATTGTGTTCTCTTTAAGTGTGGTCTTGGAAGGGCATATGAAGGTGGTCCTGAGTGTATATTTATATTATTCCTGGTGGGAATAATATTCACCAGGATAAATATAAATACACCAGAATAATATAAATATTATACACCAGAAGACAGACCTCTGTAAAAGTCCAGGAAAGCCCGTGGGTGCGGCACTGTCACAGTCTGAGCCCAGTGCAATGGCAGCGCCTGAGGACTCGGTGGGCTGGATGCCACGGCTTTGTTCTCCCACCTCGTATTTTTGTAGGAAAGTATTCTTTCACCTACATTTTTATTTGTTTCTTGTTCTGAACTTTCTGTTTTCCATGATTTTGGCAAACTTTTATAGAATGAAAATTTATTTCCCAACTTTCATTCCAGTGACAAAATGTTTGTCCTCAAGTATTAATTATTAAAATGTGCGATCACTTCCAACGCCGAACTACTCACGTTCCTCTTGAATTTTCACAATATCTCTTTGACTCAAATAAGAACCTTTTTTGAAAAAACACATCTTTGGGGAATAATTAAATATCCTTCTACCCTTTCAAATTAGGATGTCGGCTGATTAAAACTCTTGTGCAAATCTTCACGGTGACTGTAGGCACGGAACTAATATTTCTGAGAGAAAGCAGGGAATACATTGGTTTTTCTTTATAAAAACCTTTTTGGATCTCTTAAAGATGCATAAATGCAATTTAAAGTCTTGTGCAAGCCTGCTATAACATGTAAACTCTTCTGTCCCTGAGCTTGTCTCGTTTTCTGGCTTTGAGCCAGAGCTGTCCGTTGAGAGTCTGAAGTTGGGCATCTCTGTTCATATGTAGGCACCAAAGTAAGAGCTGCAGAGGAGCCACCACCTCTTAGACTGGGTTCAGATCCTTTTTCTGAGCTCCCTTCACATAAACCAAACACCTTCGGAGTGAGCGCTAACTTAAAATCAGCACTGTTTTTTTTACGTTGGCAGCTAAGACCTTCCCTACCCAAGTTTTACATTGCTGTAAGCGAAGGTGTGAACTTCATAAACTGTCAGTTGTGTTGGTATAACCCTCGTGTGGCCTTTCTTGGCTTCGCTGAGGAACCACAAGCAATAGCTACCTTTGCTGTGTCCACCTGGGAGTTATGTCATGGTGATACTGCCAAAATTTCCACAGGAGTGTGAAGTCTGAATTCAAAGTGAGGTGGTCTTCATCCCCCAATATTGGTGACTTAGAATCATAGAATTATTTAGGTTGGAAAAGACCCTTAAGATCATTGAATCCAACCGTTAACATAGCACTGCCAAGTCCACCACTAAACCATGTCCCTGAGCACCACAACTACACGTCTTCTAAATACCTCCAGGGATGGTGACTCCACCACTTCCCTGGGCAGCCTGTTCCAATGCTTGACAACCCTTTCGGTGGAGAAATTTTTCCTAATGTCCAATCTAAACCTCCCCTGGCGCAACTTGAGGCCGTTTCCTCTCGTCCTGTCGCTGTTACTTGGGAGAAGAGACCGACCCCCACCTCGCTACAACCTCCTGTATCATTGCGCTCTACAACTACCTTGTAGGGAGTGATGTCTTCCCTCAGCCTCCTCTTCTCCAGGCTAAACAACCCCAGTTCCCTCAGCCGCTCCCCATCAGACTTGTGCTCCAGGCCCTTCACCAGCTTCCTTGCCCTTCTCTGGACTCGCTCCAGCACCTCCATGTCCTTCTTGTCATGAGGGGCCCAAAACTGAACACAGGATTCGAGGTGCGGCCTCACCAGTGCCGAGTACAGGGGCACGATCACCTCCCTGCTCCTGCTGGCCACACTATTTCTGATACAGGCCAGGATGCCGTTGGCCTTCTTGGCCACCTGGGCACACTGCCGGCTCATGTTCAGCCGGCTGTCAACCAGCACCCCCAGGTCCTTTTCCTCTGGGCAGCTTTCCAGCCCCTCTTCCCCAAGCCTGTAGCATTGTGTGGTGTTGTTAGTCTTGGTCCTCATTGCCCTGTCCTGCCTCTACGACAGTGTAACACTCAACCACAGGGTGCTGAAAGAGTTTCGCGTTATCGTAACATCCCCAAATTTTCGTGCACCGTCTGTAGGAAGAACAAAAAGCCAGGAAGTGTTCAAGGCCAGGTTGGATGGGGCTTTGAGCAACCTGGTCTAGCGGAAGATGTCCCTGCCCATGGCAGGGGGGTTGGAACTAGATGATCTTTAAGGTCCCTTCCAACCCAAACCATGCTATGATTCTATGAAAATACAGGACAGTGAGGATGTGAGGTGGTCCTAAAAGCGGACAGCCTGGGGTGTGTGAGGTCTCTGTGCCCACCTGGACATGGATGAGTGCTGGGCACCGGGAGCGGCTGGGTGAGCACCTCTGATGCATGGGTGTCGTTGCAGAGCCTCAGAGCATGCCGCTGCTCGCCCGCTCCCCCAGCACCAACCGTAAATACCCACCTCTGCCTGTCGATAAGCTGGAAGAGGAGATCAACCGCCGGATGGCAGATGACAACAAGCTCTTTCGGGAGGAGTTCAACGTAAGTGTCTTTGCTTCTTGCCCTTAAATCCCGCAGGCAGCTCTCGGTGTCAGGCTTACGATGCACAGCGGGGCAAAATCTGGTCTGACTTCATAAAGCAGGGACAAAACGGCTGGTACATCAGAGAGGAGCTGCAGTGTGCAATGGTAGCTAGCTTGGGGACGGCACATCGACCCAGCGGGTAACTGGCTTCGGGAAGAGTCCTGGATGTCATGGAGTCTTCCAGAGCTTCCCTGCCTGCTGCTTTTCTTTCTGCCCGCTGCCTCCCTCCCTCCTCCCGATCCTCATGGCTTAAATCCACAAACAGCCACAACAAGAGCTCTGACAGAGAAACAGAAATGACCCCATCTATTTCAGTGAGCTGTTAACCCTGAAACAGAATGATGGCAATTTATAGGACAACAGTTGGTCTTCAACAGTGAGTAATAATTCAGGTATTGTGGTTATCCCACGATGCTGGAGCATCTCTTCTGAGATGGCTACAACCTCTTCCTGATGTTGCTGAGCTCTGCAACTTCTTCTGACAATAAACCTGTTTCACCTTGGCAATACAAAAATAAGCAGAGCAATAATGAGGTAGGGGACAAAGTTAAATAACTGGCTGGAGCATCACAGCATGTAACGTAGGAGATGCTGAACTACCTGAACTCTCCCATCAGCCTAATTAAAGAAAGAAAATCCACTGTTGATCTGCTTGTCTGCGCTGCAAAGGTGTCATCTGCAAATAGATAAAACCTTAGGTCCAAGGCATGATACAGCAATATGAGGACGACGAGAAGATTAAAAAAAAGCCACCGGACTTTCTCCAGCTGTTGCACAACTTGATACCCTTCCTGGCCACGCTTCGATGAAACTAAATAGGTGCAATGAATGCCCGGGGAGGGGCGGTTTCAGGTTATAAATACTCAATTGCCTTGAAGACTTCCGTTGCTGAAGCACGTCTGTCCTGTCAGCTGGGAGGGATGGTGAATCCCTCCGATACCTTCTCATCCTCTTCGCTATTCAAAGAGGATGTGGAATAACGGTGCTGGGGAAGCACCTCCTCTGCTTGAGCGTGAAACCCGGCTGCTGTGACCGGCACAACATCGCCTGTGACTCCAGCACCCCCCAACCCACAGGTGCCCGGCGCCGCTGGATGGAGAGTAACTCCCTGCATGGGTGCTCCTCCCCATCGCTGGGTGTGCTCGGGCGATGGGGGCTTGGCGCAGGGGGTTTAATCGGGTTAAGCATCACTGTTAAGAGAGGAAATCTCAGCAGGAGCCTCCGTGGGCAGAAATAAGCTCCCTGATCCCTGGGCTGGTGGGTTTGGTGTCGGAGGCTTTGCTGCCACCTCGTGTTCGTGGGTCCTGAGATTCCAGATGTCACGTTTCAGAAGGGATTTGCTCTCTCTGGTCCAGCCCAGGCTATTTAAATGGTCACCTTGAGCTGGATGGGGACGAGTAGCTGGTGCTGGGGTAGAGGTGAGGGGTGTGGGTGGTGGGGACACGTCTGAAGGGGCAGGTGGACAAGGGGTTGCTGCTCACCTACCTCCCGGAGGCCAGCAAAGGGCGACCACCCTCCGATGGGATGCTCGGATGCAGCATGTGCCGACGTGCCGGTTGCGTTGTGGTTACTGCTGTGCCATGAGTAAGAACATCATGGAAAACCCCCTTTTCTGCCATTGCAGGCTCTCCCAGCGTGTCCCATACAGGCCACGTGTGAAGCTGCTTCCAAGGAGGAGAACAAGGAGAAGAACAGATACGTGAACATTTTGCCCTGTAGGTATCGGAGCACGTTGGGCGGGGAGGGGCATGGCCGGTGCTGCTGCCAGGGCTCCCTGTTCCTGTTTTTGGGACGGGCAAGGACATGGTTGAGCTCATTTCACCTCTTAGATGGGTGGCTGCATCTGCTTTAGCTTTAGCTGCCTACTAGGAGGAGCTCCCTGGAGCTGTCAGTGGCCAGGAGGCCATGGAAAATTAAATGGATGGGAAATGCCGAAATGGCCAGCTCTTGCTGGGCAGCGTGGGGCGGTGGGCTGCCTCAGGGGCTTCCTCAAATGTGTGCAGAAGAAAAACTTCCTTGTGCGAGGTCTAGCACCTCTTCAGCAAAAAGAATTTGGGGGCATAAAGGTGTTTGTTTGTGGGGGGGAGCCAGCAAGCCTGGGCTCTGCTCCAACACCCGGCTTTCTCACGACGCCAGGTATCAGCTACATGGAGGGAGTTGTTTTTAATGCAAAGTTTTAATTTTCCTCCAGATGATCATTCCAGGGTTCACCTGACTCCTGTCGAGGGAGTTCCTGACTCTGACTACATCAACGCCTCCTTCATTAATGTGAGTTTTGTGATTTGAAGAGGAAATCCCCACCGGCTGCGCCCCGGCCGGTGGTGCCTGGTCCCACCAGGAGCGTGGGGCCTTTATGGGGTGTGACTTGTGCCTGGGAGAGGATGGTTAAGAAACTACCTCCTACGTTAACATCTCCCCAGCTTCTCTGGAGCAATAAATTAGGCTGGTTTTTGATCTCGTAACCTTTGTGTGGCTCACTGTGCTTCGCTCTGCGCCTTGAGCCCAGACGAGTGTTGTTGGAGTAAGAGGCTGAGAGCTGGAACTCAAATTCTAGCTGTAACTCTGCCCTTGCTCAGCTGCTTTGCCATAGTCCCATCTCTTCCCACCTCTCTTTTCTCCACTTCTAAAATAATGAGAAGCACTTGCACTCCTTGGGGTGCTGCAAAGCTGAACCGGCAGGTTTGGAAGGGCTTTGGGAATCATTCCTGCAGGAATTGGGGATTTCTGATTAATGGTTGATGAGTGGTATGGCTGGTTAATCATCGGTATTTCCCAGCTTGCAGGCCTGGACATGGGAAGGGGGTGAAAAAGAAATCAAGGAACCCAGCTAAAATAGAAGCAACATTGCCCTGCTCTGCTTCTAGGAGGAGATGGGTCCTATATGGTTACCACCATATAGCTCAAATAAGTTGGAATGATAATGTGAAGAAGTAGACTTTGAGAGAGATGGAGGCACATGTAGAAAAGCAAGACCCAAAAGAGCTTTTTCCTTTCTTCACCAATAAAAAAAAATCCGTTAGGAAATACACAAAATCAATCCCCATGAGTTCAACAGCCCCATCTCCCAAAGATTAATGCTGATTTTCACGTGATGCTCCGGATACAGGGTCTGACCCCAGCAGAAGGGCTGTCGGGTGCCACTTCATTAGTGTTTTGTGCCAAAAGCGGGGTCATTCCTCATTATGTGAGCGTGGGGAGTGTTGCTCTGGGCAAGGGCCCTCTGCACAGGGATTTTCCATTATTTCTGCCCTGCTGTTGGAGCTGTTTCTCCCCTCCGAGGCTGCAGCCCCTTCTCTGCACAGGGGGGAGTGAGCAACAGGGCAGGTGATGTCTCTGTTTATTAATGATGTAGCTACACTTCATGACTCTTGTGTTAGAAAAATACAGGTTTTTCATTTGTCTTCCTTTTTCTCCTTTTCTCTGTAGGGGTACCAAGAGAAAAACAAGTTCATTGCTGCACAAGGTAAATGCTCAGTTATTCCTGTAGCTCTGTCTGGTGGCCGTCGGGCTGGGGTCCTTCTGTTCTGCAAAGCTGTGCCAGGCTAACCACAGCACAGCGCCTTGCAGAGCTCCCTGGTCAAAAGGAGGCTTGGCTGGTCCACAGTTTGTTCCCAAAATGGTTTTGCTGGTCAAAGACCAGTGCTGGATGTGTTGGGGGAGGAAGAGACGCCCTACCTGTGCAATACCAATTGCTGGAGCGTGTCAAAGCGTTTCTGCCCTCAGCCTTGTCCTTCCACCCTGGCCCACAGCTGCAGGTGGTTGGTATCTCTGGAAATATTGCCAGTGAGCTGCTTAATTAAATTCCCCAAGTCTGTTGTTATGGAGAGCACCACGCTAATCTGGTTTCATTTTGCTCCTTTTTAAACCTCAGCAGACAATAACATGGGCTTGTACCCTTGGAGAGAAATTTCACTGTGGTCTTCAGAAGGGAGGCAGGACTATTGAGAGCAACAAGCATCACGAGTCTTCCCAAGCTCGATTGCCCCCAGCCAGTGCGTCACCGGCTTGTATGCACCGTCCGTAGCCCTCCGGCTCTCTTGCTTTCCTTGTACCGGTCCAAACGCATCCCTAAAATCAACCCACTTGTAGGGGGGTTCGTGTCAGCCAAAGGGGGTTACCTGCTCGTGGGAGGTGTTTTGCGTTTCCACTCTTGACTTGCAAGTGGGTTAGGACATCACCTGCCAGTTTGCCTGGCTCTCGCTGGAGAAGGAAGGCTGGATCAGGTCCATCAGTGATACCAGGCTGGGGTAAAGCTTTGGCTCTGCTGTTCTCTTGGCTCGCCCTTAGCCTCAGGCTTAGCAGGGGAGGTCTAGGCTGAGTCAACTCCTTGTCTGGCAGGCAGCAGGTAACTATTCTTGTGCTATATTGAAATGGGATCCCGTGGTTAAAGCACAAGGCTCGGGGACAGGACTTCTGCGAGCTACTTGTGACGGCCACAGTTTCCCTGGGTGACCTTGGGCAAGTCGTTTCCGTGCTCCATTTGTCTGATTTCCCCTTCTTGGGCTAAAAATGGAATTCCTTATCATAAAACGTATCCAAAAAGCCAAGCTTTTGTGTGAGAGGATTGTTCCTTGGGTTAGCCGACATTCCGGGACACCAAAATGCCTCCTGTGCTGACATCTATTGGCAAAAAATGCGTTGCATCATCCACCACGTGTGAGTTCACACGCTGGGTTTCGGTCTCAGCGCTTGAGGAGTTGATCCCGAAGACCACATTTCTTTCTACCTTCCCCTTAGGACCAAAGGAAGAAACCGTGAACGATTTTTGGAGGATGATTTGGGAGCAAAACACAGCAACAATTGTCATGGTGACCAACCTGAAAGAGAGGAAAGAGGTAGGTGCCAGAGCACTTCATGGGCTGGTATCTAACCCAGCTTCGTCTGAATCCGGCACATCTCATGCCCATGGGCATGTCTTGAAGCCGGTCCCAGGCTTGCAAGGGACCAGAGCCCACCTGCGCCCATTTTGTCTCCCAACAGTGTAAGTGTGCTCAGTACTGGCCGGATCAGGGCTGCTGGACCTACGGGAACATCCGAGTGTCCGTGGAGGATGTGACCGTCCTGGTGGATTACACCGTGCGGAAGTTCTGCATCCAGCAGGTGCCAGGGTTTGCGTCTCCCATCCTATCCCATCCCATCCCATCCCATCCCATCCCATCCCTCCCCTCTCTGCGCTGGACATCCAACAGGCGCTGGTGTGCTCCTCGACTCCTCTGAGGTGCTGAGAGAGCAGAGTTGGGATGAAATGACCCCAGCATCCATTTTTAACCAGAGCTATTAAGAATTTATTCACCTTAAACGCCTGGGAGCCCGTTCCCAGTGGGTACCAGCACGGCTGTACTGAGAGCAGGGAAGCTGATGGATGCCAGGGCTGAAATTCAGTCCACTTGCTGTTACCAGTATCGGTTTCTGCTCTCACCCACAGATACTTAATGCCTGCAAATAATCAGATTTATCCCATGAGCCAAGACAAAATCCAGCGCCGTATGCGTTGGTTTTGATTGTTTTCCCATCTGTCGCTACATTTTCTCATCCTCCGAGGAGACTCTGAGTGATTTAGTCGCTCTGTTTGTTTTCATACAGCAGCCTCTGCCAGGTCGGAGCCACAGCTGAGGCCGGGCTGGCATCACTCACCCCTTGGATGCGGGATGTGATGCTGGGCGATTAAAATGTCCTGCTTTTAGAGAGTAATTTGGCCCCAGAGCCTGGGTCCGTGCCCTTTCGGCTTGTGTATGCTAGTGCTTCTTGAGCCTTCCAGCTCAGTCTTGGGGCTGTAGCTCCTTCTCTGCCCTTGCTTTTGGGGAAAGAAGGGAAATCTGAATATTTATCATTAATTTGAATACGTGTTTCCCCTTCAGGTCGGCGACGTCACGAACAAGAAGCCTCAGCGCCTGGTGACTCAGTTCCACTTCACCAGCTGGCCCGACTTCGGGGTCCCCTTCACCCCCATCGGGATGCTGAAGTTCTTGAAGAAGGTGAAGACGTGTAACCCCCAATACGCGGGAGCAATAGTAGTGCACTGCAGGTAAATCCTTGTCACAGCTGACCTCTGCCTCTCCTGGGTCACTTGGAAAGCGTCTCCTATTTAATACTAAAAGGATTTTTTTTCAGTCAGGCCTTTTTTTATTATTTTTATTTAACTTCCCCATGTTAAATGGGAATGTTCCATATGGCAACATTCAAAAAAATGCATGTGAATTGAAGGAACTTCTTGGAATCAGCAATGTCATGGTGTTACAACTCGTGTTGAGTGGTCTTCATTTGGGTTAACTGGATGCCGAGTGAGCCAAGCTAAGCACCACTGCTGGGCACTGGTGGCATCTCCCTTGGCTCTCCACTGCCCTGGGCACGAGAGGGCAACATCTCCTGTTGCGGGAAGGCAGTACTCAGCTGACAGCATGCCTGGGAGCAGGGACCACGGTGTTTGACCTCACGAGGAGTGGTTTCAGGCACAGCAGCAAGCCTGGGTGAGCCACAGAGGCTGTCCGTGTTTCAATACGAGAAAGCTGCATGGTTAAAAGCAGAGATGATGATCACATTTGCAACCTCCCAAGTCCATCTTTCCACCTTTCTTCTCAGAAGGCAGCTGACAAAAGAGCTTTGTCTTTCCATAGCGTCTGCTGGCCTTATCTTTCTTCTTCTCCTTAATGGTTGAGTTACCAGCACAGAAACAATGCTTCCCAGTGGGCTCACCTTCACGTGATGGAGGGTGACTGGAAGGAACAGCAGGCAGCTGGTAGGAACAGGCAGCACATAAGACTCTGGAAGCCGTAGCTGGCTCAGGTTTTGCTTTGGCTCACCCTGCTCGGTGCCTTCATGCGCGGCGGTTGCTGTAGATGCTGTGTGCATCTCTCTGCAAAACCCAGGCGACACTGAACACCAGGCTGAGGACCTCTCTCATCCCCACAACAGATTTTGCTATTTACTCACTGCTGGGAAGCGTCTGGCTCGCTCCCAGCTGCTCTTTGAGGGACCCCAATGCCAACACTGCTGCACTGACCGCTTGTCCCCTCTGCTCTTTCAGCGCCGGGGTAGGACGCACGGGCACTTTTATCGTCATCGATGCCATGCTGGACATGATGCACGCGGAGAGGAAGGTGGACGTTTACGGCTTCGTGAGCCGGATCCGGGCTCAGCGCTGCCAGATGGTACAGACAGATGTAAGTGTGCTGCTGCGGTCCCGTCTGGGCTTTGTTCGCTGGAGTTAGTTAGATTTTGGTACCCAGCCTGCAGCAAAGCCTACGTGTAGGTTGATCATCCCTCGTTTTGGGAGGATACTGCATCAAGTGAGCCTTTCGCTGGGTCCTGCTCTTTTGAATGTCCTTCATAGAATCATAGAATCATTTAGGTTGGAAAAGACCTTTAAGATCATCAAGTCCAACCGTGAACCTAACACTGCCCAGTCCACCACTACACCATGTCCCTAAGCACCGCATCTACACGTCTTTTAAATACCTCCAGGAGTGGTGACTCCACCACTTCCCTGGGCAGCCTGTTCCAATGCCTAACAACCCTTTCGGTGAAGACATTTTCCTAATGTCCAATCTAAACCTCCCCTGAGACTGTTTCCTCTGGTCCTATCACTTGTTACTTTGGAGAAGAGATGGACCCCCACCTCTCTACAACCTCCTTTCAGGTAGGTGTAGAGAGTGAAAAGGTCTCTCCTCAGCCTCCTTTTCTCCAGACTTGGAGAAAGTTTTGTGCCATGTTAGCTTTGCGTTGTGTAGCAAATAGGTTGTTACCCACTTTTCTGGGGTCTCGGAGGGGTGCCACATGCCCAGCGAGCATGGGTGGGCAGTGGGGTGGTGGCTTTGCTGCCAGCATGTGCGCGGGCACCGGGATGGGCTCGCTGAGCGTGGAGCGGAGGCTGATGGCTTCTCCCTGCAACCCTTGCAGATGCAGTATGTGTTTATATACCAAGCACTTCTGGAGCACTATCTCTACGGTGACACAGAGCTGGAGGTGACCTCATTAGAGATCCACCTCCAGAAGATCTACAACAAAGTACCAGGGACCAGCAGCAACGGGCTGGAAGAGGAGTTCAAGGTGAGCGTGGTTCTTGTCCTGGTGGAACCGCTCGGAGGGTGCTGGGCTCCGGGGACCACCATGCCCTTGCCTGGCGTGGGGTGGCTCTGAAAGCTGTCTCTGCTTTCGTTCCTTCCTCTGCAGAAGCTCACTTCAATCAAAATTCAGAACGACAAGATGAGAACGGGCAACTTGCCGGCAAACATGAAGAAGAATAGGGTGCTTCAGATAATTCCATGTAAGACTTGCTTGTCTACCTGGCGGAAGTACGCCCGGTGGGTGAGGGGACCGTTTGGGTGGTTGTGGGGACAGGAGTCAGGCTGGAGAAGTGGGCCAACAGGGACCTCATGATGTTCAACAAGGAGAAGTGCAAAGCCCTGCCCCTGGGGAGGAACAACCCCAGGCACCAGTATGTGCTGGGGGTCACCCAGCTGGAAAGCAGCTTGGCAGGAAAGGGCCTGGGGGTCCTGGTGGACACCAAGTTGACCATGAGCCAGTGTTGTGCCCTGCTGCAAAGAAAACCAGTGGTGTCCTGGGCTGCGTTAGACAAAGCATTGCCAGAGGTTGAGGGAGGTGATCCTTCCCCTCTGCTCAGCACTGGTGAGGCCACACCTGGAGCACTGTGTCCAGTGCTGGGCTCCCCAGTACAAGAGAGGCATGGACAGACTGGAGAGAGTCCAGCAAAGGGCCACGAAGATGATGAAGGGACGGGAGCATCTCTGCTATGAGGAAAGACTGGGAGAGCTGGGACCTGGAGAAGAGAAGGCTCCGGGGGGTCTCATCAATGTCTACAAACACCTGAAGGGAGGGTGCAAAGAGGACAGAGCCAGGCTCTTTCCAGCGGTGCCCAGTGACAGGACAAGGGGCAATGGGCACAAAGTGGGACACAGGAGGGTCCCTCTGGACATCAGGAAACACTTTTTGACTGTGAGGATGACCGAGCACCAGCACAGGTTGCCCAGGGAGGTTGTGGATCTCGCTCCCTGGAGGTCTTCAAAAGCCATCTAGACACAGTCCTGGGCAGCCGGCTCTGGGTGGCTCTGCTTGAGCAGAGGGGTTGGACCAGATGTCTTCCGGAGGTCCCTTCCCACCTCAACCACTCTGTGATTCTGTGAGTGCTCAGGAGCTGTCAAGACAGAGGCATTTGTGCCTGCAGTTGTGGAGTCACAGACTGGCTGAGGTTGGAAGGGACATCTGGAGGTCATCTGGTCCAACCCCCTGCTCAAGCAGGGGTAGCATGAAGGGATGGGGCAGAATCAAGGGCAGGTGGTTTTTCATGGCCAAATATAACGCTGCGCCCAGGACTTTCTTGCTTTCATTCTGCCCTGTCCCTGCCATGACTTTCTTCTCAGCAGGTTTATGCTGCTGAGGCTTTCTGCCTTGAGGGAGAAGGTAGTCCCTGAGTTGAGCAGGTCCTGCTCCTTCAGTCCTCAGCATCCCCTTCTCCTTTCCCAAACCAGGGCATGGCAGAAAGCAGAACTGAGTCTCCTCATCCCAAATGGGTGCTGTAAACACAGGGCTCCCCTTCTCATATCTCTGTCCTCTCACCTAGGGGTTGGTGACTTCTCAGCTAAAGGCCATGCATGGTTATCAAGGAGTCATGCTTTGAAGGTGTTCCCCAAAACTCAGATCATTTCGCTTCTGTTTCAGATGAATTCAACCGAGTAATCATTCCAGTGAAGAGAGGTGAAGAGAACACAGACTATGTAAATGCTTCCTTCATTGACGTGAGTCTTCTTTAATCTTCTTTTCATCTCGTCCCAATGGAAGGTCTTTACCTCACACTGCTTCCTATGGAAAGGATTTGTCCCAAAACATTTCTCTGGGTTTCGTGAGGCTCTTTCCACTTGACTTCGCTTCGTGTCACCGGATGGTGCTAGTTTCTTTCTCCAAGAAACCCCTCTGTATACACAGTTTCCTTGTGACCCATGGATGGTGGGAGAGGAGAGCTGGAGCTTGAGCAGACCCTCCCAATCTTGGTCTCACTTCTGCAACTCCGGGCTCTGCTGATGGCTTTGGAGAAGCGGATGCACGTAGCTGTGGAAATGATTGCTATATGGCACTGCTCATTTGGTCAGAAAACATCTACTAGATTAGGTAATGGATCAATACACGGATCCCAAAACCCTTGAGAAAAACCAGGTCAATCCCATTATACCTGTCTGAGTGACGGGAGGAGGCGAGGCAGAGAGGTTAAGTGCTTTCCTCCCTCCGAGAAGGAGGTAAGTGATTGCACATCCTTTTCTCGTGAGTAATCCTGTTGACTTCAGGGGGACATCTCGTCTGAGTATTTATCTTCAGGCCGTGATGCCAGCGCTGGCTAAGTGACAGAGCCCTGCTCTTTTCTAGCCCAATTTCTATTTTCATCTCCTAATGGCAAGGTTGGTTTTTTTTCCCCCCAAAGGACAATTACTGCCATGGGTTGAACCAGTAAAACCAGCTTATTCCCAGTTATAACATCCCAAATTAATCGCTCCCTGAAATCTCCTTTGCTGGGTCCCCGCGGGTTGCTCTGGCTGCGTGAGCATCCGACACAACGCAGCCGGGAGCAGCTGCAGTGCGTTGAGATCAGAAAGCTTAAATGTCACATAAGCAATTTTTGTTGAGGATTCAATTTCCTGCCTCTGCTGAACTTTGCTTAAATGACAAGCTCCAAATGACGAAGCATCTTTAGTCACAGTCTGCAGCGAGGGCACAGGGGAACATCGGAGGGATTTTGGAAACAGAAGCACTTTGTGGTTGTGGAAGAGCCAGAGTCACCCAGACTTACTACTGGTTTTCATAGATGATAGAATGGTTTGGGTTGGAAGGAACCTTAAAGGTCATCTAATTCCATCTAGTCTTGCTTACTTCTTCCAAAAATCCCCAGTAAAAATCATACCTGAAGTACTTGGAGCTTAGGCAAGGCTCTGCTACAGCACTCAGACTTTGCAACATTGCTTAGAAATGTTGGAAACCCAAATCTTTCTTCACCAAACGGACGAGGCCGTGCATGCCTAGGGGATATGACCCTGCAGCTGCATTTCTTTAAAAACAAAGGTCTTGCCGCAGTAAAGCGCCGACTGATGGCACCTCAGCTGCGAGCGGCGGTGTGGTAGTGCCCGTGCGTGGGGACGTAGCCCGCCATGAGAGCAGGTTTCTCTGCCCGGGCTGTGGTCATTCACACAGACACTCACGATGCTCCCAAAAATTCACTGAGCTTGGTAACCTGACTGTGTCCAGGAGTGTTCCTCCCGCTGCTCCTGGCATCCAGGCGCTGCCGATTCACCACTAACCCTGTTTTCACATTGCAGGGTTATCGCCAGAAGGATTCCTATATCGCCAGCCAAGGACCGCTGCAGCACACGATAGAGGACTTCTGGAGGATGATCTGGGAGTGGAAATCCTGCTCCATAGTGATGCTAACGGAGCTGGAGGAGAGAGGCCAGGTAAGTGCCTGGGGTTAGCTGCACTGGAGCACCGGCAAAATAGCCCAGTGTGACCCCTTAAAATCTCCCGATGGCCACGGCATTGCCAGCGCCACATGCATTGGGTGCTCTTTCACCCTTTCTCTAGCAAAGCCATGCAAGAGACAAATTTCAGCCCCTACTTCTAATGCAAAGAATCCGGATGTTGGTAGACCCAGGGTGGGGAGATGTTCAATAAACCAAGTCTGGACCCTCAGTTCTCAAAGCACCTCTGGGTGTAGTGGGCATCTCGTCTCCGAAGCGAGCCCATGAGATAGTGACAGGATGAGGGGTAACGGTTTTAAACTGAAAGAGGGTAGATTTAGACTAGATGTTAGGAAGAAATTCTTTACTGTGAGGATGGTGAAACACTGGACCAGGTTGTCCAGAGAAGTTGTGGATGCCCCATCCCTGGAAGTGTTCAGGTCAGGTTGGACGGGGCTTTGAGCCATCTGATGTAGTGGAAGGTGTCCCTACCCACGGCAGGGGCCTTGGACTAGATGATCTTTAAGGTCCCATCCGACCCAAACCATTCTATGATTCTATGAGATCCCACGTGGCTTTGGGCAGCTGTCAGCTGCAGGAGAAGACTCCTTCCATTCAAGCCGACAGGAAAAGGGTGGGGTCTTCACCCTGTCTCTTCCTGTAATGCTTTCTCAGGAGAAGTGTGCCCAGTACTGGCCATCTGACGGCTCAGTGTCCTATGGAGACATCACTGTGGAGCTGAAAAAAGAGGAGGAGTGCGAGAGCTATACGGTGCGGGACCTGCTGGTAACGAACACCAGGGTAAGAGTCTGGCCTTCTTCCAGTGGGAAGCTCTGAGTGCTCTTGGGTTTGGCGGTTGTTAACCTCCGTTGGTGTTCATGGTGCTTTGCGGTTCCTCTTGCAAGTGCTGAACCTTCCCTCTGGCATCTTCAGCTCCATCATCTCCCCATCATCCCAAAGTAGTGTCCATCCCCTGCAATCCCGCTGCCTTCCCTACGCTTACCTCCCACCCCTGGGGGTTCCTGTCCTGCTGATCTCTTGTCATCCAGCCCCTCTGCCCTGCTGCCACCAAACAGCCCTCGTCCTCCTTCTGCCTTGTCCCCGTGCCCACCACCCAGCCTCCCTCCTGCTCCCCATTCCCCACGTCCTGCCCTGCTCCGTGCCACGGGAATGCCTCCCCTCCGCAAGCGGACAACTTTCCTAAGCAGGTGGTTTTCTCAAAGCCTTGAGTTGGTGGGTTTCTTGGTACGGGTCTCCCACCAACTTACTGACCTTGAGCTGTGCTCTTCCACCAGGAAAACAAGAGCCGACAGATTCGGCAGTTTCATTTCCACGGCTGGCCAGAAGTTGGGATCCCCGGGGATGGGAAGGGAATGATCAACATCATCGCGGCTGTGCAGAAGCAGCAGCAGCAGTCTGGCAACCACCCGATCACTGTGCACTGCAGGTAAAACCCGGGTAGAGCAGGGGTTGGCCACCCCTCCAAGGGGACCTGCTCTGCAAGGAGCTTGGAAGATGGTTAAATGTCCCTCAGAAGACTTGGGCTGAGCAGGAGCAGCCCGGGCAGACGTGGTACGGGGTTTTCCCGCTCGGCTAAGCAAGGAGGCTTCAGTCTTGTAGAGTGTGTCCTAGCTAAACCAGGAGTCTGGGGCAGGTCCTTTGGCTCCTCCAGTTGTCCGGTGGTTCCCCTATGGATTGTTCCCTGAGCAAAGCCAACACGGTCAGGACGGATGGTTTCCTTTACCTTCTGGTTTCTCTTTGCCAGTGCCGGAGCAGGAAGAACAGGCACCTTCTGTGCGCTGAGCACTGTCCTGGAAAGGGTGAAGGCAGAAGGGATTCTTGACGTCTTTCAGACGGTGAAGAGTTTAAGACTACAGAGGCCGCATATGGTGCAGACACTGGTAAGCGCAGCTGAGCACACCCCACACTCCTCCTGTCACCCCAAACCTCAGCGGGAATGGGCTGGGGACGCAACATTGAGCAAAAACTTCCTTGGTTGAAGGTTTTCTCTCTCCATGAAGGATAAGGGATGGAGATGGGTCAGGAGGTATCTCCCCTTCCTCTTGTCAGGTCAACTGGAAGAGTGGAGCTTGGCTGGCTGAAGGCATCAAGCCCCTTTTGAGCACTGACACAAGCTGTAGGAGCCTCCTTGGAGACATCCTCAGCCACAGCCCACGTATTTATGGGCTCCAGGAGCCTGGAAACCCGTCCTGGAGCGGCTGTGGCAGGGGCTTGGGCAGGCAGGGTGGCAGGGAGGGGAGGAGTAGGCAGGACTAGATGAGGTCTTGCAAGACGGGCTTGCAAGGATGCTCAGGGATTTAAAAAGAAGTCTCTTTGGGGTCAAAATAGGACCTCAGAGAGGAAGGGGAAAGCAGAGTTTCTTTTGCTGGTGGCACCCCAGCAAGGAGGGTGGGCAGCCCAGTTTTGGGGTCACAAAGGAGGTGGGACGTGCTCACGGGTGGGAATCCGGTTCCTGCTCTCGGTCTGGGCTGAGGACACCTGACCATGCTCGGTCCCAGGTTGCCGCAGACCGTGAAGCATCAAATTGTGTCTCAGGTGTGAACTTTCTTTGGTCTAACACTGTGTTCTCCCCGCATCCCGCAGGAACAGTACGAATTCTGCTACAAGGTGGTGCAGGAATATATCGACGCCTTCTCAGACTACGCCAACTTCAAGTGAAGAAAAAAAAAAAAACAAATCCACACCCCGAAACAAATGACAGAAGAGTTGCCTTCTTTAATATTTTGTAATATTCTGTTTGTTAATATACCCCCCCAAAAAATATGTGTATATATCTTAACTGTTTTAGAGGTTGGTACCATAAGCTTCATATTAGCTGGAGATTTTATATGTAGCAAAGTGTTAGTGCAGATACTGTTGGCTCCTTTTTTTCCAATGTTTTATTGGGGAATTAAATAGCGTGATGTTTGGATTAATATTGTCATACCATCTCTCTTCTGGAGAGTTGATACAGGCTGTTATTTTGTTTGTAAATCTTTTTTTTTTTTTTTTTTTTCTTGAGGGAGTAAAGCCTTTTTAAAAAAAAAAAAAGAAAAAAAAGAAGAAAAAGACATCCTGGATCTCATCTGAAAAAAAAAAAAAACAAACCCACAACCCCACAAGCACAAGCTTTTCCGAACCTGCAGGGAAATGGTTTCACATTTTTCCGCTGGTCAGCTCTTTAAAAAAAAAAAAAAAGGAGAAAAAAAAACAAAGCTTATTCTGTGTGTGTGTATATATATAAATATCCTAATTTTTGTATAAAAAGCAAAAAAGTTTCCTCCTTCAGGGTCAGGCCACCACGTGCTGCTGGTTTGGAGACTGTAGTGACCATAGCAGCGACCGCTGGGATTTCAACCCCCCCAAAAAAAACCCACCCAGAAAAACAGAAGGGTTTTTGCTCCCTGAAGGAAACGCCCGTGTGTTCGGTGCCGGATTTTAGACCTGCCGCAGGGATCGGGGTTATCGCGATGGATGCTCCTGGTGGCCCTGCTGTCCCCACTGGTCCCTTCCAGGAGGGAGCGGTACCCTGCTCCCGGCAGCGATGGGGTTTGGGGGCTCTGGCTGGAGGAGAAAGTGGCTCCACGTGGTCCGAGCTCCGTGTTCTCACCCGTTGTGTCTCTTCCCAAGTGCCACCCGGACCCTTCCCTCCTCTTGGTCTGTAACAGCAGCGAAAGAGAGATTTTGGAGCCATCTCAAAGGCATCGGGCTCGCTGGGGCTGCGTCCGTTTTCCCCCCACACCCACGATGTCCTTGTGCCCAGCGTCCTCATTCCCCAGCTCTAAAATTAAGCTGTAAGAGCAACCTCCACCCAAGCCATCAGCAGAAGGGCTTTGGAGCAACCCAGGAGATCTTGGCTTCTGATTGCCGTGGTCCAGAGCACCGACCATCTGGGGAAACTCTGCTAGTTCAGAGGATGGGTTCATTTTATTTTCTTTTATTTTCTTCTCTGTACCCTCAGTGCTCCTTGAAAGTGTGAATGAAGGCTGGGGAGAAGAGCTCTGTGTCCCAGAGGAGACAACCAGGCTTTCTCAAGCCGTAGCAGCAGGGAGAAGGGACCTCTGGGCTACACGACACACGCATACGTTTGCCCAACGCACGACCTGCTGCAGGTCTTTGCCTCCATCCTTGGACCAGGAGACCTCCATCCCTAGATGCTGGAGGAGTTTGCAGATTATTTCTCCTAGCATCTCAAAAGCTGCTAAGATCTGTCCATGGGCACGTTCAAAACCCTGCTGGTTGCTCCAAGCAGCCTGTTGTAGCTTTGGCATTGGTCCTGCTCCATGCAGGAGGTTGGACTGGAGACCTCGGAGGTCTCTGCCAAGGGTGCTTCTGTGTTTCTGCTTCTCAGGAAGGATGTGCATGGTCCTAAACCTGGGAAGTGTAAGAGCAGAGCTTGAAGGACGTGGCCATCCGTGGGGCAAAGGGGTCTGACCCTCTGCCAGAAATTAAACATAATCAAGGTGACTTCTTGCTCTTGGCTGGATGAGGCTCCACCAAAACAGCTGCAAATGCAAATCACAGAATCATGGCATGGTTTGGGTTGGAAGGGACCTTCAAAGATCATCTAGTCCAACCCCCCTGCTGTGGGCAGGGACATCTTCCACTAGACCAGGTTGCTCAGAGCCCTGTCCAACTTGACCTTGAACACTTCTAATGATGGGACATCCATAACTTCTCTGCGCAACCTGTTCCAGTGCCTCACCACCCTCATCGTAAAGAATTTCTTCCTTATGTCCAATCTCAACCTACCCTCTTGCAGTTTAAAACCTCAAGAAGGTCTCCAGATGGTCACTGCTAAAGCCTTCACAGGTTTTTAAAGCTGAAGGAGACCCTTCTCCAGCCTGGGGGATGCCCTGGCCACCCTCCAGACAAGTTTAGGGGGTTTTCCTCTTTTTTTTTTTTTGAATGGAGGCTCCATCATGGAGATGAAGTTGGGTTATCAGGGCAGGAGGCAAAAAATAACTGCTGGTTTTTATCCTTCCCTTCCCAGAAGAAGAAAAATAGAAGGAAACCCTAAGGCTGGTGATGGGCCAGGGCACAAGAAGAGTCCAAAAGGCCAAGAAAAGTCCTGAGGACCCAGGGGTGCAGCACTTCCGTATTAAAAAAAAGAGGTTAATATGGTTGATTTTAATAGTTTTTTTGTTAAAAAGAGGTGTCTGATGAAACACCCGCCTTGTTCCTCCTGCAGTCGGGGGGACCGTGCCCGGGTTTGCTGGGGGAGCTCCATCCCCCGCTGCAGGCACTGGGAGAACTGGGTTCGGAGCGGAGGTTTCACCCCAAGGATTTGGCTGGGCGCCCCGGGTGGTGGTCGGGAGCGGGGGGGGGGGGTGGGTGGCAGGGCTTGGGGACGGTCACATCCCTGCCCCCGAGGAAGACTCGGGGGACATGGGGTTAAAATCTAGGAAATCATGGGAGAAGCCACCCCGGGGTATCCCTGTTTTCCAGTGTAGCTTTTCCATCTGGGAGGGATTTCCCCGGGGGTGGGGGGGGGCTCAGCGGGGGCACACAGGCAAAGGGACCCCCGCAGCAACTCAAAACACCCCCCAAAAATTACCTCGCCGCTGCCGTCATCCCCGCTCCAGCACCTGGCACCCCCTCAGGAACCCCAACATCTTTAATAAACTTCGTTAATAAACTTTAACTCCTGACTTTGGGGGGCTTTTGGCCAAAGAAACGGGGACCCTCCTGTGATATGGGGGGGGCCGTGCTCACCCACCGCGGGTGCTCTCCCCAAGCGCCTCTGTCCCTCCGGGTGCCGGCTGCTCCCCGCTGATATTAATGAAGTTTTTCCCCTTTTTTCCTTCCTTCCCCGGGATCGCTGCGGGGACAGAAGAATTTCGGGATCTGGGGAGGTGCCCCCGCTTTTCGCCTGGGCATCTGCCGTGGCCCCATCCTGCCGCATCCCACTGCAAATAGCAGAGACACGAGCAGCTGCCGGAGATAATCCGGAGCCGGATCCTGCCTAAATCCCTTTCCCGGGCTCCGTCGCATCCCCCGAGCCGGCGGCTTTGGGCTGCGTGGCCGTTGCCAGCGTCCAGCCCCGATTTGGGGACGATGAACCTGAAATGGGGGGAGAACTGGTGAAATTGGAGCTGGTGCTGGGGAAACTGAGGCACGGAGAATTTGCTTTTCCCTCCCCCTTCCCCTTCACCAAGAGCATCCCCCGGGGACTTGTTGTCCGTGGGGCTGGGGTCCGCCAGGGCTGGATCCGGCCCTTTCCCAGCCGCCGGGAGCTGCGTCGGGAACCGAGCCCGCGGTGACGAGCCAGAGTGGGGTCAGCGGGGCAGACACACCCCCCCACCCCAAAAAAAAAGGGGTGCCAGGGTGCTGTCCCACGGTGCCAAGGGGATTTAGGGGGGGAAGGAGGCGACGGGCGCTGGCACGAGGAGGCCGACGCCGTCGGAGAGGTCACAGTCCCCCGTGGGAGCGGCGGCGGGGCCGACGTCACCGTCGCCCAGCCCTACAAATAGCGGTGCCCAGCCCGGCCCGGCCACCGCTCCAGCCGGCCACCGCTGCCACCGTCACCCACCCGGCCAGGTGAGGCTGCCGCGGCGGCGGGGTGCTGGGTGGGTGGGGGCTGGCGGCACGCGGGGACCCTTGGGGTGGGTGGTCCTGCTCGCCCCAAATCAGACCCTAATGGCACCCCCGGGGGGTCTGTCCACCCCAGCAGCACCCCGGGGTGCTCAGCCCCTCCGGCACCTCCATCCCCAACCCACCCCAAAGAGCACCCATGGGTGCTCATCCTGTCCAGCATCTCCATCCCAACCCATCCCAAAGAGCACCCATGGGTGCTCATCCCCTCCAGCATCTCCATCCCAACCCACCCCAAGCAGCACCCATGGGTGCTCATCCCCTACAACATCTCCAAGCCCAACCCATCCCAAAGAGCACCCATGGGTGCTCATCCCCTCCAACATTTCCATCCCCAACCCACCCAAAAGATCACCCATGGGTGCTCATCCCCTCTAGCATCTCCATCCCCAACCCACCCCAAAGAGCACCCATGGGTGCTCATCCCCTCCAACATCTCCAACCCCAACACACCCCAGGCAGCACCCATGGGTGCTCATCCCCTCCAGCATCTCCATCCCAAACCCACCCCAAATGAGACCCTGGGCTGCCCATCTTTGCTGGACCCAAACCACCCCAAGCAGCACCCATGGGTGCTCATCCCCCCAGCACCACCACCCCCAACCCCCCAGCAGCCCCCCGAGGTGGGTGCTGGTGGGACAGGGACCCCTCTGCCCCCGCAGCCCCCCCGCCGGCCATGGCACCCTGCGGGTCCCTGCTGCTGCTGGCGCTGCTGCTGCTGGCGGGCACCGTGCCCCCCTGCCCCGGCCAGCACTGGTCCCACGGCTGGTACCCGGGGGGCAAGCGGGACCTTGCCCCCCCCCCAGCCCTGCAGGTAGGGCCCCGCACCCCCCGGGTGACCCCCCCGGGATTATAATCCCCCCGGATTATTCCCCTCCGTGGATTATTCTCCCTGGATTATCCCCCTCCGGGGTTATAATCTCCCGTATTATTCCCCCCAGGATTATAATCCCCCCGGATTATCCCCCTCCCTGGATTACCCTCCGCCCCCAATTATCTCCCCCCCCCGTGGTTATCTCCCCACAGAATTCCCCCCCCCGGGATTTATCCTCCCCCCAAGATTCTCCTCCCCCCGATTATCCCTTCCCCAGATTATCCTCCCTGGATTATCACCCCCCCCCACGGGATTATCCCCCCTCCGTGTTTATCTTCCCCACGGAATTACCCCCCCAAACCATACACCCCCCCAGATTATCCCCCCCGTGGTCATCTCCCCCATCGAATTACCCCCCCCGGGAGTCACAACCCCCCCACGCAGATTATCCCCCCCGGGTTACCCTTCCCCAGATCATCCCCCCGGATTATCCCCCACCCGCGATTATCCCCCCCCCCCCGAGTTACCCTCCCCGGATTTATCCCCCCCCCACAGATTACCGCCCCCGTGACCCCTCCCCGGATTATCCTCGCGGGATTCCCCCCCCCCGGATTAACCACCGTGTTTATCGCCCCCCCCCCCGCCCCACGGGTCGTGTGTCCCCCCCCACGGCGGCCACTCTCCCGCAGGTCCCGGCCCCGCTCTGGCGCTGCCGCCCCTCCCCGTGCCCCCCCCGGCGGGAGGAGCCGCAGGGGGCTGCGCTGCGCCGCCGGTGAGCGGCACCCACGCGGGACCGACCGATCGACCCCACGCGGGACCGAGCCGGCACCCACCGGCGGGTCCCCGCGGGCAATAAAGGGGCTCGGGGGGATCCTGTCCCGAGTGGTGGCGGCTGCCGGGGGCGTCCCGTGGAGGGTGTCCCGCGTGGGTGTGTGCTGGGGGGTGGCGTGTCCCGTGGGGGATGCAAGTGTCCGTGGGGCTGTATCCCGTGGGGGGCTGTCTCTCGTGGGGGGGTAGTGTTCGATGGGGGGGGATGTGTCTCTTGGGAGGCTGTGTCCCGTGGGGGAGGCTGTGTCCCGTGGGGCGGCTGTGTCTTGTGGGGGACTATGTCCGTGGGGGGGGTCTGTCCTGTGGGGGGCTGCCGTGTCCCGTGGCGGGGGGCCGTGCCCCGTGGCGGGGGGCCGTGTCCCGGGGAGGTGCCGTGTCCCGTGGGGCTGTGTCCCGTGGGGGTCTCTGTCTCGGGGGGTGGGGGGAGCTGTCCCGGGTGGGAGGGGGAGTCTCTGTGGGAGGCCTGTGAGTCGTGGAGCCGTGTCCCGTGGGGTGCCGTGTCCCATGGGCGGTGCCGTGTCCTGTGGGGTGCCGTGTTCCGGGGGGTGCCGTGTCCCGTGGGGTGCCGTGTCCCGTGGGCGGTGCCGTGTCCCGGGGGGTGCCGTGTCCCGGGGGGTGCCGTGTCCCGTGGGGGGTGCCGTGTCCCGCGGGGGGGGCTGTGCCTCGTGGGGGACTGTGTCCGTGAGGAGGCTCTGTCCTGTGGGGGCCTGACGCGTCCCGTGGCGGGGGGCCATGCCCCGTGGGGTGCCGTGTCCCGTGGGCGGTGCCGTGTCCCGCGGGGCGGCCCCCGCACTACATTTCCCGTCAGGCCCCGCTCCCGCGCTCCCAGTTCCCATGGTGCCTGGCGGGTGGGGCGCTTCGGGTACGTCACGTCCGGTCCCGCAGCGCCCTCCCCTCGCCGCCATGTTGCCGGCGCTGAGGCGCTGCCGCCCGGGGCCGGCCCTGGGGGTCGCGCTGGGCCCCGCCGCCCGCCCGGGACCCGGCCCCGGCCCCGGCCCCGGCCCCTTCCCCTTCCCTGCCCCCGCCTGGGGCCCACGGCTGGTCCCGGCGCGGGGCCGCAAGACGCGGCACGACCCGCCCGCCAAGTCCAAGGCGTCGCGGCTGAAAGTGCCGCCTCCCGTCGACCCCGAGGAGCTGCTGGTGGTCATCGAGCGGTACCGGCAGCACCGGCTGGTCCTCGGCGCCCTCCGGTACCCGCCCGGCGGCTGGGGCTCGCTGTGGGACGGGCGCGGGGTCTTGGAGTGGTGTGGGGCGGAGGGAGGGTGACGAGGCCGGGCTTGGGGCTGCTGTGGGGCGGGGGAGGGTTGGGGGGCTGCCTGCGGCTCAGTGGTTCAGCCAATACGGGCTGGCTGTGGGGCAGGCAGTGGGGTGGGGGGCTTGGTTTGGGGCTGCTGTGGGGCAGGGGAGGTTTGGGGGCTGGCTGTGGCTCTGTGGTTCAGCCCATACGGACTGCTGTGAGGCAGGGAGCTGGCTGTGGGGCTGCTGTGGGGCAGGGAGCTGGGTGTGGGGCTGCTATGGAGCAGGCAGCTGGATGTGGGGCTGGGTTTGGGGCTGCTGTGGGGCAGGAGGCTGGTTATGGGGCAGGGAGCTGGGTATAGGGCTATGGAGCTGCTGTGGGGTAGGGGAGAGTTGGGCTTGTGGTGTGCAGAAGTGGGTTGGGGGGCTGGCTGTGGGTTTATGGGGCTGCTGTGAGGGAGAAGGCTGGCTGTAGGGCCGGGGGTCTGGGTGTGGGGCTGCTGTGGGGCAGGGGAGGGTCAGGGGGCTGGCTGTGGCTCTGTGGCTCAGCCCATACAGGCTGCTGTGGGGCTGGCTGTGGGGCAGAGGGCTGGCCGTGGGGCAGGCAGTTGGGTGGGCTGCTGGGTTTGGGGCTGCTGTGGGGCAGGGGAGGATTGGGGGCTGGTTGTGGCTCTGTTGTTGAGCCCATATGGGCTGGCTGTGGGGCAGGGAGCTGGCTGTGGGGCTGGGTGTGGGGTGGGGGGCTGGGTTTGGGGCTGCTGTGGGGCAGGGGGCTGGTTATGGGGCAGGGAGCTGGGTGTAGGGCTATGGAGCTGCTGTGGGGTAGGGGAGGATCAGGGGGCTGGCTGTGGCTCTGTGGCTCAGCCCATACGGGCTGCTGTGGGGCAGGGAGCTGGGTGTGGGGCTGCTGTGGGGCAGGGGGGGGTTGGGCTTGTGTAGAAGTGGGTTGGGGGGCTGGGTGTGGGGCTGTGGGGCTGCTGTGAGGGAGAAGTCTGGCTGTAGGGCCAGGGGGTTGGGTGTGGGGCTGGTTGTGGGGCAGGGGGCTGGTTATGGGGCAGGGTGTTGGATATAGGGCTGTGGGGCAAGGGAGGGTTGGGGGTCTGTGGCCACGTTGGAGCAGGGGTGGCTAGACCCCAGGTCACTGGGGGGCTGGGACGGCTGTGGGGCAGGGGAGGGTCGGGGCGGTGGGGCTGGCTCTGCTATGGGGCAGGTTTGGGAGAAGCCCCTGGGTGCCCAGCCCTGGGCAGGAGCTCAGCACCCTCCCTCCCCTCCCGGCAGGGCCGAGTTCAGGGCCGAGGTGCTGCAGAAGAAGCGGGAGGCGTCGCTATCCCGGGAGGATTCGGCGGAGCTGATGGAGGAACACCAGCGCCTGATGGCCTGGAATGAGGCGGAGAACGCCCGGCAGCGGGCACGCAGGTCAGCCCGGCCCCGCGCGAAGCTGGGGGGCTGCTTCCCGTCGTGGCTTTGATTTTTCAATTGTACAGAACTAAATTCAACACCTGGGTTGGTTAGAGTCAGGCTTAATTTTTTCCAATTCCCCGGTGCAGCCGCTGGGCTCCTTCCCATTTGTTCTGGCCGCACCCAAAGTTGCGGGCTTTGCATCCTGAGGGATTAGTGTGTCTCACCGAAGTGCCACCCCGCCGGGCGTGAGCATTCACCAAAACCTTGTTGGTTTTTTTTCCCCCCCCCCTTTCCACATGGCAGAGAGGAAAGAATTAGGAAAGAAGAGGAAGAACAGAAGAGGCAGAAGCTACAGGCGGCGGAGAACAAGGCCAGGAAAATGGAGGCTTTCCTGAAGGAGAAGGAGAAGGAGGTTCTCCAGCTGCAGGTAAGCGCAGCTGGTGCCTGCTGGGGAGAACGCTGCCGGCAGTCCCTGTGAGGGATTTGACGGCAGCCCGTGGGAGCGATGTGGAAGCCGTAGGCTTATTTCCCAGAGATTTTTACGTTGGTAGCTGGGAACACACGTGTTAGCGCCTTCCAGGAGTGTTGACAGCGTGTGGATGGGATAGAGGTTGAGTGAGAGCTCTGAAAACAGAGGGTGGAATAATCCCGAGTGAGAGAATAAAGGTTTCCTCGTTCTGGACTCGGCTCCTGCTGAGATCCTGGCGATGCTGGGGGCATCTCGGGGGCTCTCGGAGATCCGTGAAGCTCTGCAGGCACCGGCAGCTCGTGCGCTGCCCGTAGCGACTCGTCCGCACACGTGGGCTAAGAGCCGGTACTTGTCCTTCGTTCAGGAGGAAGCCAAAACGTTCATCACCCCCGAGAACCTGGACGCGCGGATTGAGGAGTGCCTGGACAACCCTCGCAACTACAACTTCGCCATCGACAAGGATGGGCGGATCGTCAAACGGACGGTGTTGTCTTAGTGCTCCCGGCCTGGTTTCTGTCCAGAAGCTCTGCTTACGAGCCTTTTTTTTTCCTTTTAATGTATAAATCAACCACAGAATTGTTAGAGAAAGCCTGCGGGTCTGGCTGTGGTTCTTGTGAAGGGTTAACGCCTGCAGGAAGGAGGCTGAGGGAGAAATTTGGGCTCGGGACAAGCAGCAGAGGCACCGGCAGTCTGTCTCAGCCCTGCGAGGGGGCGGAGAAGCTGCTGGTGTTGGTGTACCTGCGGCTCTGACTCTCTGCGATTCCACCTCCCACGTCTTTGGATTCCCTCCCGCTTTCACAGGAAGCGCCGGGCGGGGGGGGGGAAGTGGAACAGGAACGGTCCAGAGGCAGATGCTGGCTCTGAGCTCCCCGGCGTAGCCGCGGCACCGCTGCGTGCCGAGCCCTCTAGATGCGTTTGAACGAAAATGAGGTCTGGACAGCTCTGTAGGAAACGCTGACCCTCCGCTTTTTGTTGTTAGGGGGAAAGAATTAATTGTTTCTCTGGTTTTTGCTGTGGTGGAAGGACTTGTCGTTCCTGCTCGTCCTTTAAACCCTCCTTTGCCCATCCGTTGGTGCGGCTAAATAAGAAAATTGCGCGGAGGACGTCTAAATGATACCGGCTTTTGTGTGTGGCTCCTTTTCTCTCCCCCCCGCCCCTTCAGCCTTATTTCACTCCTCACCTGGGGCTTCGGTTCTAGATGACACTGTAATTACTGTGGGTCCTCTTCGGCGGTTCTGGCTGCTTGCGGTCGTGCAGACCGAGCTGCGCTCTCAGCTTCGCCCTAAGCCCGCTGGGTTTGGGCTGCCCGACACCAGCCTGGAGTTCGCTGCGGTTCAGGCAGAGCCCAGGCGGGCTGACCGCAGCTCCCTCGGCCCCCTCACTCGGGTAAAACTGTCAGGAATCGACCTTAAATCCTCGCTTTTTATCTACGTTTTCCTAAAAATGCCTTTTTCTCTCCAGCCAGCCCTCCTGAGTCTGCACCTAAACCGGGCAAGCGCACAAAAAACACAGACCATTTTTTTTCTTTTTTTTTCTGTACAAGTTTTATTTCTAATTAAGATCATCGCTTAAATCTGAGTCACAGACCTTGGCTCGTCTGTTTTCGGCCTGATGCGGGGCTGGTACGGCTCGATAGATAAGGGATCCTGCAGGTTCTTCTCTCCCGGGTGCTCTACGCAATCAGCATTTCTTGGTCGCAGGATGAGTCAACCACGCAGCCCTCTGCGCGGGGGGAGGAAGGGGAGAGCGCCGCGTGAGACGAGACGGCACGAACCAGCCCTCCGAGACCCCCCCGACTCGTTTTTAATAACATCGAGCAAGACCGTGTTCACTTCGTGCCCTGTAGCTCCCCAGGATTTGTAGCCGGGCTCTCCGGTAGCATCTAACTAAGGAGGAGGCTGGGATTTTTGGAAAACCAAAGCAGGAGGGGGCGTGGGCTGCTGTGCAGTACAGGAGTCCTGCCGCTTCCTCAGCCCCCGAAATTTGGTTGCTGTCGGCTTTCCCCCTTCCCCGAAACCTCCCGGTCTGTTATCGCCTTCCCTGGGGTCGGGATCAGCCCTGAGTGGGGTGGCCCTGGCTGTCGGGGAGACGGATGGACAGATGGAGGGGACAAAGATGATCCTTTTATATCTCTTATATCCTAACCTCTCGCGTGGGAGGACCCCCCGTGACCAGACCCCCCCCAGAGGCGAACCCGGCGCTGCCCTCACCGCTGCTGCAGCAGATGCCGGCGGCCGCGCAGCTCCCTCCGCTACCGCCGCAGGGTTTGCGTCCCGACTCGCAGGGTGTCGGCAAGAAGTTTTCCTCCTGGCACCGTAGGGTTTCGGAGGTCCCGATGTAACAACCCAGCTCTTCTCCGCAGCAGATGTTGGGACCGAAGCAGCGGCCCTTGTTCCGGGGGCCGCAGGGCAGGCACTGCTCGGGGAAGGGAGGAAGAAAGGTGGGGGAGAGGTTCTGGGGAAAGCACCGGGGCTTGAGCCTTTCCCCTGGTCCTTTCCTCCCTTCCGCCGGCACCTTCCCCGCGGGAGCGCTGGGAAGGCTTGGGGGAAGGAACGGCGGGGGTGAGGAGGTCTCCCAGCCCGCCGGGACGTACCTTCCTGATGTCCATGTCCAGGACGGCGCGTTTGCCCCCGATGGGGCAGTTCTGGATGTAGCAAGCGGAGGAGAGAGCCAGGAGCCCCAGGAGGCAGACGGCGAGCGCCTTGCAGGGCATGGCTGCGGCGGCGGGAAGCTTTTCGGCTTCTCATCCCGGCCAACGGCCGTGTATATATACGGTGCCGGCTCCTACTTACAGATGCCGGCGCCGGCGTCACCCGTTTCCCTTAAAAACCACAAGGCATTGCTTTCCACACCGAAGGGCTCTGCTAATAGCCGGAGGTCGAGGACGTGAGGTCAAGGCCAAGGTGTTGGTTTTCTCCTCGGTGATGACTCCGACCCCAGCGGGGGGGGGAAGCGTGCGGAGGCTGCGGATGCTGTTTGGGGCTCGGGTCCCTTCTCCGTCAGCTCCTTAGGGCTGCCGAGCTGTGGTTTGTCACGCCGTGTCCCGTTCGGGACTTCTCCGGCGTGGGTTGGGTAGGGATGAAGGAAGGCACCTCCATGGCCTGGTGGGACGCATCTACCCAGGAGCGGGGTGAGGGAGGTGTTGTGCTTCCCTTGGCTTCAAATCCCTTCTGGTTGGGGGGGAAACCAAACCCGAATCCTCCTCCGGGAGCATCTGGGGTGGGAAACGCGGTGTTGGTCCTTTCCACCCATCTGTGGCCTTTGGGGGAAGCTCAACGCTGGCCTTGTCCCGCTTTGGGATGGCAGCGACACCCAGCCCGTCCCCGCCTGCTTCATCGAACAGCACCCAGGCAGCCTGAAAACACCAAACCTCATCGGCAAAGGCTTGAAGACCCAAATTCCCTCATTGCTTCTGCCCCATGTGACGCCCTGGACCGCGTCGTCAGCAGGCGAAGGACCCCCCGGAGAAACGGCACCGAGGATGGGGCCGAAGGCTGATGCAATCGCCCAGGGTCCTGCTCACCCTGAGCCCTCGCCTTCGTTACCGCAATTAAGAGCTTCCCGCCTTGAATAAATTCCTCTGCTGAGGACAAATCTTGCGTCTGTCGAGGCCGTTACCCCGCGCCTGCTTAATTGGGAATTAGGCAGCCCGGAGCCCGAGAGCCGTGACCTCTTGTCATCCCCTCCGGCTCGTTTTGAAATCTGCCACTTAGCGTGGCCGCGGTGGCCGGCGGCGAGGGCAGCCAGGTCCTCGTCACCCACCCGGGGTCAGGCGGCCGGTGAGTCCTGGTCCCTGGGGACAAGCCCCGGTCCATGGTAATGGGTTGGAAATGGGGCTCAGCATCCGCCGTGTGACGTCCTGGCGGCTCAACCCCACTGCGGCGTGGGGAGGGGGGGGTGACACCACCGTCCAGGAGCCCCTACGGCCAGTTTTGGGGTGCCCGGACCCCCATGGGCAGGGTTGGGATGCGTCTCGGGGAGAGAAGCGTGAAAAAAAATCCCTCGATTATCAGCTCCTGGTGCTTTTTGGGACCTTGACACCCCGATGCCGAGGCTGCCGTCAGCCTGGAGCATCATCCCGGCTCCTCAGCGTCCCCGTTGCTGCAGGAGAGGTTGGGGTTCACATCCTGCATCCCGGGACGGGCTGAGTGCCAGGGCTGGGCTTTACAGCCCCGTTTCTTCATCCCGGGGGTGTCCAGCTCAGGGGCACCCATCCGCATTGGCGCTGCCACTTTCCCCAATGATTTTGGGGTGATTTCGGCTCCCCCACCTCCCCAGGGCTGGGATAAGATGCTCATTGCGAGGACCGGGTGCTGGGTTAATCCTGCACCCCCTTCGAGGTGCGGGGAGCTGCAGTGGGCAGGATGGGTCCCGCCGGCGTGGAGGAGCTCCACCTCCCCGCAGGTGCCACCTCCCTCGGGGACATTATAAAGGACGAGCTGTCCCCCGCGCCGTGGCCAGATCCCAGCCCGGAGCGAGCCCGGAGCGGGGACCCTGCCAGGGTAAGAGACCTGGGGAAGGGGTAGGGAAAAGGGTTGGGGTAACGGTACCCCAAATTTGGGGGGGTGATGGTGGAATAACCGGGGGGCTGGTCCTGCCCATCGGTGTCTGGAGGGGACCAATTCCGTGAGCCATGGGAGGGAAAGATGAGACCAGCCCCGGGGGGTTGTATGATGCTGGGAACCCAAACCTTTCCGCTCTTGGGGTTTTTTGGGCTGGTTTTCCTTACTTTTTATCATTTTTAGTAGATGTGGCTTGAAGCTGCCTGTCGTGCCGGTTCCTGAAGGCAACGGGACCCCGAATCTGCCCCAAAGAGGTGTCTTGGCCAAAAGGTAACACGATGGTGGCACCTCCCAGGGCATGATGCCCCAATCTCAGGGGCTGGGGGTGCTGGGAGGCTCAGCACCCACGGGTGCTGCCGGAGCTCCTGGGGTGGGACTCAATGGCCGGATCCCGAAGGCCAGCTCTGCCTGGGCTTCTTTCCCTTAGCACTGAAAGGACGGGGCCGAATCCTGCACCCAGCCCAGCAAAACCGCTGCGATGGGAGCCAAACCGCAGGGGGCTGGATGGGCATTTGGGGAGGGGGGTGGTGAAGACCCAACAACCTCCAACCCCCCCATCCCCGAGCCCCGGACGGGTCCCCCAGATCCCCCCATCACCCGTCCCCAGTGCCCCGGACGAAGCCACCACAGTGCACGAGGACTTTTATTGGGTCTCATATTTACAAGGCTGAGGTGGGGGGATCGGTGACGGTGGGGGGGACACCCGGCACCCCGGTTCAGAGGAGGGGGTGCTTGCCCTGCTGCTGCTGCTGCTGCCGGTTCGCCAAGTGCATCAGCTTGAGGAGCAGATCTCCAGCCGAGCCGTCCAGCACCGTCAGGTTCTTCTCCGCCGCCTCCTGAGCCCCGTCGCCGCTCTCGTCCAGGCAGCCGGCGTCCATCGCACAGGTTTCTTCAACAGAAAGCAAAACCGTCGTGACGGGATGGGTTATTTAGGACCACCAGTGTTTTATTTTCAGGTGGGAAAGAGGTTGGTGGCAGCCGGGGGTGCCTGCAGAGCTCACGCTCCAGCTTTGTCCCTCCCGTTAACCAGGGAGCGGGGCTGGCTGGGCTTTTTCCAGCACGTCGGGGGGGGTTGCGTGTGCCGGGCTGGGAAGTATCTCATGGTGGTGGCTTGGGAAGGAGCTCCGAGCCCAATCCTTCTCATAGAATCACAGAATGGTTTGGGTTGGAAGGGACCTTTAAAGGCCATCTCGTCCAACCCCCCTGCCATGGGCAGGGACATCTCCAACTAGATCAGGTTGCTCAGAGCCCCGTCCAACCTGGCCTGGAATGTTCCCAGGGATGGGGCATCTACCACCTCTCTGGGCAACCTGGGCCAGTGTTTTACCACCCTCAGTGTTAAAAATTTCTTCCTTAAATCTAGTCTGAATCTGACCATCCCCAAATTATCCCAAAATAGGGATAACACTGCCGCCGCTCCGTGCCTCAGCTTCCCCTTTGGAAGTTGAGGTCTAACTGGAGGACTCACCCATACCATTGCCATCCCCCCATGGTCCCAAGACACCCCAAACTCTCCTCTCCAGGCCCCCATCCCGCTGTCCCCAGCACCCCCCCGTATTACCGGCGGTGCAGCAGATGCCGGGTGCGGCGCAGCGGCCGCCGGAGCCGCAGGGCTGCCCGCCGGCCTGGCAGGGTGAAGGCAGGTAGTCTTCCTCGGCGCAGCGCCGCGTCTCCGCCGTGCCCAGGTAACAGCCCAGCTCTGCGCCGCAGCAGATGCCGGGGCCGAAGCAGTTGCCTCTGTTCCCGGGGCCGCAGGGCATGCACTGGGGGAAGGAGCCTCTTAAGTCCCCCGTACCCCCCAAAAAAGGGGGGGTACACCCTGCTTGCTCTCCCTTGTATTGGAAAGCAGCCCCCCCACCCCGCTTCGACAGCCCTGGAGGTGCCGCGCCGGCACGGGGTGACCTGTCTTGTCCCCGCCACCAGCAGCGTGGCCTCGTGCTCCCCCGCTTTGGGGGCTCCCCGCTGCCCCCTGTGTCCTCCCCATCTCTGCTCCATGGGGGTGCCCTGTCCCCCCGTGGGGATGTTCAGCTGTGGCCGAGCCCAGTCGCCTCCTTGAGGTGACAACAGCGTTTTGGGGGGGAGGTGGCCACTCATTCCTCCGCCACTGCCCCACCGCGTGCCCTTGGGCATGTCCCCCAGCCTTCCCAAAAACGGGGTGCCCATGAAGCCCAGCACGGCGCTCGCTTTGCTTTTCAAAGCAGTTGCATTTTGCGGGGGCGGATTGCGGCGGGACCACGGTTTCCTTTGGGATGCTCCAGCAGAGCAGCAGCCCCTTCCCCACCCCGGGTACCACCGTCCCCCTCGCTCCAACCGGGGCTGAGCCAGTCCGGGTCGCTGATCCGGCAGAAAAGGGATGCTAACGAGGGTGAGAGAGCGAGGGATGCTAACGAGGGTGAGAAAGCAAGGGATGCTAATGAGGGTGGGGAACAGCCACGCTGCAGACACCCCAAGTGATCCCCAGGCTGATTTTTATGGTTCTCTGCCTCAATTTCCCATTTCTGACGAAGATGAGTTCAGGGTGGGCTGAAGGGTGCAAGGGTGCTGGGGAGCCTCCGCACCTCACTGAGCCGCCCCCCAAAACCCCCATCCCGTCCCCCCAAACCCCCATCCCGTACCTGTCGGAGGGCTGTGTCGGCCAGGGCCCGCTTGCCGCCCCGGGGGCAGTTCTGGATGTAGCAGGCGGAGGACAAGGCGAGGAGGCAGAGGAAGGAGAGGGGCAGCGAAGGCTCTGCCATGACGGAGGGTGCCCGCAGCCGTGCCACGCGTGCCAGGGGAAGCCGGCCGCCCTGCCGCTCGCTTTGCATCTGGCCCCGTGCTGCGCCAGCCGCTATTTATGCCGCTGTCGCCCCTTCCCAGGGGAGGAGGAGGAGGAGGAGGAAGAAGAAGAGGGCTGGGTTATTTTTTGTTGTGTTTTTTTCTTTTTTTTCCCCCGTCTTTTTTTTTTTTTCCCGAATCGCATCCAAGCGAATCTGTAATTGAGGTGATTCAGTGCTGGAGCGCAAGCGGCAGCGCTCAGGGCTGGTGAATCCCCCCACTTCGAGCCGTCGCTGCTCCCAGGGGCACAGGCCACCCCGGGGACGGCCAGCTCCTGGGGAGGGGTGCTGGACGGGGAGGGTGCGGGTTTGGGAAGGGGTGCTCAGTCAGAAGGTGCTGGTTTGGGAAGGATGCTGGTCTGGGAGGGATGCAGGTTTGGGGAGGGAAGCTGGTTTGGGGGGATACTGGTTTAGAAGGTGTTGGTCTGGGAGGGGTGCTGGTTTGGGGAGGGATACTGGTTTAGAAGGTGTTGGTCTGGGAGGGGTGCTGGTTTGGGAGGGATACTGGTTTAGAAGGTGTTGGTCTGGGAGGGGTGCTGGTTTGGGGAGGGATGCTCAGTCAGAAGATGCTGGTCTGGGGAAGGTTGTTGGTTTGGAGGATGCTGGTTTGGGGAGGGGTGATGGTTGCGGAGGGTGCTGGTCTGGGGGTGATGCTGGTTTCAGGAGGGGTGCTCATTCAGAAGATGCTGGTTCAGGGAGAGTTGTTGGTTTGGAGGATGCTGGTCTGGGGAGGGATACCAGCTTGGGAGGGTGCTGGTTTGAACGGTGCTGGTCTGGGAGGGGGTGCTGGAGGGAAGCGGTGGCATCAGGGCTGGGGGAGAACTCTGGGGTGCCCAAAGCCGCACCTAAACCAAGGGGCTCGGCTGCAGCGCGGGGGTGCAGAGCGCCGGGGTGCAGAGCAGGACCCTGCCACAAGGGCCCGTCATTGCCACCCACCGCTCACCCGCCTCCTCCCCCTCTTTTTCTCCGAGAACCAGGAAAGCAGAGAAACCCACGGCAGAGGGAGAGAGGAAAAGGGAAAAAACGCCACCACCTTTTGGTCTGGCATTGACCCGGCTTTTGGCATCCAGCGGGTTCCACCTGCGCTGAGACCTGGCACACTCGTGTCACCGATGGGCTGTCGGAAACGTTGGTACGGGGCAAACGGCAGTGATTCCCCCCGCCCTCGACCGGTGTGAAATCCCTCCCCGCACCATCCAGCCATGAATATTCCAGCCGGTCCCCTATCCCCTTTCCAGCAACGCCGAGGGCGACCTCAGCAACGTGAAATTAATATGCAGAGGGAATTAGGCGCCTAACGAGCATCCGCCGCTCCCTGCAACACGCTGGGGCTGGCTCACGGTGATTAGGAGGGGCTCGTTTGGGGGTGCTGGGAGGGATGGGGTGGGCAATGGGGGGGGTGTTGCCAGCTGTGGTCCAGCCTCCGGGGTGATTTTCTACCCTTCAGCCCACCCTGAACTCATCTTCATCAGAGATGGGGAATCGAGGCAGAGCGCCATAAAAATCAGCCTGGGGATCACTTGGGGTGTCTGCAGCGTGGCTGTTCCCCACCCTCATTAGCATCCCTCGCTCTCTCACCCTCGTTAGCATCCCTTTTCTGCCGGATCAGCGACCCGGACTGGCTCAGCCCCAGTTGGAGCGAGGGGGACGGTGGTACCCGGGGTGGGGAAGGGGCTGCTGCTCTGCTGGAGCATCCCAAAGGAAACCGTGGTCCCGCCGCAATCCGCCCCGGCAAAATGCAACTGCTTTGAAAAGCAAAGCGAGCGCCGTGCTGGGCTTCATGGGCATCAGCGAGGGATGTTGGAGGGGGATGAACCGGAGAGCATCGCTTTGCCGCCCAGGGGAAACTGAGGCACGCAGGGGTAAGGGCAAGCATCTATTTTGGAGAGATGCTTGCGGTGCTGGGGGTCGCAGCCTGCTCCCGTCTCCTACCCTGTGATTTTGGAGGGATCCATCAACCTGGGGGGGGGGCGGTCCTGGTTTTTGGGGGTGGGTCCTGGGCTTTTTGATGGGTAAAATGAGGGTGATTCCCCCCCTCCCAAAGGGGGTGAAGCTAACCGCAGCCCCTGACCTGGGTCTCCCTGGGACCAGGGGAGCGGCGAGTTCCCAAATTTGCCTCGTGCCCACCACCAGAGACGCTGAATCACCCACGTGGGGCAGCCGTGGGCAGCTTCAATGACCGATATTATTAGCACCGGCCACGCTTCCCCATCCAAACCCATCCCTTCACAGCGGGAGCCAAAACCCACTTGCGTTGCAGGGCCGAGGAGGACGCAAAAGCCCTCGGCTGGGAAAACTTTTCTTTAAAAGAAACCCAAATGTCAGCTCTAAATTGGGTGTTAGACGCTCGTGCTCCGTCTCTTCATTACTGTATCGTAAAATTACATTAGCTGCAACGATCTGCATTCAAATGATTCTGTGTCTGGAATGATAACGCGAGAATATGAGATTAAAATGTAATTATGCTCTTTAAAGTCAAGGAAGGTTAATAAAATGTTTTTCCAAGTTGCAGAGGCTCCGCAGCCGCAACGCAGAATCACTTACGGGAATCAAAGGAAGGATGAGGTGGGAAGGGGGAGGCAGAAAGAGGCAAAAAATGTGTAGAAAACATAAAAGGGGGATTTGGGGGATGAAAATATTGGGGTTATCTGGGGTGAGTCATGAGGGAAGTGATCTCAGGATGACGGGGTTTCACGGGGCTGGGCAGACTCAGCCGGGAGCATCCCCGCTGGGCAGTGATGCTCACTGGTACCCGGCCGCGGCCCCGGCGTGACGCTGGGGCCCTCGAACCCGCATCCAGCTCCCGCTCGATGCTTTGGGGCTACTCAAATCCATGCTCCAAATCCCCCAACATAAGCCACGGGGGTCCCTTCTTTGCGCCCCGGCACCGGATTTGCTCTGCCACGTCCCTGCTCTTCCCCAGGCTCTTCCCAGGGCCCCAGAGGAGCCCCCTTCGTTAGCGCTGATCTCCTAACGACATGCGAGGCGGGCGCTGCGGGCGCCGTGGCATTAATCGGCGGCGTTAGCTGCCTGCTATCTATAACCCAGCTCGCCTCGGCTCGCGGAGGAAAGCCCCAAAGGCCTGCCACGGGGTGAGGAGCGGGCAGCATCCTCAAATCCACCCCCCCAGCCCTCCTGCTCAGCCAAAATACGGCCCCAGCTTCTTCCTAGACATCAGCAAAGGGGCTGGGGGCTGCCGGAGAGGCTCAGCGGCGGAGCTTTGCTGCTTGTGCCTTTCCCAATTGCTTTTCACATCAGGGAATAACCTGGATGGTGGGAAACGGGGCGTCCGGCAGCGACCTGCAATGTTCCCGCGCTGTTTTGCACGTAAAACACCCTTCGGCTACACCCGTAGCTTTAAAGCATCATTGCTGCGCAGAAATGACGGTTTTTCCAATCCCTGAGTGATCACACCCTTGCACACGGTCAGGGCAAACCACGAGTATATTCCTGCCCATCCTTCATTAACAGCGTGAGCTTCGTTAGCTTTAAAGCCTCCACCAAGGTTTTTAAGAGCCCCTCCGGAGGCAGGAGGGAGGATGGAGGTCGTGGTGCTCCGTCACAGCCCATGCTGCCCGACGCAGAGGTCAAAGCCACAAAGTTTAATCAGAATAAATTAGAGGACACTGGGTACCGCGTGGAAAACTGGATTTTCACCAATTTGCGCCTTTTTCTGCCTTTGCCCGTGGCTGGAGGGGGATGCAGCTCACAGCAGAGAAGGAGAAACTTTTTATTTAAACACGTTGCTGCTGCGCCGGCGATAGAAAGCAGGTCAGGCTGGCAAAGGAGTGCTCCCATCTCCCGTCTGGGTGAACTAATGCTCCTCAAAAGGGCCCGTCTTCGCGGCATTTAGCGGCGATCGCTTCTCCCCCAGCCTGTCACAAGCCTTTCAGCCGGTCGTCGTGAACTCGCGGCTGACGGGGGGGCTAATGGCTGGAGGCTGATGGGGAGGGGGTGGATCCTGCACCTCCTGGCTGAGCACAGCACCTTCTTTTTTCGTATCATGGCTCAAGATGCTCCTCTGGTTCCATGACATGATGGAAAAATAGCTTTGATGCTCGTTTAAAGAAGGAAGAGCAGCCAACGTCAAGATTTGCCAGGGCGCTGCCTTTATCACTTGCCCGTCCAAATCCATCCCGCTGGGACGTCACATCGGGACGTTTCTGACCAACAAGGGCTGGATTTGTCCTCCTAAAAGCGCTTGAAGGAGAACATTAGAGGAAATTGCTCAGGCCTTCAATCAAAGGCCGTTCCCCACCTCCCAAAGAGAAGACGGGCTCGGTGCCGGGAAATGAATTTGCTGGTGGCATCTGCCCATTCTGCGTGGGAGCTTAAGGGGAATTGCTGTGGGTCCCGGCAGAAGACCCCACGGGAAGTCCTGGCTGTGTGAGTCACTCGCCACCAAGCCCATCTTCTTGGGGTGCAGAGAGGGTCTCTGCTGCCCACAGAGGTTTCAGTGTCCCCCTTGTTTGCAAGGGGAGCGACCAGGAGGACTCACACCCAGCTGGGGGCACATGGTCCTTCCCCAAGCAACGAGAGGTGGGCGCAGAGGGAAATTCATCCCTTCTCCCTCCCTGTATCAGCAAGAGGGGACGCAGGGGTTGAAACTTGCTGCCAAAGGGTGCTACAAGGTTAAGGAGGAGGAGAAATAGGGTGCTAACTCGCCTTCAACCCCGTTGAGATGGCTCCCAGCCCGAATCGCTGCCCACCGGCAGGATATCACGAGAAATTTTCGGGCAGGAAAGATGCTTGGCTGAGCCGGCGGCTCTGGGTTTCATCGGAGGCGACCGGGCTTCGTTAGCGCCCGAGAAGCACGAGACGGCTGTGCGGATGGGGAGCTCCTCCGGCAGCGATCGTTCCCCAGAGATGTGGGGCGGAGGAGGTGTGAGAGCTGAATCACGCCGGGATGGTTCACTGCAAACACAACACCACAGAATTAAGAGGATTTTTGCTGCCTCCGAATTGTGGGATTTTTAGGATTTTTTCTGCCTATTTTCTAACCGTTTATTATTTAAAGATGGGGGACTTCCTATTTTTGCTACAAACGGAGATGGATTATAAACTCCCACTGACGCAGATGAAAAGCAAGATCAGTTCAGCTGATACAAAGCCGTGTTTCAGTTGCTTGACGAGACTATTTCCTGTGACCAGAAAGCCACGAACATTATGGGTTGCTCGGCACGTAGGTGCCTTTTAAGAGAATAAGGGTATTACGTGCAAAGGTGAGCTGAGTCAGCTGGAGGCTCGTTACCCCAGGGAAACTGGCACAGAACATCAGCAAGTAACGTCTGCATGGCGGAGAGAAATTACCAATTAAGTGGCAACAGCAGGGGGTTACACAGGTGACCAACCCCTCTGCTGTCACCTTACCCTTGCCACATCCAGGACACGCTGGAGACAGAACAGATCCGAGTGATTTTCCTTCTGGTTTTTTTTCCCAACAGCTCTTTGAAGAGCGGACCTCCTCGGGTTTAGGTATCTGAGTCTCAACCCCGCGACGGTCCACGCAGCTGCTGTGACAACCCCTCTAAAAAAAAAAAAGAAAGGTCTGCAAATCCTTTGTGTCGACTTCCTTGGCTTTTTCCAGCCCATTTATTCAGTACTCTGCAAAGAGATTCACTCCACGAAATCATTAAGGCTCACAATGAGACCAATTACGAGTCAGAAAGAGAACCTGACTTTAAACATAATTTTATTAAGGCTTAAATGTCTATCAGCCAGACGGGAGCTGGTCCAGTCACACGACATAAACCGAGAGTGACGTTTGGTGTAATGCGATGGCTTTTCTACAAGAGTTCGTATGAGCAGGATGAGATCGCTGCCGGTTACTCACGCATTAACCACGGCCTCTCTTTGCGACTTGCTGGACTCCAGGATGAAGGACGTGCTCCTGCGGCAGAGCGAGGGCACCGCAGGGAGGAGGGGAGCGAGGCGGGGAAGGGGAGAAGTCAGGTAGCTTGCATGTTGTCAATCACAAGGACTTCGCCTGGTCCACGACCGAATGGCTGCTCGTCAAATATGTAAATGGTTTTTAACTCAAAGGGAAGCTAAACTCACAGTCCAAAAGGCACCTATGCTAAACCACTGAGCCACTGGGATGGTGGTAAGAGGGCGGGTGCGGCAGGTGGAAATCAGTTCCGTATAAATACATATTCCTTGTTAAAGAAGCTATGGCTTTTATTATCCTCAGATCGCTTTGCTCTGGCGCGACGCTCTAACCCCCCACCCCCCACTACTCTGTAAGCACAAGAAGACCAAGTCCTCTCCGCCATTACGGGTGCTCCTCTGGCAAGCTCTCCAACGGCCTTCGTCCTCCTACGGATCAATACAGACACAGGGAACAGCAGCGGCTCCTTGTTCTCGTCCTCCCGGCAGGCTCCGGCAGCCGCGGGCTCAGAAGTGAACCCTCCTGACGTCGTGCGTGGCCGCTGACCTTTTACAACTCCCGCACAGTATCGATGAGAGAGACTTCTGCTTCTCGGCCAAGCACGGGCGACACATGAGGTGGCCGCAGGGAAGCTGGTAAACGGGTTCCGTTTTGAAATAGGAGGAGAAGGTTTTGCCGCAGGAAGCGCATCCTTGGGTCTGGCTGCTCCTGCCGTGCTCTGCAAAGGCGACAGGAGAAGCGGCTCGGTCAGGGGGGGTGACAAGTCCACGCTGTGCCACCCCCTACGTGCGCAATCCTGCCTAGGAGCCGAGGGCCCCGCTTCCTGCGACGTACGGCACGGCGGTAGGTGCTCATGGCTCAGGACCGTGGCCCGTTTTCTCTATCATCACCCTAAGGAAAGGGAACGGTCTAGCTTCTGGGGCAGGTTGTGCTCAGAGGGGATGGATCACGTCAGCGTTTGCACCATCAGGCTTTTAATTGAGGACAGATGACTGTAAAGGGCTTTTCACTTTTACTGAGACTAAATCGGCCTCCCTTCCGCTCTTCCAACGCTCGGATTAAGATCAGCGATTCCCGAGTGAAACGCTTGAGGTATCGCTTTGCATTCCTGTCACACACTACCTATCAAGGGCTACTCAGTCAACTCTTAAACAGCAGCAATTTTAAAGGGGACAGGAAAAAGCTTAATAGCTTAATGTCGCTGCCAAACAGCAAAAGCTATTCAGAGAGAGAGAGAGAGAGAGAGAGAGACAGCCACTGGGAGCTGCGCAGCCCCGGCCCGTTCTCAGGGTCGCTTGGTCCCTCTGAACCCTCTTCTCTGCCACGAGCAGGCAGATCCTCGCGCAGGGGAAGAAGAGGAGCAAGCCAGCAGTTAGGGCATCGGCTTGTGGAGGGACGTATGAAGGTTCAATGCTTCCCTGCACCCCGAAGAAATCGGTTTGGGTATGCATACAGCGCTGGATTAGCATGCCTAACTGGCAGGGGTGATGAAAACTGCGAGGACTCAACAGCCTGGCCTCTACATATTCAAACCTGATGGGATTCTGGGCACACACTTGGCTGGTTGGCCTGTGACGTTGCTACCGTTACCTGTTCCTGTCAGGGCTCAGCATGCTACATGGTATTTGCTAGATTTACACCTCTCCAGCTGCATCTCTGCACCAGGCTCATTCCTCACCCACGCAGCAACTCCCCAGCTCGCTTTGTGCAGCTCACTGGCAACGTTTAAGCCACTCAGCCCAACTCGCAGAGCTCTGGGAACAGCCAAAGCCTTGACGCGGGGCGAGCTCTCAGTCTGAACTAACCTGGTGCGGGCTGGGCTGAGCGCCGTGTCTCAGCGCAACGCATCCAGGACCGTCCTTGGGCAGCGCAGACAAGCGACAGCCAACAACGTGGGCAAATCATAGGACTCATGCTGAAGCCTGCTCTGACTGTGGACATGGACACCATACCTCACCTTCTGGGGGTCAACAAGGTCTAAGCTGCCTCACTGGGAGAATAAACCATTAAAACTGCTGAGATAAAAAAGCAGTAGTTAGGGATTGTTAAGTAAAGCTTGCTGGGAGACAATATAATATTTTTATATTGAATATATAGTATTTTGGGGGTCTGAAGAGGCATAGAAAGATGCTGAGCAGCAGTACAACCCTCCCTGTTAACCCAGTCCCAGTTCTCCTCTCCTCTCTCGCTCCCAAAGGTGAACCAGAGGCGCGTGTTGCTTACCGAGGACGGTGCCCGCGCTCCACGAACTGCTGCAGCCTCCCTCGCTCTGCGCCTGCTGCTGGCTTTTCATCAGCTTGGCCGTAAACGAGGGCATTGAGCTGAGCGCCGAGTTCAAGGCAGTGTCCAAACTCTCCGACAGTTTTTGTTCGTGGGAGACCAGATCTGCAAAGAGAAGCACAAGCTCGAGAGGCGGATGCCGGGAAAAAGAAAGCTGTCAATGCGCAACAGAAATGCTGCTTTGCCTCTGAACTTCCGCAGGCACAATGCTCGGGATTTTAGGAGCTCTGCCACTTGTTTTCTCTGCCACTTGTTTTCTCAAGAGGTCTCTTTTCCGAGAGTGACAGGATAGGGATGTAGTGCCTCATCTCCTTTGGGTCCTAAAGATGGAAAGCCCTACGGATTACTGTCAGACATTCATGTCATGCCCCAGTGCCAACGAACGTTCAGGTGCCCGCTTGTATCTGCAGGTCTGAACAAGGCCAAAACACCAAATAATCCAAAACCCATTTCTCTCTGAAATCCCAGCCTGCTCCACCAAGGGTCCCAGCCCAGCGCTCCCAGGCTTGCTTCGTGCAGCTAACTGGGAACATTTAAGCCACTAAGAAAATCTGAGGGACTTGTTTTTTTCTCTCTGTCCCAGTTCTGAGTCAAGGAATAAAGCCAAAGGCACAGGGTTGGACCCTTCCCTGCAGCGTTTTGTCCTGTGCAATACGAAGGCGTTAATTAAGACTATGCATTAAGAGAATGGTGTCTGCATGACTAATTCTGTTAAATCCATCTCCCAAAGGAAGACCTTTGAATTAGTGCTGCACATTTGCTACAGCAATCAAGGCTGATGAAATACTGAAGCACGAGCTCCCTGGGCCGTGCTTTTATTTATGTATGGGCACGGCTCCCCCGGGAGCTCCAGGACCCCACAGGGCAGTCCCTGCTCCTGTGGGGCTGGGGCACATCCCCAGCGGGAGCTGTTACACACCTCTGCAATAAAAATAACTAATGATTCCTCCTAAAAGACGGAATGAACTCTAGACTGAGAGATCAGAGCAGAAATGTGAGTCTGACTTCTTTCCACTCTTGCCGGTACCACCAAACATCAATTATTTTCTACCAAGTCTTTAAAGAATTTGTTTAAAATTAAAGAACCATCTAAGCTTTTTCCTCGGAACATTTCTGGGCAATTTTGGGAGAAAGACAACGCGAGTGAGAGGTACCAGCAGGCATTAACAGCAATCAGAAGCCGAGGGCCACCTTTTGACATGTTACGGACCACTATTTATAGAACACAAGGAAACTGAACTTACCTGCCTAGAGAGACAGCCCTTACGTGACCAGAAGACACCCGTGCACCATGTATTTATACCCTCCTACTCAGACCAGACTGCTTGCAAGAGATGGCCTCACAGGCACGGCCGCTCTCTTCAAGCTCATCTAAACAGGAGATCGCTAAAGACCTCTCTCTCCCTCCTCCCAGCTTAACTTTACCTTCCTCCTCCAGCGGGATTATTACCTAAAGCAGTAACTCAGTTTAACGGTAGAAGATATAAGCGTTGCTGTATGAAGTACAGTTATATCCACGTAACAGCTGCACGGACAGCAACTCCAATACGTTTCAGGAATTCCTGTGACAACGAGGCAGAAAGCAAATGTGGCAAAATACAAGTGGATTTGGGTGAAAAGATCTAGTGCGGAGTCAAGAGGAGCAATTGCCCACGAGGCACGCTCTTCACCACGGACTGGAGGTTGCAAGTACCAGTCATTAGAGAATAAACCGCAAAAGGGAACAGGTTTTGGGGAGAGAGGTGTGAATCTCCTTGGTATTTAAACCACAGATCATCTTTGCTTTCTAAGGACTGTCACCTCCTCACCAGTCCAGCCTGCCCCAGCACTTGAACGCTGCTGGGTGGGAGCTGCTGGACCTACAAAGAGTATCCTACACTCCCGCGCCCAGCGGTCCCTGGATCCAAAGGTCTGTCTGCGCTGCCGCAACGCCGCCTTGGCTGCCTGGTGAGAAGCTGTGGCACGGCTGGGGACCGAGGTGGGTGAAAGCACTCAGCTTCTCAGGGAATTTATCTCAGGGTTGCAGGTCTGAACTGTTTTTCTGCCTCCTGGAGCTTCTGCCCAGCGGCGCTGCTACCAGACCTCTGACAAAAGCAAGGATGAAAGGAAACCAGTGCCCATTTCCTTCCCCTGTAGACAAAAGTCACGTCCCTGGTCTAACGTCTCTACCTGGTTTTCTGCTTTAACTAGCTGCAAACCCTGGGCAAGTCTCTCCCAGCCTGTGCTGTCCTCTCCTCCCTGCTCCGAAGGCAGCGCTGCCTGCAATTCCCTTGCCGCCGTGTGTTCCAAGCCCCCGCGCTGCTGCACTAAGATCAGCGTGGACGGGAGGCTGCGCAGCGACACGCTCCCCAAACTCAGCCTCTGCCACAGCAAGGGCAGCCCCCTGAGAAGGTAAAGGAGCCAGCCTGTCCCCGGGACACAACCCGTGCGATGACACTGGGCGTGCAGGGAACCAGCTGCACCAAGAGCCCAGGCTGGCAGTGCCTGGCTAGGGAAATGCAGGAGCAGGATTAGTGCCCCATTCCCGCCTTCCTCCCCACCTCGCTCCTTGTGATAAGATCCACAACAGCCAGGACTCCCTGTGCCATCACCACTGCACCACCGGACATTTCTTTTCCTGCTGTCGCGTATTTTCTTGCTGATGCAAGAACATGTTGGATGTCTGGGATAGTAAATTGCCCATGATAAAGAAACTTCAAACCAGCACACTGGGATAAAAACGTTGTCTCCGCATGAACAGTGGCTTGAAGGCAAGGAGGAGAAAGGAAATACGAACTAGAAGGGAAATATGGCGACCTGAGCAAACAAGAGGGCTGTGAAACAGACTGCACAGGTTGATGAGCCTAGAGATGAGAAAAAGTGAAACAGAACGGGAGCAAACACCATCCAGGATGGCAGGCTGTGCTGAGGAGAGGGGAGGTGAATGAGACGATGACCTGACTTCCACGACATCTATCAATGGCAAAATACAACAGCCTTAAAGCCTTCTAGAGGCGGGATGGGAATCTGTACTGGAGCCTCCTGACTTGAAAACCTGGCCCCGGGCTGTCAGGACACTCAAGAAACACAAGTGACTTAAGGAGCCACGATACCTGTCGAACAGTCCATTTGGATCAAATGCGAGTCATTGTCAGTTTTCATTTTTTTAGCACTGTTCTCTGAGGTAGACGTGACAAGTAAGTTTGTAGAAGAAAAATAGGGCGGCTGCACAGAGCTCTGATCCATACAGTCCATTTTCCTTTTCAGAGAAGACATTGTTATGGAAGAAGGTACGAGCATTTCCGAGGCATGAGCCCTCCCGAGCAGGTTGGTGCCAGGGATGCTGTGCTGTAAGAGAAAGTGGTCTATCCTGGCCTTGAGGGTAGGGTGAGGTAGGGGCTGCGAGTGCTGGCTGAAGGCCACCCCAGTGAAAGGATCGCTGGGTACCCTGCCCCAAGACGCCTCACTCCGGTTGCATTTTTCCAAGGTGGTCTGGTCGATCACCTTCCCAGAGGGCAGGAGCATGGGGAAGGTCATGATCTCCAGAGTGATGGGGTCCAGGAATTCTTCGGGGATGTCTTGGACGACGTCCACCAGCTTGCGGAGGGTCTGCTGCTCGCTGTCGTTGGCGCTGAAGGGCACGCAGTCACTCTCCATCGGCGTCCAGAGCTCTGGCTTGAGGCTGCTGACATCCTGGGCGAAGAACTGGGAGGCCACCTGAAAGACACCCTCGATCACCTCCTGCGGGCACGATTTGGCAGGCTGTCCCCACACCTCCAGCCTCTTAATGCAAGGCAGGCCGCCTCCAGCCACGTGGGTGATGCAGATTTTTAAGTGCGACACGTTGCTCAGCGAGGCAGGCCCTTTGTTCCAGAGGTCTTGAGATGCAGAGCCAGGGTAGGAGAAGACATTTTCCATCTGATGGAAGGGAGGCCTGGGCTTGAATCCTCTGTGGCCGAACGTCACTTTGCTTTGATTTTTTAAGACAGCTTTGCCCACCAGTGTGAAAGTGTCTTTGTCGGACACAGGATGACCGGCCAGACCTGAGAACTGACCCTCAGGGCTCTGCCAAGAGGTTTTATTGCATGAGGTAGAGGTGTAAACTTCAAGCCCGGAGAAGGTTTGGTATCCCCCGGATGAGATGTCAATATTGATCCTGCAGATCTCGATGTTGAAGGGAAAAGAGATCGTGACATGGACTGGAGGTTTGATAAAGTATTCGCTGCGGAAACCACGATTTCTCCTGGCAAGGTCTTCAGAGATCAGATTCTCCACTTCGTAACCATCAGCAGAAATCTGTGTTTCAGGAGAAAACTGGATTTAATTTGAAGCAAGAAAACAAAAGGAAACTCATTTCACAAGCACTTACGTCGATTCTCAAGATGACATCAGCTAGGAACCAAGGCTGCGATTTCACGTGCAGCTGAGACAACGCAGGAGAGCCCTGCTGCTGAGGCAGAGCGGACCCACTCCCACCCTCCTCCAGCCACGCGGTCCCATCCACTCTTCTCCGCACCCTCTGTTACCTGGTCAGCCATTTGCAGAGCTGATTTAGCTGCTAAAGGAGTGGAAAATTATGGACTGTTTGTGGTTTTGGCTGGGTCAGTGAACTAAATCAAGGGGAGAGTGTGGCTGGGAGCAGAGCATGTGGGGGAGACAGGAGTCTCCTCCCTTTCAACAGTGGTGAAACATTATGTCAGCCTACCCTGCCACGTGGACACGCACCCTGAATCACCCAGCTACGGGATCCCAGAGAAACCTCCGGAGGTCAGGTGGCCGACTGCCTTCTCCTGCTCTGGGATCGACCCTACCCATCCCTGAGGGAGATCCGTCTAACCAGGCTGGATCCCACCCCATGTCTCCCAGAACATGCAATCCCACCCTCTGGTCTGCTCCTGGACGGGCTTGCTCTACCCGTTTCCTTCCCTGGAAGCCCTGGGGCCTAAAAGTCTGCAGCTCTTGCTAAATGAACAGATAACAGCAAGGAATATCTATTTATTCCTCCTGCTTAATACGGTCACTCCACACCCTCCCGATCCGAACAATCACACCAAGCCTCAGCAGCGTGGCTGGGTCTCTCAACACAGCACCCCGACGGATGGTCACACCCGTGCTGCTATTTTTACAGCACAATACTTACAAATCCAAGGCTGCCTTAGATTTTGGGGTGTGAGTTGGTGGGGAGACTTACAATTAAATGATGGCTTTGAATTAAAAACTAGTTAGTATTTAAGAGATTCTGATGATGCTGGGTGAAAACAAGTACTTGTAGAGAACAGTAACTTCGGCAAACTTTGTCAGGAGCTGCGTATTCTACTGGACAAAGGGAAAGCTCTAAAATTGCAGGGAAAAAGGTATCTCCAGTCAAAGCACGCACACCCATAAGCACATCACATTGTCTTGTTATGAAATCCTGCAAAATCAGGGCTTTTTCCTTCCAACAACTAGTGTGTGCCACATCAGAGCAGTCAGAGGAGGTTACACAGTGTTCTAACACTACCTGGCAGAGATTGACCAAAGCGTAGACAGGACAAACCAAATTTAGAAGAGTAACTTTTGGGAAAGCTCTCAGTACTGATTTTTCAAAGTACTGAGCCTTCAGCTCCACTTTATCTCCACGTGAGCTGCAGATCCCAAGCACCCAGACACGGGTTCTCTCAGTGCTCGCACATGAGGGACCCTCTCAAGACCGAAGCACAAAAGGGGAAGGGGGATCCAAGAGGACAGATTCCCAACATCAGTTCACAAAACCTCCTTGCTGGGAATGATGGGAGACTGGTGAGCTTGGAAGAGAAAGCTGTGAGCAAAACCACCAAAATCACAACCCTCCCACATCACTGGAAAACTATTTTAATTGACAAAAATGCTCTCAGCTCTGCAGACTAAAGAGCCTACACCTTACCTAGGCTGGGACCGCATCTGTCCTCAATGCCAGTGGACACACACAGCATCCCATGTTAAAATCCCCCTCTGAACCAGCCAGATCACACAAAATAACGGGAGTTTGCTGTGAGTTGCCTTCGCTTTGTTTTTTCAGGGTAGCCTGGCACAGCCAGCCAAAAATCAGTCTCCCACAAACACTGCTAATTATCACAGATGAGCAGTGAACAAGCGCTCCCCAGCCCCAACCAGTCCAGCATGCCACTTCCACCTAAGCCCTCCATCCCTCCGGCTCCCTAAAACCCCCCACATCATTATTTTACCTTGTTGCAGTGAATTCTTGGCTTGAACTGCGGGAGACAGACGTTTATTACCATCTTGGCAGTCGGAGAGAGCTCACTTTCTGAGCATCAGATTCAGCTTGTAAAAAAAAAAAAAGAAGGCAAAATAAAGAAAGTGAACAGTGAAAGGATCTCGTGTTTTGGAGCCTGTATGAATTAGAAGCTCAGTAGTTCCTAAAATGCAGCTCAGATCTGAGTCCAGGAGGTGAAGCCAATATAAACCCAAATGACTGTGGTGGAGAGACGGGATCGAGAGAAAAAACTGCGTTAATATTAATTAGTAAACCCCTGGAGAAACATCAAAGAGAAAATGGCTATTTTAACTAAAAACGTCTTACCTACGGATGGATTATCAATTAGATCTGAAAGTTTATCAAAGATGCAGGAGGTCTTGTAGATACAGTAAAGCGTCAGAATATCACACGAGGTTGTCAAAGGAATCGGTGAGAGCTCTCAGCAGCCTCAGTCGGACCTGGAGGACATGGGCTGCTCTGTGTTCAGCACCGCAGCTCCTCAGCGCTGCGAGGCGGAAAGAGCCGGTGTCCATTGCCACCGCGTGGCCTGGAACCATGCGGTTCCCCCCGCCACGGCACATCTATCTGCTGCCTTCAGCAGTTTGAGGACCTGCCTGCGCTCTTGGACAACATCCAACGTGACAAGCTCGGACGGGGCCTCTCGGGACAAGGGTAACACCAACCAGCACTAACACAGCGCTGCCGCAAAGAGAAATGTTTCTCGAGGGCTTCGGGAGCCTCAGATGTAAGCTAAGATTAAACACAAATATTAATAATCGGTATTTAATAGCTCCAAGGGAGCAGAGGGCATGTAATAGCTCAAAGGGAGATTATCCGTGTTCTGAACACCGACCCAGCTGATTCTTCTGACAATGTTCATTAAAGAAACTCAAGTAAATGCACCATCTTTTCCATTGAAAAAAATGTGACTCGAATTGGTTATATCAGATTCCTTTTAAGAATGAAATTATCCACGAGGTAAGAGTTTTAACCTGACATTAACCTTAGTTTTAATATGTCATTGCCTTGGGCAACCTTGCAAATCAGGAACCCACTGCTTCCTTCAAGAACAAGCAGCCCTTTAATGATTTTCAACTGAAGCTGTTAGTTCAGTCAAAACGAAATTGGCCTTCTGGGGGCACGACCGTCCGGCCGCTGGAACGCAGAGCGTTAACGAGCTCGCTTTGCCCGCCTGCTAAGCGTGTGGGAGCAGTCCGGTCTGCGCGTGATCGAGCGCAACAGTCTGAAACGAGAAATGTGGTATCCCAGGTACAAATCCAACCTATAAAAATCAACACAATAGAAGCCAAGCCTGCAGAGAGCAGAGCTTGAAGGTTGCAATGCCAATGCTTGACCAAAGCAGGCGTGAACCTAAGAAGAGCTGTAGCGGGCCAGACGAGCACCTTTTCTAGCCCAATATTGGGTCTGACAGCCATCAGGAGCAATTCCTGCTGCTCAACAGGGAACACAAGAACGGGGCAAGCACAACCGAATGCTCCTCCAGTATTATTTTCCTGGCTTTCTGAGCCTGACAGGCTTCCAGTATAGGGCTGCCAGTGAAAAATTGTTCAAATAGGCTTTTGAACTGGTCTGACTTTTGGCACCCACATCTTGTGGGAGTAAGATTGCTGGTTTAACTACAGGCTGTGTGACAAAGCTACAGCTTTTGGTTCATTTTGAACCTGCAGCCTGGTAAATTAGCTTGCCCTCCTATCGCTGGTATTACAAAAAATGGCAAATCAACTCTCTTTGATCCCTTTCTCAGAATGACTCAAGATTTGCCCTCTCTTCTACTTCTTCTCACATCTCTTTTTCCTGGGCTGAAGACTTCTCCCTTCCAACCTGACCAGACTGGTGAATTCGCATTTGGCAAGCCTTGGTGAGATCTTCCCTGAATGAAGGTGAGCGAGAAGAGGCACCTTCACCTCTGCATCCCTGCAAACTCATCGCTTTAAGAACTCACTTCTCATGAGCCACTGCCTACTGAGATTCTGCCTATGGCAGATGCCAAATTCTCTTGTGGACCTTGCGGTCCTGCAACCCCCTCTTCCACAGTGCGCCAGGGAAATCATGGATGGGTGCAAGTCGTTCCTCAGGACAGACCCACGTCTTCTTCCAAGCCTAAGGCTGTTACTGAGGTTGCATCCTAAATCTATCCTTTTCTACCATACTCTTAATATTCTGTGGCAATTAGCTCTGGTTAATTACAAACAATTTATTCTCTCGCTAAACTTGCTGTCTTTCAATTCAGCTGCTCCTTGTTCTGCAGCACGAGGAGCTATGTATGTATATACAAGTATATTTCATAGGATTCTCTCCTACCTGTTTGTGACCCTGACAAACAACTCAGCCTAATTTTTCCAGGTTCAACATCTCAGTAGGAAAACACATTATTCTGCATGTCCAAGTCACCTTCTTCTGAAAAGCTCTGCTACAGTCTTGCTTCACAGCAAAAGTCGGTCACTGAGTTGCTTTTAACCAGGGCTGTGTTTTTTTTACTCTTCCCATGAAAACGCAACTCAGAAGACAGACAGTGGGGGTGAAGGGACAGGTAAAATGGAATGAGATTAGGACTAAGCTTCTGTGTAAAGAAAGAAAGAACTGGCGGGACACACTGTGATAAGGTGAAGGGCCTGGCTGCGGGCAGAGAAGCAGGCTGGGAACAAGAATCAGCAGGGGCAGGCAAAAGCAGGTGAGAGAACAGAGCAGAGGAGCAGCCAGGATCAGATGGGGACAGTGAGCCCAGGACCCCTCTGGCAAAGAGCCTGGGCTGAAGCAAGAGCTGGGGAAATGCAGACTGTAAAAAGCTCTGGAAAAAGAATGGGACAGGGCAGTGGATGTGCCTTCCCATGGCTACCGCTGCCATTACCCCCCAAACTTGTGTGGAGGTCTCCTGTGCTAGTGACAACCCAGGTGGTTGTGGCACGAAGGAGGTTCTGAATTTACGAACTCTTTAAAAATACAACACCCACAAAACTGCATTACTAAAGTCATTACTGATCAAAACAAATGACTCAAAGATCACAAAGGACTCAAAGACTATGAAGTGCCATCAGGATGTCACACAACTGTCCCATCTATCGGGTGCATGCCTTCCCTAAGGTGAACGAAGATGTTTCAACTGAGGCAGTGAAATGCAGACCTGAAGGACTGTACTCCGTACTTTTCTATGCCAGCAAGATCCTCCGTGGTCTTGGACAACTCATTCAAAACCGGGCTTTCTGGAGCTAGTCGCTAAGTGCCTTCCTGGTGTCCTACATACGACTAGGGAGCTGCCACAATAAGGAACGTGCGTAGTGGACATTGAAGTAAGGTGCTCCATAATGCTGAGTATTTGAGGGAGAGGAAAAAAACAGCCCAGACATTTTAAACCAGGCAGCCAAAATGAGCTAATACACAATATCTGTCTTGGGACAGCAACCTGCTTACTGCCATCTCTCTTCCCCATCCTCCACCTCAGTATGCCTTGAAACGCCGCACCGCAAAATAGCCAGAACAGCTCAGCTGCCTGCGCAGCGGGAGTGGGAGTTTCACCTGCTGCTCCATGTGAAATGATCCCTGCAGCTCTGGCCAGATGCAGAGCCTGCCCTGTGCACCTCTCGGAGAGAGCCACCACCTGAAAGCTCAGGAAGAAGCCAGCAACTCTGTCCTCCGAACGGCGTGCAGAAATTGGACACTGGGCCCCATCCTGAGCAAGAAAATAACATGATGAGCCTTGTGACGGAGGGTGAAACCAGCTGCCTCCAGGGCAGATGCTCCACATAGTTGCACTCCAGTTTGCACAGGACTCATCATCACCCAGGCAGGGGAATCACCTCAAGGTGGATATGTGGGCCCCATCTGGCAGCAGACGTTATCAACAGGGTCAACGGGATGCAAATCCTCTCTGCCCAGGCGTCACTGAGAGCTGAGCAAGAAATTAATGTCTCAGGGTCAGAGCACCCCAACCCTCAGACCCAGCTTCCATCTCGCTGCTCAGCTTTCACGCTCTGCCCTGCTCACGCACAGCTCCTAAAGGAGAAACTCTGACCGCGTGCCCACCAGCCCCGGCTCGACGGCGATGGAAACATAAGGAAATACGTGTGTGTGTTCCTGGTACCCAGGTCAGCCTCATGACTGAAAATCACCCCAACTCTCTCCCAGATATCACAACAGCATTGACACTGTTCTGCTCTCAGAAAAGTCACCAAATCTATCCACTTTCACTTAGGGCGGAGAAAAAAGTAATCACAGAGAAAAATGAATAGGACAGTAGTTTTTATTTGTCGCGGAAGCATTTGAGGATCTACGTACAAAAGGAGAGCGAGGGACACATGACTGTCAGCAAAGCAGAATTGGCTAACTTAGCAAGGCAGCCTGAGCGCACAAAGGACCTGCCAAAAACTTAACCAACACTCAGAGACCATTTTAATCAGTAATCAGAAAGAGAGATGCATCTGGGAGGCTGTGTCAGCCTCTGAGCAAGCAGTACACCAGACTAGCCAGCCCTGCTAAGCAGCGCCGGGTCGAACACTTTGTAATGGAGGTAGCTCAGTTTCTCCAAACGTGTGCGTTTGAGCAGAGGAAACCATTCCCAGAAGGGAAGCTCAACCACCACATAGCCCAGCTGCTGCAGCTGCCGCCGTTTCAAGCAGTGCAGCCCCAAGAGTCGCTTGGAGCAGTAGCAGTAGTGGTTTCGGTTGGACACCTGAATAGCCAGTTTCACCCCCCGAGGCTGCCGATTCAGTGTAAGAGTTGGGGGGGCTTCAAAACCGCACCCCGATTTAGGCTCAACTTGCAACCTGGCACCTGCAATAAGAGCTCCACCTGAAAGCGCAGCACGATCCCCTGCACGCGGTGTTCGTGCTTCTTCCCCTCTCTCCCGACCGGGAGTCCTGGCTTCATTTTCCACTTCCACGGGAGACTGGCTATTAGATCTCCCTTTTATAAGCTGAGTCATTAAGTCATCCGTCAGACTAACTCCGATGTCTCTTAGTTTCTTATCTGCGATAGTGTCTTTTAAGTTGAAAGGGATGGGATGTCCATCCATGGCCAAATGAACCTCCAGATCACTCGATCTCGTGTGAGGCAGGATCATATGGTTTTTCACATACTCGGGGCCACCTAACATGCTCTCGAGAAGAGACGCGGCTTCCACAATTTCAGGCCTGACATAGATTTCCTGCTCTGCAAAATTCAAAACCATCTCGGTAATCTCTTGATAAAGCTGAAGTGGAAGGCGGCTGCCTTGGTAGCTTGGGCACTCAATTTCAACACTCTTACTAAGGGTGAACAGGTCCTTTTTGAGCTCATATTTACTACCTCTCGTTTTCTGGACAAACTCATCCCTCAAAGCATAGTCTATCAGCTCCTCTGGGAAGCGTTTGACAAATGCCAGGCCAAGCAAACCAGTAAGGAGGTGCTCCGGAAACTTCCCAAATTCATGGAGCTTTCTATGCATCTGCTCTATCAGGCTGGAGTAAAACTCCTCCTCGTTCGGAGGTTCATAGTCCAGGCATCCGAACGACCACAAGAACTTGGCGGCATCTTTGCTTCGGCAGTAAGTCACCTTAGAAGGCAAAGACAGGGCTACAGCAGCCATAACACCTTCGTCAAAGTAGTGTAGGGATGAACAGGTAAGAGTGATGTGCATGATGCCCTGGATGTTTATTGTAGGAATCCGAGTGGGAATAACCTTCCCAAGTTCCTTCAAGAGCGGTAAGTGGTCCATGCGAGCGTAGCGGAGCATTTTAAGCACATTCACCAAAGCATAAGTGCTCATGTCTTCCATCTGCAGGGAGACTCTGTCTGCAATTTTTCTCATGACGTGGTCAGAGACACCACTGAGGGACTTGAAGAGCCCTAAGCAGATGGCACCCACCTCCTCCAAGGTGAAGGACTCCAAGTACTTCAAAATCGTGCTCTCCACTTTCTGCGTCAAGTCCGCGGGTGACCTCCGGCCTTCACCTATGATATAAACGAGCTGAACAAACTGAGGCAAAGTGAGGTCCTTCCAGTGCATGTTGGCATAGCTGAACAAAATGCTCAGGTAGGAAGGCACGCTACGCTCCAGACAGCGCCAGCAATCAGCCACCAGCAGCAGCTGGTCCAGGTTCATGTCCCACACCCGCCGGCAGAATTCGTTCTCGCACGCGTTCAGCAGAGGGTGGGTGGGTGGAACAACCAAACGAACGCAAGCCTTTAAAATATCGATGAGGTCTGAAGTACTGAACAGCCCGATGTTTTTGACAGCACAGCGACACAGTGTATTAAACCTGGGTTCGGACACCAACACTGCGTGTTGTTCCACTGGCAAACGACTCAGCTTGTGAAAATAACCTGTGATAGTTCCTGGGCTCTGGCTGCCCTTGCATACGGCCACACTGTGTAAAATCGAGTCAGCTTCTTCTAAAGGAAGGGTCTCTATCGGCTCAAACTTGTCACAGCTGAGAGATCTGTACTCAGGCCTCCCCTTCTGAAACACGCGAGGGTCCTCCTTGGAGTCATGCGTTTCTGTTTTTCCGTTTTCTGCCTCCTCCTTGGTTTGCGCCGCAGAGAGCCGCGCCGAGACGGTCTGCTCGAGGAGCGGTTTGGACTCGGGCTTTGGCAGGGCGTTTCTGAGGGGTGGCAAAGCCTGAGAAGAGGCGGTACCGAATGTATGCCGAACCTGTGCAGTGCCAGGGCTGGTGAAAGTGTCACCGAGAGCCTGGCCACTGTTCCCAGCAGCGTGCTGCTGGGAGGCAGCTCTGCTTTTGGCATAGGCAGATGGATTATACAATACTCTGTAGTCCAGTGGATTCAGCAACCGGATTTTAGCCGCAGGTTCAGTTCTGGTGTCGGCTGTTTCTGGGTTCTCTTCCTTTTTCTGCTTACTTTTGCTGCTTCCGCTCTCAGCTTGGCACTTGGCTGTAGTCGAAAACGTAGTCACCCTGCTCAGTCTTGGAAATCTTCGGCATATTAGCACTGTAGCCATGGATCACAATTTACTGGGGTCAGAATTGCTTCCAGGTACTGAAAAAAGGGCAGACGAAGAATGAGTGGCTTCCACCTAACACGAAGCACTTTTTAATCTATCCTTTACGCTACTGAACGTGAGGCGATGCCAGTGTTTCTCCTAGCCAGGGTTGCTGTTTCCCTGCAAAGCCGTAAGGCAGCCACTATCGAACACCACCTCATGCAAAGGCAGTTCAAGACAAGCACCCAGGTGACCTGACATACCCAAAGTCGGGGTACACGGCGGTCAGGTATTACCTGCTACTCAGCAGCTACAAGTAACCTGGCAGAGACTGTGCGATTTAAGGAAAAAGTCATCTCTTTTTCATTTTTAAGAAACCCAAACTGCTTTTTTTTCATTCTAAACAATGAAAACATATTTTTGCAGTAGAGCTGCAGCTTCAAGAGACTTTATGTATTCAAACAGAGCATTCTGCTACTTCAGTCACTATAGTCTGAAACACCATCCACCACCTGAGAAGTTGCTGAAATATCCAGGGTGCTGCACTGCTCTTTGCACCTGGAGACAGCATGTGGAGGCTGTGAGCAGAGTCTCCGCAAAACCACTCCACAGAGTGAAAGCCGGCCCATAACCTGCAGATGGAGAAATGTGGCCCCAGAACAAAGTCAGGGAAATGTATGGCAGAAGTCATTATAAGACACTATAAGATCCTGAGTTGAGAAGTAGAGGGAACAGAGCTTTATGCTTCAGGGTTTTGGTTTTTAATTTTAGGGTACAGAAGACTTAAAAATGCCAGGTGCCTTCCTAACTCCTGCCTAAAACAGCTACAGCACAGAGGGTGAGGACGAGAAATTTGTCAGGAGTTTAGCTGTGTGCTGCCAGCCCGCACAAGCTGCCAAATGAGCCTGTTTACGATGATTCAGATGCTGATTAAAAAAAAGCACCAGGTCAGCGCTCTGCGTAACACATCCTTATCCCACCACATGTGGCCAACCCCAAAGATGCATTAGACCAGGCGTATTCAACTTCTTTAAAATCCCTTGTGCTCCGACTACCGCAGGGCACCGAGCAATCAGGAAAGCCAAAGCCTGGCAGAGATGCTGCAACTGCGATAGGCATTAGCTTCTATGCTCCCCACGTGGGCGAAATAAATCCTTTACAGGCATCCCTCTGAGCTCTGCTTATACATACGGCTTCCCAATTAAGGCTAGATCAAGATGTCGAGTCAGTGCAGCAGCAAAATGGATACCTTGGGGGAAGAAAAGGTGGGGTGACCACTGTGGCTTTGGGGTATCTGAGTAGGAGAGGGCTGCAGTGGGATGGGGGATCACATGCAGCTCTGGCTGGATTTTTTTTCAGTACAAGAATCCCCACGTCTCCCATGACCCATCAGATGATCTATTCCTGCATCATAACGGCGAAGCACCAGCTCCTCTCAAGGAAGGGTGAGATGGGAAGGGAGGGAGGATGGGGGGAATCGAAATGATGGTCTTTGCTCCCTCTTGGTGCCAGATGTGGGGTGCTGCCTGCTGGGGGGATGATTCCCTGCAGCAGCCTCGGCTGTCTCTCGCGCACCCTGAACTCTCCCACATCAGTAACAGGAGCAGACAGGCAGGCAAGACACCTCTGATCTGGCACAGGCACAAGCAGCCTGCTGCTCTCTGCAGGCTGCTTTCTCACCAGGTAGCTTTACCTCTGTCTTGTTGGGGCTCGGCTTCTGTCTGAGGACAGGATCTCAGCACAGAGTTGGCATGGGAGCGCTCCTGATCTGCTGCAGCGCAAAGTCAAGTGGCTCAATTCAGCCACTGGGATCAACCATGTCGACAACCAAGGGCAACGAAGCTGGTGAAGGGCCTGGAGCACAAGTCTGATGAGGAGCGGCTGAGGGAACTGGGGGTGTTCAGCCTGGAGAAGAGGAGGCTGAGGGGAGACCTCATCGTGCTCTACAACTACCTGGAAGGAGGTTGTAGTGAGGTGGGGGTTGGTCTCTTCTGCCAAGTAACCAGTGATAGGACGAGAGGAAATGGCCTCAAGTTGTGCCAAGGGAGGTTTAGATTGGACATTAGGAAAAATTTCTTCACTGAAAGGGTTGTCAAGCATTGGAACAGGCTGCCCAGGGAAGTGGTGGAGTCACCATCCCTGGAAGTATTTAAAAGACGTGTAGATGAGGCACTTAGGGACCTGGTTTAGTGGGCATGGTGGTGTTGGGTTGATGGTTGGACTCGACCTTAGAGGTCTTTTCCAACCTTAATGATTCTATGACTTGCAGTGAGGCAGCTGAGAAGACCTCGTATCCTCTGCTCCATGGGCAGAGCTTGGGGGCAGCAACCGCCAGCTGGCGGGTGAGGAGAAGCTGCTGGAGCAGCAACCCTCTCAGCTGCCCCAGCAGAAGAGGTGAAAAAAGCAACCCGGGTGGAGAACAGGGGGAGAAGAAGAGGGAGGGCAAGCTGAAATGAAGATTTCTGGAAACAGCCACGCAAGGAGGAGGGTACAAGAAAGAGGCCAATGCATTTTAAAGATGACTAGTAAATGGCTGGCAAATATTGTGAGACACTGTCTAGCCACTAAGCTTGCTGGGCACCTTACTTGTCTCTCAAAGCACACCACAAGGCAGCCCCCTGGTGCAGATCAGGCTCTGCTCCACAGTCCCCAGGCAGACCCCAGGCACTGCCGACTCTTACGGCTGTGCTACTCCCTGCCAGCCAGGCAGCCGCGAGGGCGTAACCGTCGCCTTCCAGCGTGAGAAGTCAAATCGCGACAGGCAGGAGAGACTCTACCCCTTCCTGACTGTCTTGTGAGCGGGGGAAAGGAAAAGCCCCCTCAGAACCCGGACAGTAAACCCGAGCCAAGAGCTGTGACACTGCGGCGCAGCCCAGGCCTCGCAAAGCCGTCAGCAGCAGCAAGCAGGAGCTGGATTTCAAAGCTCTCCTGTTTAGCACAAAGAAACGTTTGATGCAAGTATCACTTTTGGCTCTACTGGCTGTGATGTCCAGCCTGAACTGGCCACAAGTGACGCGATGCCGTCTTCGTGTGGCTGGAGACAGGCAGCCGAGAAGTGGGCAAGGGTCAGATCTGCGCCGTGGCTGGGGGAAGGAGATCCCAGCCCCTCCGATATCGTCTCCTCTTCTAGCACCTGAGCTTGTCCTGGAGAACACTCAGAGGGGCTGATTCAAGCTGCAAAAATGATCTCGGACAAGAAAACGTTTATCCTACCTAAGCCTTCCAAGAGACTTTCCTGTCTGACTCTATTTTGCACATCTTCTATATTTTTTCTATTATTGAAAGACAGGCAAACACTACTGACAGCCCATTTATTTAAAACAAGTTCTATTTGCTGCTGAAAGGTGATATACTACCTACGAAATCCAGCACTCTGCTGTTACCAGAAACGCCCCTCTCAGCAACGACAGCCCCACTTCAAAGACAGAGAACCAAAGTCACAGCGTTCGCACACTGAAGGCTCTGAAGGCGAACGTCGCGAGCTGCTAAGAATACCATCCACGTAGTTTAGCGTTAAGCCGTGACGCGTTTGGGAAGCTATTCAGTAAAGAGACTATGTCTCTTCTCCTTTGCTCCAAATCCAGCAAAAAAAGAGAAAACCACGCGCAGGGGAGCGAGGTCGGCATTGGTCGAGATACTTCAAGCACCTTTGAAAGAAACAGGCTGGCTCCAAGTGGCTTTTTGCCCATGACTCTCACCCACCCCCAACCCAAATTTCTTGTGATCTTTCAAGTTTCTACAGCATTTCTCTTCCAACTCAACCTACACCTCTGTTTGATTTTCCTCTCTTCCTCTTACCCTGATTAATCAGCCTTCCTTCCTCCTCCCACTGCGCTTCTCCCCTTGTTCAAACACAGCCAAACTCCTTCCCACCTCTGGGCAAGTCTCTCCAGAAATTTCACTTCCAGTGACTCCAAAAAGCCAGTCAGAAAGCGAGTTTTGGAGCGGGGCCCTGCAGGCTGCGAATGCACTTTGTGGAGGTCCTCTGGGATGGAAACATCTTTGTGCGTGTGCCTGTGTGTCACACTTACAGCTGAGTTCTCGGCCAAGAGCGCAACTGCACAGCTGAGCGTTAGCTGAACACCAAGGAAAACAACATTCCTGGAGGGATGCCACCCGCCTCGCAGTATCAGCTCTGTGAAAGGGGATATAGGTGCGCTCTGAAATGCCGTCTGTGCTTTTGGTCTCTCTGAAACAACGCAAAGGGGCTTTCAAGTAGCACCGGAACACCCCCGCAGGACCCATGCTAGGAGACCACCCCCCGCTGCAGCACACCGCCCCGTCCCGTGCTTCCCCCTACCCAGCACCACTGACAGCAAAAGGGCAGACGGCATCTCCTGGGTACGTGGGAGGAACTTCAGATCCGAGCAGTGAAATGTTGGGGTAAAACAGCTCGTTTTGGCCAAGAGCCCACAGTTAACGCCTGGGCTGAAGAGAAAAATAACAGGAAAGGACTATTTTTTCCCACCAGATTACGACGTCAGAGTGCAAAACCGTCAGTTTTTTGGGTTTTTTTTCTGTTTTTTCCCCCTCCCCTGTAAGTCCCCGCCCGCACCAGAAGGCAGCGGGCGTGATGAAGGGCTCGGCCACCAGCCGGGGGCAGAGCGCCCGCCAGGCCCGGCCCCCCTGGCACCGCTGGAAACGCGAGCCCTGCTACTTACCCACACGCCTGTACCCATATATATGTGTATGTATATATATATGCGCATATGGGGCAGGGCGGGGGGCTCCGCGCATGCGCCTCCCTCCCCCCCCCCCGCTGAGGGGCCGCAGCTGCTGAGGGCGCGGCAGGGGGAAGGGGGGAGGAGGGGGAAGGGGTCGTGGCGGCCCGCGCTGTCCGCTCGCACTCACCGGGGCCCGGCGCCCGCCGCCGGCTCTGGCCCTGCCGCCCGCCAGCCCCTCCGCCCGGTCGCCCCCGTCGCCTTCCGGCCACCTGATGGTGACGCACTTCCGGCCGTACGGGAGCCGAGCGTGGCCCCTCGCGGCAGCAGAGGCGGCGGCGGCGACGGGAGCGGCGCGCAGCCGGCAGGTGGCGCCAGCGGCGCGCGGCGCGGCCCGAGGCCACGTGATGCGGGGGGGGCATGTGACACGGGGGGGGTCACGTGGCTGCCGAGGGGGAGCCGCCATGTCGGTTCGCTGCGGCGGGCCCCGGAGGGGCTGGGGGCTCTTCGGCTGCCCGATGCCGCCCCGGGGCGCGCTCACCTGCCAGCCCACCCGAGCCGCGGTGGCTGCAGGCCCGGAGGGTGCCGTGCGGCTCATGGCTGCCCCGGGGAGCTGGGCGGCGGGCTGCAGGAGCCCATCCCTGGGCCCCACCGGCTGCGGCCTGGCTGGGCGCGCCGGGCCGGTCTCCCCGGTGGCGTGCAGGGAGAGCTAGGGCAGCCTTACCTCACAAGGGGCGGCTGCTGGTTGCGGGCAGCGGGGCAGAGCCCGGCCCTGGGGCGCGGGGGACGATGAGAGGCTGGTGGCCAGAGCACAGCCTCTCAGGGGCTGCTCGGAGCCGGTGTGGAGGCACACGTCCCAGCTGACGCTGCTCATGGCAGCCTTGCCAACAGAATCGCAGTGGTTGAGGTGGGAAGGGACCTCCAGAGGTCATCTCGTCCAACCCCCTGCTCAAGCAGGGCCACCCAGAGCCGGTAACCAGATGGCTTTTGAATATTTCAAGTATTCACAGCTTCACTGTGCCCAGGCGCCTCTCTCCTGTCCGCTGCAGGGTTTAAGCACTGCAAACTAATTAAATAAGTCCTTGAGCATGGAAGTGCATTAAACTTGGCACATAGACAGTGGTATTTAGCACTTACATTCCTTCCTAATCTTTCTACCAGGTGTATTTCCTCTCATTCTTCGCATCAACCTTTTATCCTTTGGCAACTGAGGAAATCACGTCTTTAGGAGACCAAATGAGGTTGGAGGAGAGCTGTGCTGTTGCGGTGAACTGCAATAAAAGCCTTGCATTGCTGATGGCACCCCGGACCTTAAACCTGGTCTGAGGGAAATCATCAAATCCCCAACACGCTTGCTTTGCCCTGGGAGGCATCAGCTTTGTCATGAGAGGACAGGAGACCTCTCTAGCAAAGCTGGTGTTGGGAAAAGTGCTGGATTCGTTGGGTTTTTTTAGAAAAATAATGTTGATCTGAATGTTGCTTTAATGTGATGCTGACAAAGCAGCTGGGGTGGGATTCACTGCAGTAAAAACTTGCAAATTGGGAGGAGTTTTTGGACGTCGTGTTAACTCCCTGGTTGTGAGGGAAGGCGAAGCGGACCTCAGCCTGGGGTCAGCCTCCAAAACCACTTCCCTGGCTATATCCTCCTCCCCACCCCATCCAAAACACAAATCTATTGCATTTTGACTGCTCGTATTTTCCACTCCTTCAGCTGCGTGAAGGGCTCGTGCCCTGTTCTCCAACCCAGCACCAGCATGTCCATCGATGGACATCCCACACCTCCCTGCCCCATTCCCCGCAGCCCGGACGCAGCTCCTCCAAACCGCCTCCCTTCCCAGCCTCGCAGCCCCAGCACAGTGGAGGTTTCTCGGGGGGGTGGCAGCCTCCAAGCCCCCAGAGCTGGGGGAACCCCAGAGAGATGCTGCAGCGGGAGATGTGGCCACTCCGAGCGAGGTCTTGGCGCGGGAGGGAGGGGGAATTAGCTCATGTTGGGTTCCCACCACTACGGCCGGCTCCAGGGGCGTGCCTGGCATCTCCACCTGGGTCTTGTCTTCCCCAGTGTGTCCTCACCTGGAAATCCGTCAGGTCTGAGCCTGGCTTGGGAGCCAGCGGTGGTAGGCTTGGGAGCAATCCAATCACCTATGTGAGTGTTGGGAGGTCTTGGACATCCGCGTGGGGCTGGGAGACACCATGGGGCTGATGGAAAGCCTGTGTCTTTCTCAGTTAGCCCTGGGACATCCCCAACAGCTCCAGACACATCCACGGGGACCTGAGCTACGGACTGGGGTGAGACTTCAAACACAAATGTCTGGTGCAGCCCTACGGCCACCACGGTGGCTTCCTGCTGCTTGTTCTCAAGAGCTTGAAGAGCCGGGAAAGCAGGACTGGGGAACGTCCCATCCGGACACGCACAACATCCCGCTCCGCTGCTGGCAACCTCCACCTCTCGCCTCCCGCTCCGCCACACCAGGCTCTCTGCCCTCCGGGTCAGGAGCTACGAGGAGTTTCTCGACCGGAGGGTGCTGGTGTGTCCGAGCTGCGGTCTTCCCTCACGGCGCCGTCTCCCTGTGGTTCCCCAGCCCGGCTGCGGGTCCCTCCCGAAATCCCACGTGGGTCTTGCCGCTTCTCCCACCCGCAACACAACCAGACAAGCCACACAGTCGGGTTTTTAAAATGGGGCCTTTCTCCATTTTATTTTGCCCAATAAAAATCTTTCACAGTTAGGTGGAGATAGGAGAGTGCGAGATACGTATACATATAGATCTTACTATATATTTATATATATACATACCTCTGTACAGATATATATATATTCACTGTAGAAAATGGCAAAGGCAGTAGCTCGTCACATCTTGATAACCCGATGGAAACATACAACAGACTAGCAGTAGATTGGGAAGTGCGGTAGTTTTAACAAGAATTTCCAAAACGGATACACCTTTGCTGTACAAAAATCCCAGAATGCTGCATTTTATCTCTTTCTTTTTCAACCTCTTGTCTTTAAATACACTGACCAGAGGCAAAGTCAAGACAACGGTGTTTGGAAGTGACCGGTGGACAGTAGAGACACTCAACTTTATGGAGTTCTTTTTTTAAATATTTTATTTTTAAGTATATCTATAGATTTTTTTTTTTTTTAATTTTTTTTTTTTTCTTTTTTTGCAAAGTCTCATTAAACGCAGTTCGGAGAACCAGCAACAGTCAACGCAGAAACAAAACAGTAACGGAGTCGAGTTCAGAACACTTCTGGTTTGAATTCACAGTAAGAGCAGAGAGAGAGACCAAGCCGTCAAGAAACGAACAAGAGGAAGGAAAGCACAAGGCTGGGACTGAATTTACAGTTGGGTAGGTCCAAAACGATGGACGAGGGGTCTAATGCAGAAGTCCTACACACAGACACAGCCTGCAGCTCACCCGGCGGTGGAGCGGCAGCGGAGAGCTCTGGCCGCTCCTCCGCGGGGCTTTTATTGCTGGTGAAATCAGACAGCAGGCGTGCTCGGGGGCGCCGGCTGGCCCAACCTGACGTTCTCCCATCGGGGAGCTGGGTTTTGGGGTGGACACCTATTGATCTGCTGGAGAACAGACGCAGAAGACAGGCAACTAAGCAACGTGCATCGATTTAGGATGAGGAAACCCTCACAAGCATACTGCCCGGTGCAAGGCAAAGACCAAGAGGGATTCCTCTTGGCTCACAGCGTTTACCAGGTCCGAGTGAGTGCAAACGAAGACACCTTGGAGGAGCTCCAGCCCTGGGCTGGGCTCTGCAGGGACGCCGCTGCATGGAAAGGGACTGCATAGACACATTGGCCGGTTGTGCAGCATTTTTTTGCACCGGTGATGGAGCAGTTTTGCACCGGTGGCGGAGCTCTACCCGCGCACGTTTTGCTCCCTTCGGCCACTGGAAGGGAACCCACGTGTCACCCGTGGGGAAAAGGGGACCTTCTCTTCCAAGAGGGCTCCTAGGACAGCCTGGCCCTTCAGAATGGCAGAGCCAGTGCTATGGTCTCCCACTGGTGTCTGGCTGTCACCGAACGTGACTCTGTGAGCTCAGAAACCCCAGGGGACCCAGCGGCTCCCGTGTGGGTGAGCTAATGGAGAAGACCTCCTGCAGGGACCCAGTAGCAGTCATAGGATGGGCACCAGAGGGCGGTGGACCACCCCTCCTGGGGACCCAGACTGGTGGCCTGCTGGATATGGGCAGTTTCGGGCTCTCCGGATGAATGGGGACCGCCAAGCTCAAACCATTGGTGATTATTTGGTCCAGCCAGACTGGACCTCGCATCCCTTTCCGAAGGAGAGCCCAGGGCTGGAGCTATGAAGGTATTCAAGGGAACATTGGCTTGCTTGCAAGTATCAGAGTTGGGAATAGTCCCTTTTAAATCTCTCTACAAAAACCTATTGCTTTGTGACAGAAAGCAGAGACTTTCTGTCTGAAAAAACAGATCTGTAAAAGAGCCGTGAAAACACAACCCTGCGTGTCAGAGGTTGTCCCAGGCTCCAGATCTAATACGATCCCCTTCATTGGGAGAACCAGGGCGGAGGCTTATCCTGGAAATGCAGAGGCTCATTTCTGGTGTTGCTGGCAAGTTGCACTGCCAGCATGGAACGTCCTATTGGGAAGCCAACATCTGCA